>NC_057747.1:12612802-12791247 GCF_004010195.1 Chiloscyllium plagiosum | reverse complement strand
GACAGTTCTGAGGGTCTGTGGGGGAGGAAGGCAGTTGTGAGGGCGTGTGGCTGCGGTGGTGGCAGGCGGTCATGTGGGCCTATGATGGCAGTAGCAGCATGGTGGATCTGGATGTTCATTCCTTGTGACCATGGTTGCCGCAGCTTTATCA
The DNA here is from genome assembly GCF_004010195.1 of Chiloscyllium plagiosum. Classification (NCBI taxonomy): domain Eukaryota; kingdom Metazoa; phylum Chordata; class Chondrichthyes; order Orectolobiformes; family Hemiscylliidae; genus Chiloscyllium; species Chiloscyllium plagiosum. The sequence continues at coordinate 12,791,096 of NC_057747.1, read as the reverse complement.
AAGGCTTCACCATCGGTTGATCTGGTCTGTTCCTCCTGGTGGTGGCACGGACGATCATAAGGTGGCTATATTGGTGGCTGCACAGTGGTTCCGGTTTGTTCCTCAAGACTATGGCAGCAATGGTGACAGCTTCAGTGAAGGCAACTTGATGTGTCCGATCTATTCCTCGTTGCTATGGCATCGATGCAGTGGCTTCACTATCGACTTCGGTGATGGCGGTGTGGTGGGTCTGCTGCTGTCTAATATAGTACTCTGTCCTTCTCTACTAATGTACAATTTGTTCACTCTTTGCACTGTGTTCGTCTTTCCTACTTCATTTTTCTGGTGCCTAGCCCCGCTTTTGCTTGTGAACCAACCCAAGAGGACGCTGATCTCAATCATGTTAAGTCATAACTCATCCCTTTTGAATAAGTGCTTCTGTCCAAGACCTGACCCCAGTGCTTGAGGAACTTAAAGCCTTCTCTCCTGCATCATGTTGCAAGCCACACATTAGTCCTCCTTATCTCCCTATTTCCACTCTGGCTAATGGGTGACACTGAGGATAACTCAGTGATTGTCAACCTTGAGATTCGATTGTTTAAAACTATTTACTGAAAGTCTGACTGTAGAACCTCAATATACTCAACTGGAACCAACATGGACTTGTGACTCACTCCCCTTGCCATTCCCGCATATCCTTCTTTATGATGAACTTGACTCGTTATTCTAATTGAACATGTTGAGAATTATGATACAGGGTTTGCAATGTGGTCTCATTGGGACCGAGTACTCCAGTGGTCCTTGTTTTGAGGTTGCTCAACGTTTGATTAAAATTGCCAATTTGTTGACCTTGCTGGCTTTAGCTGGGCAAATATTCCTTCAGTCTCCAACTGAAAAGGAGTGTGTTCCTCATTCCTGATTCTCTTTTCCCATTTACTGCAAGCAGCATCAAGACAGTCCAGTTGTGCAGCATCCCGCTGAAGGCTCTCATTTTGGAGATATTATAAGAGGTGTAACTGAAGAAGACTGTCAGTGAGCAACAAAGCTTCTTGTAGCTGAATTGCCAGGAGGCCAACTCTCATGTGAACCTTATGTTTCAACAGTTTTAGGGAGAGAGCCATACTTCACTTCCAATGGATAGCCATTTTACCTTGGCTGCCTCACTGTCTTCAGCTGATATGATGCTTTTCAGACAGTGTTTCTGGCTCAGAGCAGTTTCCTTTATTATTATTAAAAAGAAGTTACAAACATGACTGCCCCTTCCTCCTCTTCAAGGTCCTTTAGCAAATAGCTGGCACACTGGGCTGATGTGTCATAGAGTCATATAGCACAGAAACAGACCCTTCAGTCCATCCAGTCCATGCCGGCCATAATCCCAAACTAAACTAGTCCCACCTGCCTGCTCCTAGCCCATAACCCTCCAAACACTTCTCTTTCAAGTACCTATCCAAATGACTTTTAAACGTTGTGACTGTACCTGCATCCACCATTTCCTCTTGAAGTTCATTCCACATACGAACCACTCTCTGTGTAAAAAAAGTTGCCCCTTCTGTCTTTTTTAAATCTTTCTTCTCTCACCTTAAAAATATGGCTCCTAGCCTTTAAATCCCCCACCTGAGGGAAAAAAGCACCTGTGGATTCCGAATTGTTATTTATCACACTTCTGAGAATTTCAGACAGCTAAGGTTTTTGTGTTCAAGATGAGGAGCCATCATTATCCAATGACAGGTCAATGAGATTCTTTTCATATTTGTCGAACCCCCACTAAGGTTTGATAACTCTATTGTCCACAATAAAATGGAGAAATGATTTGTTTTGTTAATGATCCTTCCTGACAAAAGGGATCTGTGAATTTCACAAGCAGCTTTGGTTTATCATACTCAATTCGATAATTACTTCAGTTTCAGTGCAGCCTGGAATTATAAACCAGGTAAGGTCACATGACACTCTGCTTGCCTTCTCAAAAGCATTTGTGTCAATTCATTAAAAATATAGATTTAAAGTTTGTCACAGTTCCAAGACAGTGCTGGGCATTACCTTGGTGTGAAAAGTTTTCTAATTCTTAAATTATCTCACTTGCTCTCTGAAATAACTGCACTGAGGCCAGTATCCCATCACCCAGTCACTCTTTATTTGCATGTGCTCAGTACACGGGCTCTGACCAGCCAAATCAAAGCCAGTCCCTCGACTGAGGCAATGTTCTAAACCTCCTGTTTTTCTCTGTCAGCCAGGGCTCCCTGATTAGCCCAGGTTAACAACTCCCATCAAGGATCACACAGTCAATGAGATCTACCTGGCCTGTTTCCAATCACTACACTCTCCCAGTCTCCTGAAATTTGGTGGTATCTGAATTTGAAACTTTGCGTCTTGAAGGTTTCACCAGCTGTTTTCAACTCTTTAAAAAAACACATTGGTGAAGGAATTGCCAATGGAATAGGATTTGGAATGGAAAGCAAATGTGATATGGACAGTGAGAACTTACATAGCAATAGTGAAATGGGAAGGTATGCAAAGGCTGTGGAGAAAGTGAGCACTGCAGATGCTGGAGATCAGAGTTGAGAGTGTGGTGCTGGGAAAGCACAGCCGGTCAGGCAGCATCCGAGGAACAGGAAGAGTCAACTTTTCGAGCATGATGAAGGGTTTATGCTCGAAACGTCGATTCTCCTGCTCTTCAGATGATGTAAAACCTGCGGGAAAGCTGCAGTCTTCTTGCTTGTATGTTTGTTTGTACTCACTTGCTTATACTGCTGATAACCTTTGCATCTCACCCTTATGTACAACATCGCCCTTTCGCTATCAAGATAGGATTAGATTCTCAGGACGTTATCGTGAAGTTTTGCCTTAAAATGCTTTGCACAAACCATGATATAGAAGAGAATTTCACGCAGCCATTTCACATCCACCCATCCTGGCAAAGGTTTTGCAAGGATCCTATGCTAACTTTGCAAATAAGAGGGAGCAGCCTCTGCTGATGACATCTGCTAATTGCAAGTAGAGCATATTGATATTTGGTTTAACGTGTTGGTTAAAACTAGATTGTATTGGTTAAAAGTAGATTGAACATTTTTAGAATAAACCTGCATTGGCATTAAAGGGGGATGACTCGCAGAAAGAAATGCTTGTAATTTTGATTTATGATTCATCTTCTAAGAAGAAACCTTCACAGGTTTCTTCAATCTAAAAATAAAATTAAAAGCAGCTCTCATGTCATGTTCCTTTTGACTGTAAATTCAGTGTAGCTTTTCCTTCTTGAAATAGCGTGAAAACATTTTGTGTGTCGGGTGCATTTATATCTGTGGATTTATAAAGAAAATAAATTGAGGATTGGTAAGAGCTTCAAGACTTAAAAGGTGAATGATAAATCAGATATAACACCTTGATCTTTTTTGAAGGAAAATAGGTTCATGTTCCACTCTGCTGCTTATTAGTCTGGAAGCACAGTACCATGTCTAGCTCAGGCAGGTATCAGATTCAATCTTTTTCAATGCTGGGTTCACTGTATCTGGCAGTGGTCTGAGCTTGTTGGACCTTGTCTAGAGAGATAGGGCACAAAATCTAAATCATCCACCCTTGATAGTGATCTACTGAGCTTAACATGGGTGTCACTGAGGCTACAGTGTGATAAAATTGCCACTTGCGGATCACTGAGCATTTCAGCCTTGAAAAGGGAAGAGGAAGAAATGGTCAAACAACTGCATGACAATAACTAGTGATCCAAAAGAGGAATCACATTTGAAAAAAAATGTTTCTGCAACATAGACAGGGAATTTGAGATCCTGACACAAATTGTGTTATAACAATGATACTTTTTTAAAAGAAAAACAGAGGGGCTCATGTGACACTACTCCCTGGTTCAAGTGCCATCTGCTCCATAGTCAGAGTCATACAGCACAGAAACAGACCCTTCAGTACAGCCGGCCCATGCCAAACATAATCCCAAATTAAACTAGTCCCACCTTCCTGCTCCTGGCCATATCCCTCCAAACCTTTCCTATTCATGTACTTATCCAAATGTTTTTATACCCCATCTACCACTTCCTCAGAAAGTTCATTCTACATGTGAACCATTCTCTGTGTAAAAAAAATTTGTCTTATGCCTTTTTTAAATCTCTCTCCTTTCACCTTAAAAACAAGCCCCTCATCTTGAAATTCCCATCCTAGAGAAAAGGCAAGTGCCGTTAACTCTATCTATATCCCTCGTCATGTTATAAACCTCTCTAAGGTTGGTGCATCTTCAAATGTCTGAGCAGGTTGATTAACAATACCAACTTATACAAAGGTTTCACATGGATTCTATGAAGAAGAAAAGGTTTATATAACACAAATAATATATAAGCTGCTTCCTGGAGTGTTACAAAGGAAATTTGACACTGAACCATTTCAAACTGTAATAGCACAGATGCTGAAAAATATGGTCAAAGAGGAAGGTTTTGAGGAAGGTCACAATGGAGGAAGACAGTGAAAGGTTTGGGAAGTGAATTCCAGAGCATAAGGGCTCAGAAAGCACTGCCAGCAATAGTGGAGCAATTAAAATGAGGGATCCTCAAGTGGGCAAAATTAGACAAACACTGATATCTTTGAGATTTGTGGGGTTGGAAGAATGGGAATCTCAGTGTTGAGGCATTATTTAACTGGGAGTTATCATAAGTCAATAAATGTAAACTTGTTTGGGCCAAACTGCAATGAAATGACAGGTGAAACATAGAAACTAGGAGCAGGAGTAGGCCATTCGACCCTTCAAACCTGCCTCACCATTCACTATAATCGTGGTTGATCATGCAATCTCAGTATCCCACTCCTGCTTTCTCCCCATACCCTTGATCTCTTTAGCCACAAGGGCCACATCCAGCTCCCTCTTGAATGTATCTAATGAACTGGCCCCAGCGTTTCCTGTGGGAAAGAATTCCACAGGCTCACAATTCCCTGAGGGAAGGAATTCTTACTCGCCTCAGTCCTGAATGACTCACGCTTTATTCTTAGACTGTGATCCTTAGTTCTTCCCCAACATTGGAAGCGTTCTACTTTCATCTAGCTTGTCCAGTCCCATCGGGATTTTATATTTTTCTATGAGATCCCTCCCCCCCAATTCTTCTAAATTTCAGCGAGTACAAGTCCAGTCGATCCTTGTACTTTCTTTATATGTCAATCCTGCCATCCCCAGACTCTGGTGACATCTATATTAAAGTAATAGGAAAGCAATCATATCAAGTTAAAAGGAAACAGGTTTCAGCCAGATGTCCCACACAAACAGGGGATATCAGGGCTGGACAATAAATGTTCCGCTTGCCAGCAATGCTGACACTGCATGAACGGGTATTAAAAAGTTTGGCAAATTCCTGAGATAAAACTACCAATTGGGTACCATCTCCACCTCCCCCAAGTATACAATAAATTTCAGAGCAGCACAGAGCCCAGGTGGTGCCTCTGATAAATGATGGATTGCTTTGAAGACCACATTTGAAAGCAAGATAACTTTCCTCAATGACACACAGTCAAACATCTCACTAACATCTGTGCTGTGCTTCAAATGATTCGATCTTTTTAAGCATATCTTTAATGGCATTTGAAATCCATGTTCTTGTGAGAGGCATTAAATGACTGAAGAAATGCCAAAAAAACATCAAAATGTATAAACAAACAACATGCAGTCATATAGTTGTTGCTAGGGGCAACCCTCACTGATGAAGAAATCAGAACGTGCAAAATTTTCAGCATTTTTTGGTCTGCTGCAAGATTGTGCAGTCAGATTTCAATTTCCTGTTCCATTAGTTGTTATTTCTGACAGGCGTGGTGATTACATCCATTTAGAGGTGAATTACTCATTAAGATTTGTGATGAAATGACAAAACAGCTATTTGGTCCATTTCACAGACCAGCTACAACACAGCCTACAGCAGTCTCCACCCCATAGCATTTAATTGCCTGAGAGAAGTTATCATTGAATCCAGGAAGGTGGTACAATGAAGCTGCTGCTTCATTTTCTTTACTCTGTTCATGGGTTTCTGAAGAGGACAGTTTTGCTTCCTACCTCCAATTCTTTTGAACCCAGTGGCTTGCTGAATCAGGACAGAAGGAAGTTAAGATTCAGTCGGATTATTGTCGGGACAATAGGCTAGGCAGAGATCTGTTTTATTCATTCATGGGATGAGGACATCTCTGGTTAGGTCAGCATTTATTGCCCATCCCAGAGGACACTTTAAGAGCCAAGTCAAGATTAGAGTGGTGCTGGAAAAGCACAGCAGGTCAGGCAGCATCCGAGGAGCAGGAAAATCGACATTTCGGGCAAAAGCCCTTCACTAGAAATCGGGCAGAGGAGATGACCTGGGGGTTGCAGTGAGAGAGAGACTCACTGAAATCCTTGTAGAGAGAGGAGACTTCTTCAATGTAGGCATCCTTGCAAGTTTAAGAGCCAACCACATTGCTGTGGGTCTGGAGTCACATCTAGGCCAAAAATGGCAGTTTCCTTCCCTAAAGGACATTAGTGACCCATATGTCTTCTTTTCCCCTAGCAATGGTTTCATGGTCATCATTAGACCCTTAATTCCAGATTTGTTATTGAATTCAAATTCCTCCACCAGCCATGGCAGGATTTGAACCCAGGTTCCCAGGACATTACCTACGTCTCTGGATTAATAGTCTAGTGATAAAGCCACTAGGCCATCACATGACAGATTTCCTTTCCTAAAGGATGAAAAACAGGCAGGATTTCATGAAAATCCTGGTCTCTATTACTGAGGCTACCTTTACATTTCAGATTCATTAGTTGAATTTAAATTCTATCAGGCTAAGGCAGGAACTGATAATCCCTGAGCACTGCAGGATTACCAGCCCAGATCAATGCTATACCAGCCATTTCCCTGGCTCACATGCAACTATGTCTTACTAGCTGTAGCAACAGGTTTCTCCCCATTGTTGCCATGGAAGAATATACCTTTCTCCTATTCCTGTCTGATCCCAGCAGTCTATTGAATAATGCATTATTTCTTCAGCCCTTTACTGTCTAGAGATTTGGGTAAATCTCCTAGCTCCTCCAAATCTGATCTTGAGGTTGACACTTCAAATGCACCAATTAAAATCCAGGCTCCGCACCCGAAACAGCCAATCCAATGCCAGCAGGAGGATACGTTTATAATTAAATGGCTTTGTCAAACAGGGAAGCTGATGTAAGGTCTATTCTTTAACATTGTTCTGTTCAGCTCCACAAATACTGTCACTTCGTGACATTCATGCCCCAAATACAATCTCTGTATATTTATAGTACAGGACAACAGGCAGGACACCAGAAAGCTCAGATGAACAGAGGGATCTTGGGATGCCTACCCACAGAATCCTGAAGGTGGTAGGGAAGGTTAATAGAGTGGTTAAGAAAGCGTATGGGACACTTATCTTTAACAAGAATCGAGAGTGTGGTGCTGGAAAAGCACAGCATGTCAGGAAGCATTCCAGGAGCAGGAGAATCGATGTTTCAGCCATAAGCCCTTCATCAGGAAGCCAAGGCATAGCTTACACGTGCAGGGAGGTGATGTTGGAACTTTGGTTAGGCCACAGCTGGAGTACTGTGCGTAGTTCTGGTCACGACGTTACAGGAAGGATGTGATTGCACTGGAGAAGATTCACCAGGATCATGCCTGGGATTGAGCAGTTCAGCAATGACTACAGGCTGGGTAAACTCGGGTTGTTCTCTTTAGAGCACAGAGGTTAACGGAGGGACCTGGTTGAGTTGTAGAAGATTACAAGGGATGTGGATAGGGTGGATAGAAAGCAGCTGTGCACCATAGTTGAAGGGTTAAGATCAAGGGGACACATTTCTAAAGTGAAAAGTGGGAGGTTTAGAGGAGATTTACTGAAAAATATTTTCACCCAGAGGGTGATGGGTGACTGGAATATACCACCTCGTCAGGTAGATGAGGTGGGTAATCCCACAACCTCCTTGAAGCACTAGAAATGGAATAACATTGAAGATTATGGGCCTATTGGTGCAGGAAAGTGGAACTAGTGTAGGTAGTAGGTTTTTTTAAATGTCATAGACTCAATGGGCTGAAGGGCCTCTTTTGTATGATTCTCTACTTTGTTCATTTCAAAATGATGGTGCAGGTGAGTAAGGACTAAGTGATCTCTCCATAACTGAGTAACCAACAGACCTATTTGTTCCAATTGTCGTCAGAGAGCAACAGCCATGAGAAGAATTTGCACTTGCTCAATATCTCTGGATAGCTCTGATGATTAACTGGACAGTCAGAACAGTGCAGGCATTGGGACATTGAGTCAGACGTACATTGCCCTGTCAGTATAAATGCCATGATGCAGTCATGTAGTAGGGAAAGGGTAAGTTTGATCAGTGGTCTTCCTGTTGTCTCTTCCCCGCCGACTGCTTTTCTCACTCTGGTCATTCTATTGACAAAAAGTCATGAAACTCACAGCCTCCAGCTCCTTTCTGATTGATGGCACCAGAGTGCACATTCAGCAGCATTGCAGCCACTCGGATCAATACAGTTACAGCAGACGTGAAAGGCTACAGGTCAAGAAAGGAGTCTGCATTCCGATTAAGTATTCCTGAGCGCAGGGAGCAGCAAATGGAGAGGAGAGATCAGTAATAATTTAATATCAGAACATAAAGTGATAGCTATATGCACTGTGAAAGAGTTTAATAGATTGGCTCATGAGATTGGAGATGAGTGGATTGTAAATGAAAACACTTCAGTTCTTTTCCTGAGAGACTTGCCAAGTGAATCCCCACACAGTGGGGGAGCTTTTGAAAGCAAGTATTCTATTAAGCAGAGACAGCAAGGGAGATACAATCAAACTTCAATGCTTTGTAGCCTATCCACGTAGCGACCTCTGCTTGCTGACTGGCTAATCGTTAATCTCACCAGCCAGGGAAAATGCTACAAATCTTCACTTTGGCCTCACTGAACCATTATTGCAAGAATTGCTTTATCACTCTCCTTTATATTGTTTAATTTAATCTCATTTATTGCCTATCTCTGGTTCCCCTGAGATGGTTAGGGGGGCTTTCTGTAGCAGTTGTTTTTCAAACTCCTGTTGAATGAACGGAGAGTCAGCCACAACATGGCCATGTTGAGGAGCGATGACAGATTGTCTTTCCTGAAGCACGTGAGTTTTGATCTGAATTGAGCTTTTCTGATAATCTGGCAGTTTTCATGGTTTGTACTTTTATAACATCAATCCACAGTGAAAGGGTGATGTGATTTATTCTCAACATTCCCTTACCCTGGGGTTTTTCCACACAAACTGCACGTCTGTCAACAGAACATTGCTGTGATCTGTTGAACCATTTCTCTTCGTATCATTAGCTATAGAACTCATTCAAGTAGTCCCCTTTGGGCATCAGCAGTTGAAATAGACCCAAGCCGTGGTTAGACCAATGCTGGCCTATTTTCTTTGATGTGGCTTTTCAATAATAAAATAGAGCTTGGGTTCCCCCCAGAATTCAATCATCGTTAGATGAACATGTGATGCTGCCTGTGAGACATTACCATGTGCCAACTGCCTGCCACATTTCCCACATGGCAACAATGACGACAATTCCAAGTTTCTTAATTAAAAGAACAAACAAAAGAGAAGTACAGCGCAGGAAGAAATTCTTCGGCCTGCTAAGCCTGTGCTGACCATCATGCCCAACTAAAGTAATAAACAAACCTTCTGCCCTTATTTGGTCCACATCCCTCGACTCCCTCCCTGTTCATGTCACCATCCAGATGCCTCTTAAATGTCACCCATGTGCCTGCTTCCACTACTTCTTTTGACAGTGTGTTCCAGGCTCCTACCACTCTCTGCCTGATAAACGTACCTCACACATCTCCCTTAGACTTTCCCCCCTCACCTTGAACCTGTGCCACCTTGTAATTGAAACTTCAATCCTGGGAAAACGTGTCTGTCCATCCACCTTATCATAATTTTGTGGACTGTGAACATGTCTCCTCTCAGCCTTGGTCTTTCCAGTGAAAACACTCCTGGTGTGTTTAACCTTTGCTCACAGCCAATGCCCTCGGGTCCAGACAACATCTCGGTGAACCTTCTCTGCACTCTCTCTGTGCTTCCACATCCTTCTGGTAGTGTAGCGACCAAATCTGCACACAATGGCACCTAACAAGGGTTTTTATTATAGCTGCAACAATTGGCTGTAAAATATCTTTTGAACTTATGAAAATGTGCTATAGAAATAAAAATCGCTCTTTTCCATGCTTTAGCGTAGACATCCAATTCTCTTTACTCAATTTGATGCCAGTTCTTCAACTGAGACTAGATTGTGTTTGCCTTAAACTGTTTGGTAAAACTACATTTAAATAAAACATACTTAATTGTACTTTTTTTCACTGATGAAAGGTATGTGCAGTCAGCTAATCCCAGCGGAATCCCCATTGCAATACCTTGACCAGAGTCTATTTGCCTGCTTTAAATTTGAAATTGGTTAATCAAGACAGGTAACAGTTCAATAAAGAGTGCAGGAAGTCATACCATGAAAAATATGTATGCCGAACAACGTAAGACAGGGCTTAGCAATTCCACAACCAGATCTGCAGCTCTGCCACATCCAGTTGTGAATGATGGTAGACAATTAAAAACTCGCTAGAAAAGGAGGCTCCACAGATATCTTCACTCTCAATGGTGGGGGGAGACCAGCACATCAGTGCAAAGGATAAGGCTGAGGCATTCAGCCAAAAGTGCCAAGTGGATTATCTACCTCAGCTTCCCCCAGCAGCACAGGTATCACTCTTTAGCCAAAGCAATTGACTCCGTGTGATAAGGAAATGGCTGAAGGCATTGGATATTGCAAAGACTTTTGAGTCCTGACAACATTCCTGAAGACATACTCCAGAACCTGCTGTGCTCATGGCCAAGCTGTTCCAGGAAATCTATAACACTGGCATTTATCCAACGGCATGGAATACTGCCCAGGGTATCCTGTGCACAGGAAGTAGGTCAAATCCAACCTGATCAATTAACACACCATCAGTCTGTTCAATTCCAATTTCACCATCTATGTGTGGGATTTGAACCCGTGGCCTCAGAACAGTATCCTGGGGTTATTGGTTTGCTAGCCCTATGGCATTGTCACTCGGCCATGGCCTCTCCCTCAACCATCCATTTACTCTCAATCAGTAATGTGATGGAATATGTCATTAACAGTCCCATCAAACAACACTTGCTTAGTAATAACCTGCTCACAAATGATTATATTGTGTTCCGCCAGTGCCACCCAGCTCTTGATGTCATCAGTTCAAACATGGACTAAAGTACTTAATTCCAGTGGTGAGGTGAGAGTGACCACCCTTGCCATCAAGGCCGCATTCGACCGATTGTGGCATTAAAGAGCCCAAGCAAAACTGGAACCAGGGAAAATCTCTCCCCTGGCTTGAGTCACACTTAACACAAAGAAAGATGGTGGCGCTTGTTGGAGGTCAGTCATCTCAGATCCAGGACATCTCTGTAGGAGTTCTTCAGGGCAGTCTCCTAGACTCAACCACCTTCAGCTTCTTCATCAATGACCTTCTCTCCATCACAAGGTCAGAAGTGGGGATGTTCGCCAATGATTGTACAATGTTTAACACTGTTCACAACTCCTCAGATACTGCAGCAGTCCATATTCAAATGCAACAATATCTGGACAATATCCCGGCTTGGGCTGATAAGTGGCAAGTAACATCTACACCAGGCAGATGCCATGTTCAAGAAGAGAGGATCTAACCATCATCTCTTGACATTGAATAGCATTACAATTGCTGAATGCCCGACTATTGACATCCTGGGAGGTTACCATTGTGCAGAAACTAAACTGGACCAGCCATATATATATGTGTGTACTGTGGCTAAGGTGCAGGTCAGAGATTTGGAATCTTGCAACAAGAATCTCATCCCCTGCCTCTCCAAGCCTGTCCACCATCTACACGCCACAAGTGAGGAGGATAATGGGATACTGCCCACTTTACTGGATGGATGCAGCTCCAACTAAACTCAATAAGCTTGACACTATCCAGGACAAAGCAGGCTGCTTGATTGGCATCACATCCACAGGGATTTACTCCCCTCACCACCAAAGCACAGAGTAGCAGCAGGGCATTCCATCTACAAGATGCACTGCAGAAATTCACCATGACCCCCATACAGCACCTTCCAAACCCATGACCCACGTGATCTCTAACACCTAAAAGATTATGCAAGTGGAATTGCTCCCCATGTATGTTTCCCTCCAAATCACTCACCATTCTGACTTGGAAATACATCACTCTTCCAGCAGTATGATTGGATCAAAATCCTGGGATTCCCTCTCTTACAGCATTGTGCATCAACCTGCAACACATGGATTGCTGTGGCTGAAAACCACAGCTCATCACCATCTTCTCAAGGGCATCTAGCAAAGTACAATAAATGCTGGCCCTTCGAGCAACGCTCACACATATTGAGTGAATATAAAATATCCATGTCAACCATTGTCCAAAACATTAGCACCCTCTTTTCCTGCTGTATGATTTTCTCTATCCTTTCAAAAATTTGTCTTCTTGCGTTTTAATCCTGATGAGCTCAAGACAAAAGACTTCCACTTAGAACCCCTACAGTGTGGAATCAGGCCATTCAGCCCATACCAACCCTCCAAAGAGCATTCCACCCAGTCCTGTAACCTCATTTCCCATGGCTAACCCACCTAGCCTGCACACTATGGACAATTTAGCAGAGCCAATCCACCTAACCTGCACATGTTTGGACTGTGGGAGAAAACTGGAACCTACACAGACACAGGGAGAATGTGCAAACTCTACACAGTCACCTGAGTGTGGAATCAAACCCAGGTCCCTGGAGTGGTGAAGCACCAGTGCTAACCACTGAGCCGCCATGAACTTCAGGCCTTGTCTTGAAAAATTGCAGTATCTAATATTTATAAAGCTGCCAGCATTGTGTTGGTTATTCATCACATGAGAAGTTTTAATGGTTAGCAAGGTGCTAGAGCATCGTGAATACTTTTTCCATCATGAATTCTTCTTTAAAATTAAAAATGAACACATTTCTTTGGAAGTGCTGTTCTTGGTAGACTGATGAAGAATCCAGTGAGAACAGTGCAGTTTCTCACTGCCTTTTTATCATCCAAAAAAGCCTATTGCATTTTTCAAGCAGCTCGGTTGGTGGAGAAAAATGTGGCATGCCTGAAACAGGCCTCAAAATAAAAAGATCCAATGGGGGAATTCAGGAGAAAAACTATCACCCAAGCAACTTGTAAAAATGCAAAACTAGCACATGGAGCAGTTGAGGCAAATGGCACAGGAGCATTTAATTGGCAGGTTATCATTATTTCAATCAAAACTATTCAGATATGTTACAACACACCTTTGGGAAGGGGTGGGATTTGAGACTCTCTGATTCACAGGTAGGGACATTACCACTGTGGTGCAGAGAGCTTTATAGACAGCTCATAGTGTGCGGAGGAAAGGAGTGGCTGGATATGATGATAACATAGCTCAAGTCAGATTGGTAGGAGCATCAGCAATCAGCCTGATTCTGCCTGCTATCCCTGTACCAACGGACAACCGCAAAATCACTGAAAACGCAACTGGGAGATGCAACCAGTACAAGATATAGAATCCCTTGCTGAAAACATGGTGGAAGCAGAATGCATAGTTATATCATTTAAAAAAAAGACCTGGATAAATATTTTAAAAACAATAAAATGTAAAATAAAGGCAAATGGTTTTAATTGGAAAGATCTTTTGGAAATCTAATGAACTGGCCTGAATAGCCTCAATTCTGCTCCTATGTCTCTTGGTCTTATAGATCTTGTTGCACAGAAGGAAGCCATTCAGCCTGTCGAGTCTGACCCAGCGTTCAGTGAGATCATGGCTCACCGAATAATCCTCACATCCACTGTCCTACCTTATTCCCATGAAACAACCGCACAGAGGCTGTTATCCCATCACCAAGTCACCCTTTATTTACACGTGCACTGCATACTGGCTCTGACCAGCCAGCTCAACGCCAGTCCCTAGACTGAGGAGATCTTCTGAATCTCCTGTTTATGTCTGTCAGTCAGGGCTCCCTGATTGGCACAGGTTAACAACCCCAATCAAGGATCTCACAGTCAATGAGATCTCCGGCCTCTACAGCTCTTTGCAGTAAAGAATTCCATAAATTCACTATCATCTGAGAGACGAGATTCCTCCTAATCTCAGTCTTAAATGTGTGTTGCCTTATTCTGAGATTATACCCACTGGTCTTAGACTCTGTCACAAGAGGAAATGATGTCTCTGCACTGATCCTGCCAAGCCCTCTAAAAAACAGACATGACTGTAAATGTTTAAAAACTATTTATATTTCAAAATATATATGTTACATATTTTTTAAATAATTAAAACTTTTGAAGTAGTTTCCAATCAGACTGCAGCATAAATGTTACATTTAGGAAGTTAGTTTCTCATATCTGTGACAGTTTCAAGGAGATTAATTACTTTCCTAATATTATATTAAACATTCACTTAATCAGAAGTAACAGATGGTCATGAAAAATATTCTACAGAATATTAAACTGCTCGGCATTAACTATGCCAAATTAATTTCAGAAAATTAGCATATTCCTAGCAAATTAAAACTTGTCTTGTTCAGAATGCTAAATGAAACGACAAATCTTGATAGATTGAAGTATGTGAACCATTTTAAAGTGGTGTTACATCATCTGTCAAAAGAGAAATATTCTCTCACTGGAATTAGTACTAGAGTCCATGACTATGAAGTGCAGCAGTTCAGATAGATTGAGATTGGTGCTCCATTTGAAATGATCTTACTGCTCTGCATTGCACACCCACACAGATAATCCACTGAGGATACAACAGCAGTTTGCAGAATTTATACTGCTTGTTGAATGTTGGTGGTTTCCCTTGGGGATTATTGTTGTCTCAGTAACTATTGGAGAACTTAAGCAAAATACTCCAAAACTCAGCTGCCTGGAATTTATAAATAGTTGGAATGCTCAGGGCTAGAAATTTCACTGGTTTTTGGATTCAACCCAACCCCCTGAAACACAATATTACAAGAGTCTGAGGGATGTGGGCTATGGCAGGACAGGTGGTCGAATACGACACAAAGTCCACAAGGCCAGTCTGAGATCATTCTCGCTCCAACTTTTATGCTTTTCACAAGCGGCTTGCATGGCGCTCGGCAGTGGCGAGATGCTAACTGAAGGGGATTAACACTTGTCAAAGGCATTGTTAATGCCACTCAACTCCTTAGCATTCAGCATCCCATCTTACTAAACTTACCAATCATCTGTTCAATCAATGTGAAGTTATGTGCTCTGCTTCTATCTGTGCCCAACGATCTCTCCAGTTAAATCCAGAAAGACTGCCACCAGAGAGAGGGCATAAAGGTAGTAGCAGTTGGTACTCTGAGGAGTGGGCACAGATGGGCCAGGTGACTGTATTTAGCTCCTTTCTTTGCCCTTTCCACCTCAGACTATAGAGCATAAATCCCACTGCCCATGCCAAAGTAATATCCACTTTAAGACCAGGTCTCCTACTTGAAGAGGGAACCAGATAGAGTTAAACAGTTTTGGAAGCAAAGGATGAAGTTGTAGTGCTGAGACTGGTACAACATAACCTACTGTCTGAGTTGACAGGCATGAGTGGGCATCCTGAGAAACAGCCAAACCCTGTAAGATGTGTCAATTGTTTTCTATTAGCACTTTGGTGAAATTATAAACAACTTCTCAGTGGATATTAGTGACAGGAAGATCCTGAGTCAAATGTACAAGAAACCAGAAGTGTAAGTGGAGTTCAATATTAGAATTTAGAATTTATTCAGTATGTGGATGAACTTAAACCGTAAGACATAGGAGTGGAAGTAAGGCCATTCGGCCCTAGAGAAACGTACTAGAGATGGAGCAAAACGCGATCTATTCTTGGGAAATAAGGCAAAGCTAGTGACTGCAGTGTCAGTGAGGGAGAACTTTAGGGCCAACGATCATAAATCTATTAGTTTTTAAAAAGCAAAGGAAAAAGATAGACCCGATCCATAGAGTTCTAAATTGGAGGAAGGCCAAATTTGACAGTATTAGGCAAGAACTTTCAAACGTCTAATGGGCAGATATTTGCAGATAAAGGGAAGGCTGGAAAGTAGGAGCCTTCAAAAATCAGATAACAAGAGTCCAGGGACCGTATACTTCTGTTAGGTAGGTGTAGGCAATGCTGAATTATTAAAGAAATTGAGGCACTGGTCAAGAAAAAGAATGAATATTACAGAGGAGGAGCTGCCAGATGTCTTAAAATGCATCAAGCTGGATAAATCCCCAGGTCCGTATCAGGTATACCGTAGAACTCTATGAGAAGCGAGGGAAGTGATTGCTGGGCCCCTTGCTGAGATATTGAATCATCGACAGCCACAGGTGAGGTGCCTGAAGGTTATTTAAGAAAGGTGGTAAGGAAAAGCCAGTGAACTATAGACTGGTGAGCCTGACATCAGTGGTGGGCAAGTTGTTAGAGGGGATCCTGAGGGACAGGATGTACATGTATTTGGAAAGGCAAGGACTGATTGGGGATAGTCAACATGGCATTGTGCGTGGGAAATCATGTCTCACAAACTTAATTGAGCTTTTTGAAGAAATGACAAAGAGGATTGATGAGGGCAGAGCATTGAACATTGTCTACATGGACTTCAGTAAGGTGTTTGACAAGATTCCATGTGGTAGACTGGTTAACAAGGTTAGATTACATGGAATGCCAGAATAACTATTTGGAGCAAAATTGGCTAATAGGTAAGAGACAGAGGTTGGTGGTGCAGGGTTCATTTTCAGACTGGAGGCCTGTGACCAGCGCTATGACACATAGATCAGTGGTGGATCCACTGCTTTTTGTCATTTATATAAATGAGTTGGATGAACATAGAAGATATGGTTAGTAAGTTTGCAGGTGTTAAGAAGGTTACCTCAGAGTACAACAGATGGGCCAGTGGGCAGAGGAGTGGCAGTTGGAGTTTAATCTAGATAAACGTGAGGTGCTACATTTCATTAGAGCAAATCAGGGCAGGAGTTATACATTTAATGGTAAGATCCTGGGGAGTGTGGCTGAATAAAGAAACCTTGGAGTGCAGGTTCATAGTTCCTTGAAAGTGGAGTCACAGGTAGACTGGTACAATTTCAACTTTTAAAAGGCACCTGGATGGGTACATGAATAGGAAGGGTTTTAAAGGGAAATGGGCCAAGTCCCAGCAAAAGGGACCAGATTAGTTTAGGATATCAGGTCGGTATGGACAAGTTGGACCAAAGGGGTCAGTTTCTGTGCTGTACAGCTCTGTGTCTCTATGTGTTGCAGTTACATAAGTGCCAGCAACCAAACCCCAACAATCACTTAATCACTCCTCAAAAACACTCTCAGCAAGCTCGGTTAATGAGCAGTTCCTGTTTGATGTTACTGAATTCCATTGACATCAGAAATATCCTATATTGTATACATACAAAAGCAAAAGCACAATTAAATAAATTGCATGTTTTCCAGTGAGTCTGCAACGCAGGAAGTCTTTTGAAGTTTGAGTTGCAGGTTTCAAACACATTTTAGCTACTGAGTACAAAAAGAAGTTTCCTCTGTGTTGATAAAGAGAAGAAAATTCAATCAGACACTGAAAGTATCTCATTTCCAATGCAAGGCGGAGCTGTATATGACTCTGTGACATCACTGGCATCAAAAGCTCAGTGATTCTCAAGAGTGGGCAGCAATTGCTATGAAGGCAGTCTTTGAACTTTGACGAGTTAAATTGAATTACTGGGTTTAGCTGCCAAACAAGACATGGACTGACGCTGGTCTTTATAACAAGCACAAATAGACTCGCAGTGAGTCAGCAAGCTTTGCGGGTGGGAAGAGAAAGAATTAACCAGCAATTCATTCAGAACGAAAAGGCTTTACACTGAGCCTCTCATGACACCAGTATCCTGAAAGGCATTAGAACCGATTAGACAATTTTCGAATTGCAGTTTCTGTTTTAACGCAGGGAAAGCAGCAGCCAGCTTGTGCACAGCAAGCTCCCACAACCAGCTTTGGGATACGAGGCATGAGTGCCTTTTGTGTCCAGACTAATTCCTCCCACCAGTTTGCAGATTCTTTAACAGCTTTTGAAATACAGTATGTCATCAGTTTGACTGGGCCTCAGATCAGCCTGAAATATCCCTCAGATTTTCAAGTGATATCTGTCCAGAGTTCCCAGAAATTGGATCGGGCTGTTCTCCCTCTTCAACAATAAATCTACAAGGCAACTTTATCCTGTGAAGATCTGACTTATTGGAACATCTTATGAGGGTGAATTCATTTGCGAATTTGTTGATGTATTGTGCTAACATTGTTATATCTAATTTAATGCGATACTGGTTGGTCGGTTAGTTCAGATGATTAGAGCGTGGTGCTAATAATGCCAAGGTCAGGGGCTCAATCCTCGCATGTGTAGCATTGGGGTTCGCAAGTGGCAGGGTTTGGGGTAGCTCAGTGGTTAGCACTGCTGCCTCACAATGCTAGGGACCAGACTCAATTCCAGCCTCAAGTGACTGTATGGAGTTTGTACATTCTCCCGTGTCTGTGTTGGTCTCCTCTGGGTACTCCGGTTTCCTTCCATAATCCAAAGATGTGTAGGTAGGTGAATTGGCCACATTAAATTGCCTATAGTGTCCAGGGATGTGTAGGTTAGGTACATTAGTCGGGGTAAACATAGGATAGGGGAATAGGTTTCGGTGGGATACTCTTCAGAGGGTTGGTATGGATGTACTGGGCAGAAGGGCCTGTTTCCACACTGTAGGGATTCTATGGGGGATGTGGCGACTGATCATCTCTCTTAATTCATGGAAGCACATTCAGTCCTTTAATAAAAGAGCTACAGGTGCTGGAGGTCTGCAACAAAACCAGAAATGCAGCAGGTTTGGCAGCATCTGTGGAGAGAAAGCAGAGTTAATGTTTCAGGTCCAGTCATCCTTCTTCAGAAGATTTTGTTTTTGTCTTTTTAATGTTAGCTGCTGTGTTCCCTATTTTTTAGAAAACAGTCTTTCTGCTTTTGGTATAGATTGCAAGAAAGGCAATCAGAAAGCAACACAGCCCTGCCTCACTGCTCTCTGTTGAATTGTTTAATGAAGTCCTATTGAGCTGACAAAGTTCTGATTCAGAGACAATCATCCTATCAAATGAACAAAACATGACAATTGTCCTAAGAACTGAAAATGTGTTGCTGGAACAGCGCAGCAGGTCAGGCAGCATCCAGGGATCAGGAGAATCGACGTTTCGGGCATAAGCCCTTCTTCGGGCTTATGCCTGAAACGTTGATTCTCCTGTTCCTTGGATGCTGCCTGACCTGCTGCGCTGTTCCAGCAACACATTTTCAGCTCTGATCTCCAGCATCTGCAGACCTCACTTTCTCCTCAATTGTCCTAAGAATAACAGCCATGGGATATTGGCATAAAATCACTTAAAGTCGTTCTCCGAAATTTCACCCTCACTTATTTCTTTTTGTTTGTACAATTATTTCCGAACCAATCGAAATAATTAAAGCCAGGACTGCTCCTGAGAGAGTTACCAGCTCTCATATATCGGGACATGCCACAACATAAACTCCCACCTCCAAATACCCACCCCCGCCCCCAGTAGACAAACCTTTTCCTCCTTCTCCAATACATTTAGAAGTAATAATTCAAAAATTGGTCATGAAAATTTGAAGAGCTGAATCTAACCAGAAATGGGTTAAGTGTCAATATTGCATGAAGGATCTCTCGACGTTAGGCCGAGTGAGCTTTCTTATGGAATTGTCCTGAATTTACCTCACTATCTCCAATGCCTCTGTGCTTCCCCTCTCATCTAATGCTAACCTGATTCTCCCACTCACCATAATGGAAGTACTCCCCACTGCTGTGATATTGTGGGAAATCCTGGGATCTCTGTGGCAACAGCATTGTCTTGGAACGCCAGACGTGTACCCGATGATGTGTTGGCATACTGGGGCTGCCCTGCATCATCAGCATAATGGTGCAGCAGCACAGAACAACTTCTCAGGGCATGTAAGTGGCAAAGCTGACACTTCCTTGCACATACAACTGCACATCCTACACCTATTGCTGTTTAAACAGCAGGCCAGACCTGTCCTTAGCCACATGTCATCTTACCATAAGACCATAAGACATAGGAGCGGAAGTAATGCCATTCGGCCCATCGAGTCCACTCCACCATTCAATCATGGCTGATGGGCATTTTGACTCCACTTACTCGCATTCTCCCCGTAGCCCTTAATTCCTTGTGACATCAAGAATTTATCAATTTCTGCCTTGAAGACATTTAGCGTCCCTGCCTCCACTGCACTCTGTGGCAATGAATTCCACAGGCCCACAACTCGACACGCTCCAGTGCCAGAATGTCCTTCCTGAGGTGTGGGGACAAAACCTGGACACGGTATTCCAGATGGGGCCTAACCAGAGCTTTATAAAGTCTCAGTAGAACAACGGTGTTTTTATATTCCAACCCTCTTGAGATAATTGACAACATTACATTCGCTTTCTTAATCACGGACTCAACCTGTATGTTTACCTTTAGAGAATCCTCAACTAGCACTCCCAGATTTAGATTACTGTTAGATTAGATTAGATTACTTACAGAGATCCCTCTGTACTTTGGCTTTACGAATTTTCTCACTGTTTAGGAAGTAGTCCATGCTTGTATTCTTTTTTCCAAAGTGCAAGACCTCGCATTTGCTCACATTGAATTCCATCAGCCATTTCCTGGACCACTCTCCCAAACTGTCTAAATCTTTCTGCAGCCTCCCCACTTCCTCAGTGCTACCTGCCTGTCCACCTAACTTTGTATCATCGGCAAACTTTGCTAGAATGCCCCCAGTCCCTTCATCCAGATCATTTATATATAATGTTAACGGCTGCGGCCCCAACACTGAACCCTGCGGGACACCACTTGTCACCGGCTGCCATTCCGAAAAAGAACCTTTTATCCCAACTCTCTGCCTTCTGTCAGTCAGCCAATCCTCAATCCATACCAGTAGCTCACCTCGAACACCATGGGCCCTCACCTTGCTCAGCAGCCTTGCTTACAGCCCTAGCTAAGTCACTGCCACTCTTTCTCCAATGCCCAGTGTGGCCCAACATCTTCTCATTGTTCAAGGTGGGGGCCATCACTTACAGGAAAACCTTCTGTCATCTCATAACAGTTCACTAAAAAGTGAGCAGATATCAAACAAACAGAAGCTGCAGTTGCCTCGTGGGAACAGAAGCAAACCAATTGCATGCTGAGCACCAAAAACATTCCAGCCAATTATAGTTCACAGCAGCCAGCTCACGTTGGAGTTCATTAAGACCTGTCTGGCCGGAAGCTGCTGTATCCTATTGTCAGAACTGGTGTTCCTCCTGCTCAATGCCATCATCCTCAGAAGATGAACCTGACTCTCCCAGTGCATCAGCCTCCATCACATCCCCTTTGTTGCCTGTTCTAGCCTGCTGGGGTTGGACAGCACACTGTGTCAAGTCCCTACCCGATCCAAAAAGCATAATCTCATCTTAAGGTTGCGTATCATCTGCTTTACTATGGCCTGGCTGAAGAATGGGCTGTTCTCTACCTCAGGAGGTTGAGTAAAAGAGGGAAAAGCCAGCGTTACAGTGGGAAGCTCTTGTCTCACAGTAATCAACCTTGGAAGATATCTGCCTCCTCAAACACAGCAGAAACATGAAACATCTCAAGAATATAGGAATTATACTGGTTTCTGGGGTGCAGATTTCAAAGAGGTGGGCCCAATGATTACAAAGCACTTGTACGTTGATGGACTGGAATACTCTTCTATTGATGAACTGAACTGCGTTCTGATACTGCCCTTTCAGCACAAGCTGCATATACAGTCTATGGCACCCTGCACTTGGGGGAAGCCAGCTAAGGTATCAGGTAACTACTGCCTGGATGCAGCATGGGGAAACCAGATGAAGTGGTGTGATCTGATACAAATGGCATTGGAAACAACCCCAATATGTTTGTGAGTGGACAATTGAGAGCCCCCACACAGTGGCTCCTGAGATAGTCACAAGGATAGGATGGACGTCCATTCCTTCAGGTCACATCAGTCAGCATAGTTCAGTGACAGAGACCCGGAGCATGTTCAGTCTGTGGCAAGACTGTGCATCACTCATACATGGGAAACTGCACTGAGGACCTCAGACCCTGGCCCTCCTGCACATCCTGATGGGCCCTGCAGCTGCAATCTCTTCACGGTGGTTGTTTTGCAGACACTGGAGGCTGCTGCTGGTTCCTGGATGTTACTGACATATCTGTTCCTCTTCCATTTCCTTTCACTGCATCGCAGCAACTGACATTAACCCCGTGTGTGGCTGGATCCATTCAGCACACTTACAGCAAACCTGCTGTAGGGGAAGGAAGAAACAGAACAAGTTCTCTGTAATGTGAGCAGTCAGCATTCACATCCCCATGCACATGATAGCTCAACACACTCCTCTATACAGTGGGAGGACTCGACTTGGACCTTATTCTGATGAATGCAACACCAGACACTTCACAAAGAGTAGCAGAGTGGGAATGCCACATGAACCCTTCTCCTGCAGTCACACATGACCACAAAAGGCATCATTGCATAAGGCTGTGTTGTGTTCTCCTTACAGTTCAGGTGTTGAGGGAATCAGTCTTGCCCACCCAAGTGGTCTTGCATTAACTGCATGTTGTAGCAGACCTGAGGTACTTATTTGACATATCACCTGGGGAATTATTCTTCTTCATAGAGATGTCTACCTTCAGTCTGGAAGGAGCAGTGACATGGTTGACATTGCCAGTGACCAGCATTCGCATCCCACACACTTGTTCTTTGCGTGCATTTCACGCACACAATGACAAGACTGGAAATGACCTCAAGCTGCACTCTATTAAGCGTAAGATCTTGGTGCGTTAAGCACACCTTAAAGACCATCACATCACACAAAGGTGAAGCCTGTGCTTTTGGACAGCAAACAGGCACTGACTCCATGCACTCTCAGCGTGTTTCCAGCCAGTTTCCATTCGTAAGTCACATTTGGAAATAGGCAAATCGTGGAAAGCAGCGCAGGGGAGGAAATGGCTTATTAGTGCCAGACTGTTAATCCAGGGAACCAGGTACTGTTCTGGCAACCTGGGTTCGGGTGGAACTTGAATTCAATAAATATCTGGTCTCTAATGATGACCACAAAGCCATTGTCTACTGTTGGAAAAACCCATCTGGTTCACGAATGTCCTTTAGGGAAGGAAACTGCTGTCCTTACCTGAGCTGGTCTGTATGTGACTCCAGACCCACGGCAATGTGGTTAACTCTTAACTACCCTCCAGGCCATTAGAAATAGGCAATAAATGCTGGCCTAGCCAGTGACGCTCAAATCCTGTGGATGTATATAAAAACCAGGTCTTGCTGGACACTGTGAATACAAGGTTCTGCCTGGTTATCAAATCCATCCCACTTTCACTCTTAACCTCCATGATTCTTTTTACTTAGCACTCCTGGGAGAATCAATCTCTACTGAACATCCACAGGTCATACCCCCACCACCACCCTGAACAAATGTTTCCAACTCTCACTCTTAACGGCAAAAGCTGCACCAATACAGATTATCTGTAACCGTCACATTGCACAGTCTCCCCCATACTGAGGCTATGGCATCAGTGACAGCCTATAACCCCACCTCCCACAGCGTCCCATGTCCTCCCCACCCACTGCTGGCTCCCCCCTCTTCACCATCCTTGTCCCTTTGTATCTCAGTTTGCTACCTCCAAACCACAAATATTAAGATACCCCTCCAACAACTTCATTTCCAAAACAGTGTCCCCTTGAAAGCATTGCCCCCACCCCCCTCACCATGATATCATTCCACAGAACCCTAGGACTGACCATGCCTGATTGTCTAGACTAGATTGGACAGTCAGCTCTGAACTAGAGCTCCCCAGATCCCTGACTACTCTCTGTGCAGCTCCCCAACAGAGAGCCTATAAAGCCCCTAGCTGTGTGCACCACAGCTCCAGGACTGATCACGGCCCACTTCCCCAGGCTGATGTGCGATGGACCCCTAACCCTATTCCTAACCATCATGAGCACATGTCTGACCATATCCAAACCACCAATTTGATTACAAACTCTGCCTTTTGACCCCTTTGTTAAACTCATTCATGAGGTGTGGGCATCACTGGCTAGGCCAGCATTTATTGCCCATCCCTAATTGCCTAGAGGGCAGTTATGAATAAACCACTTTGCCGAGAGTCTGGAGTCATGTAAAGGCAAGACAATGTAAGGACGGCAGTTTCTTTCCCTAAAGGATATTATTTAGCCAGATGGGCTTTTCTTGATACTCACCAGTGGCCACCATTATTGCCAGATTATTACTGAATTCAGATTCTACCTTCTGCCATGCAGGTTTCAAAACCCTGGTCCCCAGAACATAACCCGGTTCTCTGGATTAATAGACGAGCGATATTACCACTAGGCCCATCACCTACCCTTGGCTGACAGCAGCCCTCTGCCTTGACATGACTGAGGGTTAAACCCCCTCAACCTTGAGACATAACCATTTGGTTGACGGACACATAGTGGCTTGCTTCATAGACTGCTGGCACATGCTGTAGGTATGAGATTGCCATCCACGCCATCAATGTGTCCACTCCCTGGACAGATAACTGCCCGCAACCAGGACCAAACTGCCAGGCTTTGTGTCTGCACTAAACAGCAAAGTGAGGCAGAAATACTGTGAGTCTTTAAAATATTTAAACTACATTTAGAGAATCGCACTTGATGATTTTACGATTGAAGCTATCAAATTTATTAAAGTTGAGAGAACAGTTCTGAAGATGGGTCACTGGACTCAAAACGTTAACTCTGCTTTCTGTCTCCACAGATGCTGCCAGACGTGCTGAGTTTCTCAAGCGATTTCTGTTTTTGTTTGCTTTAGATCTCCCACATCCACATTCTTTTTGTTTTATCCTACTGAAGTCGATGCTTTACATGGGACAGTGTCTGGCCATTTGGCCCAACCTGTCTTTACCAGTAACAAAAACAGAAATTTCTGGGAAAAACTCGACAGGTCTGGCAGCATTCGTGGAGAGAAATCAGAGCTAATGTTCTGGGTCGAGTGACCCTTCCTCAGAACTGTCTTTACCAGTGTTTCTGCTCCACCTCTTAAGTCTTGCCGCCCTTCAGCCAATCAGCACAACCTTCCATTGCTTCCATCCTCATTTACTTGTGTGGCTTCCTCTTCAGTTGTAGCTATATGGGTTACAGGCGAAAATCTGCTATTGTCTATCTTAATGGTTTTAAGTTGGTGCTGAGGGTCAAATATTGAACGTACCCTGAATGAGCTACTAACACAAACTGAAGAAACTGAGAGGCCCACTTCGGAAGAGAAAACTGTCCATTTATTTTTATCAGTTTGAAAGCAAGTAATCACTATCTCCATTTTGGCACTTAAGACACCTCAAAGTGCTGGCAGCGATGTGAAACTCACAAGATCTATAAATACATACAAAGTGTCGCTAAATTAACAGTGTCATACAGTGAACAGTAGCCGTACTAAGACGAATGCTGACAGAAGTGTCACAACAGTATTACGACATTTATTATATTTATTAAAAGCAGCGTCTCATTAGATTTTTAGACAAACAAAGGCGACCTGCAGAAACTTAATTAAAAATCTGTCAGCTCCAGTACTCCCACTCGCAATTGAATGCCATGTACATAAATGAATGGATTAGCTCCACAGCAGGATAAGTTGACATTTATACCAGGGCGTTGAAGCAATGAAGATTTCTTCTGATGGAAGTTCCCCTTTGCAAGTTTATACAGCATTTTGTGTCAGAACTGGCCTGATGAAAATCATTCTTTTAACGTACCCAACAGAGCTGAGGGAGTGAAGCAGACTTAATTTAAACACACAATATTTTGTTGGTACAATGTTCACACGTGGACAGTCAAGTGGAGTGCCATTTTTGAATGCCTTCCTGGATCACAAAGCCCGCTTGCTAATCGGAAAGCAGCCCCCGGTGTGTGCAATCCAAGTTGCCTGTGGGCTTGGAGAGCCCATACGTCACAATGCTGTGCACTCCAGTGAGATCTCGAGCTGAATTTAAAGTATGGATGCTTGGAGCTGCTCCAAATGACATGGTAACTTTCACCCAAACTTTCTAAGAACCCGATTATTGGAAAATCTAGGAACAGTGGCACGGATGAAGTGACTGTCTGCCCAAAGGTCATTCAGCCCGCTTCGAATATTTGCACATTTTGGCAAAGGACAAACCATTCCTTAGTGTCCTCATTATCCTTAACCCCTGGAGGGCACAGCCATTTCCTTACTCCTTGTCATTTATCTTCTGCTCTCCACCATAACATGTAAAAATATAATTACACTGAAAAAAAAGCTTTTGCATTTAGTCTTTAGGAATCTAATATGACTGCAGTTATTCACTCTTCTGACTTATTCAACTTTATACTTTGCCCTACCTGTTTATCTGCCTTCCAGCCACTCATTGTTGAAGGGGAATGTCACCTGGCACACTATATCGTGAAGCACAGCTATAACAGGCTGCATATAATGCTGCTTTGTGTCATCGCTAAAGTATAAAGGTTATAACTTGCTCTGGAGGCAGAAAACTGCACTCAATCACATGAAGTGTCTGCCAATGCACAAATTCTAAAGCAGCCAATGCCATGATATTTGACTTGCCATTTCCAGGACATTGGCTAGGAATTTCATAAACACCCCTTCAGTGATGAGGGCTTTCGGGAGAGGATGGAGTGAGGTGACACTGTGTAACTTCTCTTGGGAAATGCTCCCTCAGGAAAGCAGAGGGATTCAGGATTCCAGCTTAGAGGAAAGAATGATATATCCCTTCACATTATCAGGCTGGAAACCTTTTATCCTTCCATCCTGACAAGGTAACATCAAGTAACTCGGTGCAACAAAAGGAAAATGATGTAAAAAGATGCATCTGGCCATACTGAGGAAATACTGCCAAATCCCGTATTCAGATGAGAACTAATGAAACACCATTTAAAACTAATTAAAATCAAAAGAGCTAAACTGGTCGCAGGTAGCTTCTATTCATAGCAGACATTAACGAGGTTACATTTCATTATTACTGTGCAGCTGTACAATCATTAGAAAGAAATTGTTGCTTATATGTGCTCATCGGGCTGTTTAACATAGTGACGCCACAACTGGTAACTCTCTGAGACTGTGTCTTAGGACTGAAATAATAGTCAAAAGTATATCATCAATGCTATTAATGTGGTGGCACTGTCACAAAACCAGATATCCACTGCTGCGCACACACTAGCTTATTTGAAGGGAAACTAGAATTAAAAAGCAAATAACATTAATCATCTCAATAAAGGAGAGGAGCAAAGCATTGTTACCAGCAGCAGTAATCTTGGGTTCAATCCATTTGCTATTCAGGCAAGTTATTTTAACCATCCCATAGTTTGACAGCTTTAAAGAAAGCTCCCAAATGGGACCATTTGTATTTGAAAGAGCAGAAAGAGGGGGTATGGATTTTGTAAAACCAAATTCAATAATTATTACAAACCTCGGGCTCCAATTTGGAGTCAAAAAGTGTGGACTCTGATCTCCAGCATCTGCAATCCTCACTCTCTCCAGGTTCGATTTGGAGATCACCTTGTTTTCCCAGTTATAAAACCTGGGTTTATCACTAAGGTTATTGATTTTGGGTGCTTTTAGTATTGTTAACAGCCTTTTGCTATTGAATTTTGATGCTAATAATGAATAACAAAATTTGGGGTCATGGGAAGATTAAGATGATAATACTTGTAAATTTGAATTAGGTGGAATGAAATAATTGCAACACAGCTCAGAAATATCTGTGCACATTTCAAAGACACGAGGCCGAAACGGCCATCTTACATTTATATGATTCCATGATTCATATCTGGGAGGCCTTGTCTTAAAACTGGTGCCTCAAGCCTAAACTCCATGAAAATACTTTTCTGCTTCCGTTATCTTACCTTTTGGAGCCAGTTTGGATTTGTTTTTAGGGCAGACTCAATTAGCCTCCATTTTCACCCCAACACTGGCTCAACCCAACTAATCAAACTTAAATATGTCAAACGAAGGGATTGTGGTTTGCACACACATTCACAGATACACACACATGGACGTAGACACGCACACATACATACATATATGCACACACACATACACACACTCTCTCACACAGATATCCCGCACACACATACACATCCTTAAAAGTAAGAACTTTTCTTTGTAAAGAGGATCATGTAATGCTTGAGTACTTCAGAACTTCAATGAACAATGAGATGAATTTGTCTTCCTTCTTTAATCTTCTATTGATGGGAGCTGTTAGGTTCCTCTTTTGATTTTGCTGGTCCTTTCAAGGCAGGAAGCACTGGTAGCCATGGTGATGACAGATCAGGAATGGTTCTCTTAGCCTGGCTTAAGTGGCTAATAACCGTGTAGAGGCTTCCACGAGAACCAGCTTCCTGCTCCGAGTAATACATCTCCAGAGCTGCAGGAGTACAGTGCTTATGCTGCAACAAGAACAAAACGGAGTGTGACAGTTGTACAGCTCGCCAGATGGATCCTCACCACCACACCTCCCCCACCCCTGACAACCGTCCCTCGACCCCATTAAAAATTGCTTCACAATTACATTTACATATCATGCACTAGAAAGGTGCTGGATTATTCTTTAAGTGGGGATTTTTTTGGCTGAAGCCATGCAATTGCCCCCACTTTTCTTTGTCTTTTCAGGAAACGTGTTGTCCAATTATTGGCAAGAACGCAACCCATCCAAGCAAGGCTTTAACAATGAACCCGATGGCGCAGCTGTCAATGGCGGGACGTTTTGACGTAAAAATACTTCAGGGGCTTTGGCTCCCATGGGCTACGCTCTCTACAGGACAACAAAGTGAAAAACTCACTGTGTCCGACTGGTACCTATTAACATGCAAGTAGCACCTCAATTGTGCAAGAAATCCCAGTTCTTCCATCCAGTCCAACAGCTTTATCTTGTCTTCCCTGAGTAATGCATTAAATTTACATTCCGGAGGGAGCAAACCCATACAGGAATGGTTGGGAGCCTTTTGCGTAGCCTGATAATACATCCTATTGCACCGTTGTTGCTATGATGAATCATGAATTTACAACGTGACATATCACATTGGTGATATCACTGCAGTCAGGAACTCTCACATTCGTACAATCACGGTTTAAGTGTGACTGTTTTCTAGGCACAGGAACACAATTACTATTTTTACTCCTTAATAATTTGTCCTTCTAGTTTTAACTGGTTGTGCAGCCAAACTGTGCATTTGAAACAAATTAGAACTTGTATTAAAATTGTTTTATTTTACTATCTTCATTCTGTTGAGGATACTGCCAAAGCTTGCACGAATGAAATTTGATGCATATTTCTGAAATACTGTTGGACTGCTTCACAAAATCCTCAATAGGAAAAAAGGGGTTGGCAATTTCCAATTTGACTCCAGACAAATCTAAACATTTGTCTTGCAAAAACAAAAACAAAACCTCAACAGAAACATCAAAGCTTTAAGTGAACAAAAGCTCAGTTTTTGGCTCAGCTCTGTCCAGACTTTGTGAAATAAATTTCAACTTAGACAGACAACGACTCATTCGAACCCTGAGCAAGGTGGCAGTATTAAATCAGAGCATTTCATCAGATGGTGCGGAAACTAACTCACCAAGGAAATCCATGTACACAGGAGCCTGGATTATCCGAAGGACATGTGTGGGGTGTATTCATTCAGTTACTCGAATGCTGGATAATCAAACGCTGGATAACATAGTTTAGCCAAGCTTCGGGACCTTGCAAACTTGCCGGATAATCTGAAATTCAGATAATCCAGGCTCCTCTGTATTTCAAAATGGGGTAACTTTCCAGCACAGCCAGTAGGGAGACCATAGTACGGGATGGGATAAATAAGCAATTGAAGAAAAATAAGCTAATACTACAGTCAACATTGTAACAATGCTGCTCCTTTAACAAGGTTATGTTGTCCTTCATTTTTTTATATTTCAGAGAGGTCCGAAAAGACACAGACTCCGAAAGGTCTGGGGTTGAAGGCTTTTAGGGCCGGTTTGATAATAGCTAACAGATACTGCCTCAGGAAAAAGGCTTTCAAGTTTTAAAAAAGGAACACTTGTGCAATGAAAGGGGAGTAGCCAGTTCTCCCAGCTCAGCTTTTCTCTGGTTTGGTTTGGCTTTTGGCAGTAGTGTGAAAAAAGAACCAGGCCCATGCTGGTACTCTTTCTCTCTGACTTCTCTCCTATCAAACCCTGTGTTTGATTTTATCTCTTGTGCCAAAGGGTGTTGAGGGATTGTTGCAAGTATTAGGAACACCGACATTAGGTTAGTATAATTTGTTGGGTTTTCGGTGAGATTGTTATTCAGTATTCTGTTCTCTTATGTTTGTGTTTCATTCGGTAATCTTGCAAATAAATTTTGTTTTGTTTAAAACTAAGTGGTTTGAGCAACTTCATCTCCCCTGGAATATCCACTGTGCATCCGTTTAAAAGAACCAGCAAAGGTAAGGTCTGGGCTATTTTCCTGAAATGTTTTGAGGGGGTCTGGCCTGGTCCATAACAGCATGGCTTTGTCAAGGTTGGGTCTGACAAATCTAATTGAGTTATTTGACAAGGTGACACAGGCAGTGGATGAGGCTAGTGCCGTGGATGTTGTATATTTCGACTTTCAGAAAGCACTTGATACATCGCCACACAGAATCCTGACAGTGCAGAAAGAGGCCATTCGACCATTGAGTCTGTACCAACCCTACAAAGAGCATCCCACCCAGATCCAGTCCGAACCCTATCCTCGAAATCACCTACCTTGCGCACTACCAATAATTTAGCATGTCCAATCCACCTAACCTGCATATCTTGAGACCATGGAATGAAACCAGAGCTTCTGACAGGAAGTCTCGCAGACATGGAGCAAACATGCAAACTCCACCCAGACAGCCAAGGCGAGAACCAAACCCAGGACCCTTGCACTCTGAGGCAGCAGTGCTAACCACTGAGCCACCATGCAAATTGGTTAGCAAATTAGAATTGCTTGGGATTAATGGGTCCTTGGCAGAATGGATTCAAAGTCGTCTGAAAGGAATAGTTGGGCATTTCTCAGACTGGAGACAAGTTGAAAGTGGTGTCCCCACTTGCAACAATCGTTTTTCTGATTTTTGTGAACAATTTGAAATGGGTGTTGAGGGCAAACCTCTAAACTTGCAGATGATGCTGAGGTAGGGAGAAATAGTGATTTGTGAGGATGACGATGAGTGACTTAAGAGAGACATTGACAAGTTGGCCAAATGGGCAGTCACCTGGCAAATAAATTTCAATGCAGAGAAATGTGAGGTAATATGTTTTGGTAGAAGAAACATGGAGAGACAACACAGGCACATTGAAGTTCACGTGCATGATTCTCTGAAAGTGGCCAGGCAAGTTCAAACAATTGTTATGAAGGCTTTAGAGGATCTTTGGGTTTATAAATCATAGAATCCCTACAGGATAGAAGCAGGCCATTCCACCCATCAAGTCCACACAGACCCTCTGAACAGCATCCCACCTAGACCCACCCTATCCTGTAATCCTGCATTTCCCATGGCTAGCCCACTTATCCTGCACATTATGGGCAATTTAGCGTGACCAATCCACTTAACCTGCATACCTTTGGACTATGAGAGGGAACTGGAGTACATTCATGCAGACACAGGGAGAATGTTCAAACTCCACACAGACAGTCGCCCAAGGGTGGAATCGAACCCGGGTCCCTGGTCCTGTGACGCAGCAGTGCTAACCACTGAGCCACCATATTGCCCAAGAGGCATACTAGAGACAAAGAGCATAAAAGCAACAAAGTGATGCTATACCTCTACAGACCATTGGACAGACTATGTTTGGAGTACTGCTTTCTGTTTTGGACACTCTATTTAAGGATGGCTGTCAGAGCCCTGGTGAGAGTTTAAAGGAGATTTAGGAGAATGAATATCAGGAATGAGAGATTTTAGATGTGAGGAAAGGTTAGAGAAATTAGGTTTATTCTTCTTGGAGCAGAGAAGATTGAAATGTGATTTTATTGAGGTGCTCAAAATGATGAACAATTTTGATAGGGTAAAGAAGGATCTTCTGTTTTCATGAGTTGGTACGTCAGTAACTAATTTCAAGATTGTCGCCTGGAGAATGAGGATTGAGATGAGGAGAAACCTCTACTCAGAGAGTTTAGGATTTGGAATGCACTACCTGAGAGAGTGATGAAAGCGGATTCCAAAGGAGATTTGAAAGTGATGTATTTCGAGAGCTATTGCGATAGGGCTGGAGAATGGGATAAGTTGGTCGGTTCTTTCAGAAGCCGGTACAGACTCCCGAATGGCTGAATGGCCTCCATCTGGACTAAAAAAATTCTAGATTCTGTGCTTCTAACCACAGTGCAATGTACATTGATGAAATTCACAATAAATTACCGAGTAAAGCTAACAATATTAAATGCAGCCCAATCTTTGATGAAGAGCTGAAACTTGCTGTCATATATTCATGTATTATGAATGATCATTGTATTGCTTCTGTGTGATACGATGCACCTTTGTTCTCTGACCCAGGCAGAAAGAAAGCAAATGATGAAATCACAAGTTGGCTTTATGAAAATCTGCATTGGGAGTTACTGACGTGCTGTCAAATCAATCCTCTCTGAAATCAAAGGCACATTTACACTGTCTGGTTAGCAACAGCTAAACTGAACCTAGCCTTGCAGCAAGGCCAATTTGTCAGCTTGATTTGGCTTTAATTAGTGGAATTAGTGACCTGCTTTTCAGTCAAGTGACTTGAGATTCTTCTGGGTGGCTTGTCTCAACATCACCTAGATTTGATCCATAAACTAAGAGAGGCAACCCACTCACCAACATGCTTGCGATGAGGCTGGGTGCTTTGTGAAACCACCTCACATTAACTTCAATAGAGTTCTCCCATCATCAAACTCTTAAGAATTTAAGCCTCTACCTGTCAAGTACCTGGTCACATGCCCTGCTCCCTCCTAGACCAGCTATACAATTCCAGAAAGACAACAGCAGGTATCCAAGCTAGTCTTCAACCAGTGGCAGTTGTGGCAAATTATAGAATCGCACAGCACAGCAAGTACCTATTGTCTGAATAAAACAACTATCCAATTGGTCCCACCATTCTTTCCTCTTTTGAAGTGCATTTCCCAATTTTCTTTCAAATGTTGTTGTTGATTCCACTCCCTCCAGCTTTCGGACAGTGCAGTTCACATCATAACTCCCATCTGTAAGAAAAAAAACCTCATACCCCTCTGAAACTTCCACCAATCTTTCTTAGCCTTCCTTTGTTATTCATCTTGCCAGACTTCTTCCTACTCTCACTCCATGTTTACAATCAACCTGCTTAGACATGTTCTGATAGATGTCCAGAGGAGATAGGACTTGAACCCAGACTTCCTAGCTTATAGGTAGGGACACTACCACTGTACCACAACAGACCAAGATACCTTGACTTTTTTTTATATATCCAGATATATTTTTATGCACCATTGAATGGTTTTCCCACCACCATCTCACCCGTGTTACTTCTGACCTTTATCATAGAATCTCTACAGTGTGAAACATGCCATTTGGCCCAAGTCCACACCAACCCTCTGAAGAGTATCCCATCCAGACACATTCTCCTACTCCTATTATTCTACATTTCCCCTGACTAATGCATCTAAGCTGCACATCCCAGAACAATATGGGCAATTTAGCATGTCCAATTCACCTAACCTGTACATCTTTGGATTGTGGGAGGAAACCGGAGCACCCGGAGGAAGTGCATGCAGACACGGGGAGAATGTGCAGACTCCACATAGTCAGTCGCCTGAGGCTGGAATCGAACCTGGGTCCCTGGCACTGTGAGGCAGCACTGAGCCACTTTGCCGCCCTATCCTCCACCACTTAATCATCCAACCTTCTGATCCAATTACCAATGCAAACCCTCTTGTTCTATCAACAGATCTGATCATTTCGAACACCCATGTTAAATCTCTCCTTAACTTGCTGCACTCTGGAGGGCTTTTGTGATGTAATGGTAGTACTTTATCTCTGTGCTAGAAGGTCCACATTTGAGTCTCACCTGCTCCAGAGGTTTGTTGTAACATCGCTGGAAAGTGATTAAAAATAACTCTGTGGTCTGAGCTGGACAAGTTCCCCACCATCTCTATTGAGCCAAAGTCATTCATTCCTGAGGAGCATTCTGATAAATCGACACTGCGCCCACTCCAAGTCTCCTTCCTGAAATAGGCTGCTCAGAATTAGATGCAGTATCAGTAAGGCCCACCTAAGGGGCACATTTTTAGCGTGAGATGTAAGAGATTTAAGACAGACATGAGGGACACATTTTTTTTTACACAGAGTGTGACTAAAGCATGTGGAATGAACTTCCTGAGGAAGTGGTGGATGTGGGCACAATTGCAACATTTAAAAGACATTTGGATAAATACATGAAGAGGAAAGGTTTGGAGGGATATGGGCTGGTAGCAGGCAGATGGGACTAGTTTAGTTTGGAATTATGTTCAGGTATGGGCTGTTTGGATGAAGGGCCTGTTTCCATGCTGGATGATTCTAGTCAATGAATCTGAACACTTTTTGAAAAGCTGTGAAAGCATTCAAGAAGTTGCAAAAGAAATGA
Organism: Chiloscyllium plagiosum; assembly: GCF_004010195.1. NCBI lineage: Eukaryota > Metazoa > Chordata > Chondrichthyes > Orectolobiformes > Hemiscylliidae > Chiloscyllium > Chiloscyllium plagiosum. Next base: position 12,756,415 of record NC_057747.1, on the reverse strand, counting down.
TAGAACTACTGGGAAATCAGGAGCACTGTGAATTGAATGAGCTAATTTCTGCAGCCTGGTCTGTGCTTCCATGATCTGTGATTTACCATTGGCAACAGAGAATTGCTATGAACATCAGAAACCAGGGGGTGGGCAGGGGATTTGCCATTAGGCCTCTTCAGCCTCCTCCACCATTCAACAAAATCTTCACCCACATCTTCACATTTCCACCTTCCCTCCATATCCCCAATTGGCTGTGTGCCTCATTCCCAGAAAAGTAACATAAATCATGCTAGTATTCCTTTCGGCCTGACACACACATATGCTCATATGAACTTTCTTTTTTATATGGAGACTGTAATATTGGCCCAGTCAAAGTTCAAACAGACCTGCATAACATCACCCACTCCATTCTCCGCAAAACATGAGCTGACCACAATGCAAAAACCAAAATTAACTGAGTGTAATGATAAATTATCTTGTTGCACACTGCAGCTACTTCAGAAAGAGTAACAATTATTTCTGGCCCTGCTCTATCCTGAAATGAATCTGAACACCTTTTTGAAAAGCTGTGAAAGCATTGAAAAAGTTGGAAGAGAAATGACTGGGAAAACAGGAGCACTGTAAACCAAATGAGTTGCTTTGGAAAGGGCAGGAATTATTTCTGGTTCTGCTGTATCCAAATATACAGCAGATTAAGCTCCAAAAGGCCAGTTTTATAAAAAGCATTTTTGGCTCTCAGTAGCTTTTTTGCTGTATCTTTTATTCTTATTGTCTATTCTCGATGTAACCTTTATGTGGGAGATAACCAGTTTAAATTCACAAGGTGAAGAAAGGTCAGCAGCACAAACAATCGATGTTATGATCAGAATGACTATTCTTTCCTTGAGAAAAGCCCATGTCATCTCAGCCAAATCTGCTGTAATGTATGTGTTAGAAACAAAGACTGCAGATGCTGAAATCCAAAGTAGACAAGCAGGGGGCTGGAAGAACACAGCAAGCCAGGCAGCATCAGGAGGTGGAGAAGTCGACGTTTCGGGTGTAACCCTTTTTCAGGACCTGAGTGGTTCTAAGTGGGAGATATCAGTTGTGCACGTTGTTCTGTGCAAGCTTTTCCCTAACTCTGCTTGTTCTTAGCAGACTTTTCTCCAACACAACTGGTTCCTCACAGGCTTCCCTCAACTATACAGCATAAAACAAGGACTTCTGCAAGTCAATCACTGGTCAAAAACAGCTCAAGTGGAGTCTACCACATAAAAAGCAGTTATCACTGGTCATATAATTTCTATGCAAGTTAGTTTAAAAAAATCTCCAATGCCCACGTTGAACTTTCAATGGCCCCTTTTAAAGGAACAACACATTCCCCTAAATGCAAAATAAATCTATTTTCTATAAACCTTACAAAACACAAGAGTCCAGGTTTCCCATAACAGTTCTAGGAAGCACTGTTTCAGCTTGCCACTGGTTTGTTCTTTGAGAGTTTGATGGCAAGGTGTTCATTGTGCACATGCTGTACATCGTGTATGGGTTCTATACAGAGTCATTAGCCGTGCCGGCCACAGCTAGATGGTCTTTAATCATCCAGTTGGTCTGCTGACTCAAACATATTTGGCACAGCAGACTGCCAGGATATTGAGGTCTGACCCGCATGATCTATTGTTCAAATGCACAAACTAGCTGGAAGACGAAGGAGATACTGACTAATAGTGAAAAGAACTGAATTGAGATAATCACTCAGAACCTAAGGCAGTTCAGTAAGAGCATGCTCAGATTCATGGAATCGGCATAATACTGAACGCAGTAAAGGATTACCAGAGTTCAGGAAAACCAAGGACATTGTGAACAATTCACTCTTACTCATTTAAAATTCAAGTTGGGCTCCTCATCCATAAACAACTGAAATAACCTCAAGCAAGCAGGAGTAGTTATTCAAAGAGAGGAGGTTAATCTCAGAGCAGGCAAGTTATCATGCTAATTCCTAAAGAAATCCTAAATACAATATATGTGTAAATGAAATCCAGATGTGGTTTAGGTTAATCACAGTTGGAAAGAATCAGAGCATCATGTAGTCTTTTCGGACACTGTACAATGTGCAATCTATTAGTTTTTCAGAATGTCAGTAATGGCACAATGTGTTTCAGTATACTACAGCAACACACAGTGCAGTGTTCATTGTGCAATGTGTTGAATAATGTGTTTGTACATAATATCTAAGTGCATCTTTGTATTGTGCTGTGTATACAATGTGAAGCACGGTGTGTAACTGGGTTGAAGAATGTCAAGCATGTTGTGTCTGTGTTCCCTGTAGTGTTGCACTCTACACTGAAATGTTGCAGTACTTCTCAGTACAGAGTGGTAGCGTAAAGTATGCTTTTCAGAGCATCAATACACTATGGCATCAGATAGCCTAGTGTACAGTGAGTTGGTACACTTTATAACACCAAAATGGCATCAATAGACTGTGATATTGCACATTTGGTTGGTCATTACTGAACATACGCAGATCAAAGAAATTTACTTCTTTCTAAGTTCCTGAGCTCTCTTTATCCCCAAAAAAATATCAATGTTGCTAAATGGGTCAACATGCATGAGGCGAAATATCTCCACTCAGGATGAACAGGGTACCTCCTACTTCCCATTAGGGTTAAATATATCCACACTGCAACGACCAGAATCCAGTCCACATGAAGCAACTGAATTTTAATACCCGTCACACATAGTTTAGAGAGAGTGCCTGTGAGATATTGAGAGTTAGGAATCTGAAGATCTTTATTGCAACAACAAATAAGAAAATTTCCCCCATTCAGCATTTGCAAAGGGCTTTTTTCATTACCTAGTCTGCTGTGTAAAATCTGGAAGTAATAAGAGGAACACTGACTGTCATCTTACCTTAAATACAAAACCCTCTGGGCAGCTTAGCTGATCATACCAGAATGCCTTGTACATGACCAGCATTAACAGGCAAGCCAGGAATGCCATTGTAATGAGAATCAATCCAGTGAGCTAAAGGAATCAAATCACATTGAGAGTGAGAAACTGGCAATATATATTCAATATGAAGTGGCTGCTATTCCACTTTGATGTTTGATGATGAAAAATAAACTTTACTGAAGGTGTATGTAAGCTCTCTTTGCAATGATTTAACTGGATCACCTTGACTTTTTCCGAGACTTCATCATAAAGGTTAATGTTGAGTTTCTTAATTCCAGGGATGTGTAGCTTTTTCTTCTTCTTCTGTTGCAGCTGATATTCTGTCCTGGTCTTCACCACGACCTGCAGGGAGTTGGATAGAATTTAAGAACACAGCTCCTGAGAGTGTTCGAAATGTTGTTGGCAAATCAAATCAAAGCGAAACAACCAAATTTATTTTTTGCATTTTGCTTCCCCTCAGTAATTCTCGTTTGATTTTCCTGTCCCAATTTTAAAGAAAGCGCCCCTCCCCAACTCAATTTCAGCTATTCCAACTGACTGAGTTGCTCTTTGAAATGTCACCACAGATTTGAAGAGAATCCTTCTGCACTGCACTGTTCTCTGATTTGAGCCACACAGCAGACCTTCAAACTCTGGTGTATCCCAGCTTTGTTAGATATTGATCCACCTGCATGAGGTTTCACTATCTCACAGGGAAGGGGGCCATCAGCTAATATTGGAAACAGTCAACTCCAAAGCAAAACAAATCTTTAGCAGTAACAGTTGAAACCTGCAACTAGATTATTTGTTGATGTTGAGCAGCAATTACCGCTTATGGCGATAGTGCTTGAGATGAGATGTCAGGTCAGGCTGCACTTTGAACACCCTCAAGGCTTGTTTACCCCTTTCCTCATCTAGATCTTATCCAGTCATCCTCACCTCAGTAGGGCACGGACTCGAGCTGCTGCTTACAGTTGTAAGCCCTCTCGGACTCGTGTGTTTTAAAGGCTTCATTCATCAGATTCTTGTAATAGCCACATGTTCATCTACTTGTACCCAGAACGAGCTTCAGGTGAGCACATAGAAAAATCAGGGTGTCCACGTGCTCTGGTTTTCCCAGGAAGGCCGTAACATTCAGTGCATATCTTGAGCTATTGAATGGGAAGGTGCTAATCATTACACTCGTCACTCGCTTGATATAGAGGATTACAGAGGAGACACAGCACTGAAGCAGGTCAACCAGTTTATACTGGGCTACCCATCCTCCCTCCCACTAACCACGGCAAACAGAACTCTTGATTCTTGTCAGCCTCTGCTTTGAATAAGACATATGCCCATTACGCTGGTCGAGGGTCCACAGTTCTGTCCAGCCTCACCAGGCACCATCCCCTTACTTTCAATCCCCTTCAGATTAAACTCTTGAGCGCTTCTCTGTGAGGCTGAGGGGCTGTGCAGATTCTACTCTTACCCACAGCAGCGCTCTAAACGTCCTGACCGAAACGACTTTCTACTTGCTCATGGCAACACAATTACACACTTCCCAGCGACGAGCTGAGCTCAGAGGAAGTGCGTGTTGTGGAGGTAACTACTGAAGCATTGATTTGCCAACCTCAGCCGCCTTCTAGACCCTGCTGTCACTGGGAGCCGAATATCAGTCACATTGTCGGCATATCTCGACAGTGCTGTCAACTTGCTCTAACGCACTGGTCTAAAGATACAGTCACAGGGTACAGCAACAGGATCTAGCTAATCCAGCACATGGTGAAAGACTTCCACTTGGCATTAAACGTGAAAAGTTAAAGAGTGGCCTCATTATGAAATTAATTATCCATAAGTGGAGCAGAAATTCTTTCCTGATGATAAAGGTATGACAATGATCCCTGTCTCACACCAGCAGCCTATTCAGCATAGACTCTGTGTACAGTAAATAGGTTATCGTTATTTTTAGGACGAAGTGAGGACTGCAGATGCTGGAGATCAGAGTCGAGAGTGTGGTGCTGGAAAAGCACAGCCGGTCAGGCAGCCCTTCAACCTCCTTAAACGTGATGACACACCTACCTCCGGGCAGGTGGGAACCTGAACACAGACCTCCTGGATCAGAGGTAGGGACACTGTCAATGTTTAATTGGCATGAGGGCCAAGTGTCTATATTGAGTTCAAGGTGTCATTAATGCATTAAACTGAATTATGGTTTGTGCAATGGAGATTGTGCCACTAAGGCTACGAATTAAAAATTCACTCCAACTCAGTAGATGGATTTCCTACTTGTACTACCCGTTGCTCACCAAACACTCAGGCTCTGGTATGTCTCTAGCTTAACCAAGCGTAATGTTTGACAATAGGATCACTGGTATTCGAGCTATTTGCAGAAGTGTCATTCGCAATAGGTCCACTGTTAATAGGATAACTGGAAGAGGATCATTGGCTAAATGATCATCAGTGATGGGATCCTTGGTCACTTTTGAAAACACCTGAACAGTTCAGCATGTCACAAGGTCACCTTTGGCGAAAGTGAGTACTGCAGATGCTGAAGATTAGAGTCAAGATTAAAGTGGTGCTGGAAAAGCACAGCTGGTCAGGCAGCATCCGAGGAGCAGGAAAATTGACGTTTTGGGCAAGACCCCTGTTTACTGCTGCTCAGATGCTGCCTGACCTGCTGTGCTTTTCCAGCACCACTCTAATGTTGACAAGTTCATCCGTGATGACACTCAAAGGAATTGGAATTTCGAAACCAACTGAGATTGCAGTAATCAACACTGTTCACTTAGCAGCCAGCAAATAGAAATCTGTCTGGCCAATGCCCACAACCAGGAGGCCTCAGCAGCTATAAATATTGACCCTCCAGTTTTATCTGTATCTTCCTATCATTAGTTATACCTCCACAGGCAGCTCTCCATATAAGATACAACATCTCAGGCTTGTCCATGCCTCTGGCAACAACCACCCCTCCGGCCCTGTCTGTGGAGGAAAGGGGTGTGAATAGGCTACTGCTGGAGGACAGAGATGAATGTAATGCCTTTAGATATTTTCTAATCAACATGTTCAGAGATATTATTCCACAGAGATGTTTGAATTCAGCCTTTACTTTAAAAGCATTCTGCTCCACTTCTGGATAATTAATTTCACAATGAGGTCCCTGAATGGGCTCTGCATTAACATTGTTAAGTTTAACACCATGTGGAGGCCCCCTTATGGCACCGTGGTAGTATCCGTACCCCTGAGCCGAGAGACACTAGTACAAGTCTCACCCACTCCAGAGGGGTCTGATAACATCTCTGAACAGGTTGATGAGAAAAATAGGTTAAATGAAAAGATTAATATCATGTGGATGTCTTAAAAAGAGTCCCTAAGCTCTTGTGATGCACTGGTAGTGCCCCTAGCTCTGAGCCAAGAGGCTTGGGTACAAATTCTGCCTGCAATTGAGGTGTGTGACAAAGTTTCTGAACAGGATAATTATAATTTTTTTTTAAAATAGCTCCCTGAATAAAGGATACCTGTGACACAGTGTTATTGTCCCTACCTCTCGACCAGGAGCCCCATGTTCAAGCCCCAACTGCTCCTGCAATGTGTAACAACATCTCTGAACAGGTTGATTAGAAAATATCTGCGATTATCTTAACTAGGGAGTTTGTTTAACCAGGATGGTTAGATTTGTCAAGCCCTGGACCCTGGAGGGGGTCTCCCGGGTTAATACGGGTATGTTACAATGCTCCCGTTCCTTTGTTTGGGAGCTTTGCACCGAGCATAGCTGTTCTGTATTTTGTGGGGTTTTTTTTGTTTTTTGGTTTTGTTTTTCTTTCTTTTCTTTCTTTTTTTGGTCTTGCTTTGCACAATGTTACGGTTTGCTTTGTATTCTAGGGTAGGTTAGTAGTTAGTAGATAGTAGTTGTATTGTAATTTATGTTTTTTTTCTTTTTATTATACTGATATGTGGTATTGATTGATTTTTTCAATAATTTTATATGTCTGTAAAGTTAAAAAAATTTGCTAATAAATATATTTACAAAAAAAAAAGAAAATATCTACGAAAGGCCCTCAAGACACAAGAAATTTATTGGTGGTTGTTAGATGAAAAAAAAAACCATGAGTGATGGGGAAAAAAATATAGTTGTGTTTAAGAGCACTTCTGGATTAAAAATAAACAAAAAACAAATCCCTGTCAATTAAACAATGCCATTGCCATGCAGATTGGTCACAGGCTGTCCCACTCCTATGTTGATTTACCTTACCTTTAGCTTATGCTAAATAAAACCAGAATCCAGACTAATTTTCACCCATTAGTAGCCAGAGCCATTTAAAATTTAAATACTTACAAAGAATTACATTTTGCTTTTTGCCTGGCTCTATTGCCTGGTGTTTGGTTCAGTTGATTGCTTGCTGTCAAAATTGCAAGTGTTGATGATGTCACCAGGAAGCTGGTTAGGAGAAGTTTAAACTGAATTATATGTGGGAGACAGGTGCAAATTGAACGGTTGACTGTTTCAAAGTGATTCTAAGCAGCATCTGCAACTGTCCTTTTGTTTTACAGGTCCTGTAAAACTGATTTGACTTTATTAATGTGTTTAATAGCACAACAAGGCACAGAGAGATCTTATGAAGCAATGATAGTGTGCCACTTCTTCCAGAGATATGTCATAACATCTCAGAACAGATTGATTAAAAATATCTGCAAGAGAGCTCGGTTTCTATCTGCACAGAGATAGTGCAGGCCCTTCAACACAATGGGTTCACCTTCAGCTGTACAAATTTTATTCAACTACCTCCCACCACTGGCTCAGTATCTGCTGAAGATATCGTCTATGACACCATGTGACTGGAACTGCAGCATTGAAAATCCTATTTTAAGCTGTGAATTCTTCAGATACAAATGTTGCCACGATACATAATTTATTTTTCAGTTTCTGAGACTCACATTGAAGAATTTTCACAGCTCCCTGGCAGTTTAATGCTGAACAGCATTCAGTGACAAATTTCGGAACCAAAAGGACAAGATTTAGTCTTTCGCGTGCAATTTTATCTTAGTCCAGATAACAACAGGGTCTTTGAAACTGAGCTCAGTATCCCCGAACTGGATGGGAGTATTGGGCATGGTTTCCACTCTTTATTTTAAAATTTGTGCAGATGCTTTGTCATTAACATTTTTTTAACCACTTACTTCTTCATGAAGCCTTGAATCTGCCGAATTCTCAATATTTTTCAATCAACCTGTTCAGATATATATGAGATGCCTTTGGAGCAGGTGGTACTTGAATCTGGGTCTTCTGGCCAGAGACACTGCACTATGCAAGTGGTAGGCCATAGTTTCTGCTCTTCATTGCCATTATCTTTGGATAGAAGACCCAGTCGAGACTCAGGTTTGGTTTTGATGATGCTGCCCTAATGCTACATAGCCTGTAAAGCAGATTACACATGAGGAAGGCTCATTACAGGAAAGTGCCAAAGTCATTTGGAAGTTTAGAATTTGAGCCTTGGTGAAAGAAAGATATTTTGTCAAAAACCTTTTCATTTTGTACTCATCAGGACAATTCGCAAGAATATCAACTTAATATCTTGTACAAAACGTAAGTGGTGATTGGTTGGCAAGTGGTCTCTGATTGGTACAGGCATTGCCATGGAGATGCCAAGCACCAATAATAATTGACAGTTAACTGACAATGTGCGAACACCACTCATGTTGCCACTGGAAGTAGCAGGTAAAGCAGCCAATCACACAAATGAGGAATGTGGTAGATCAATTTCAGTGCCAGTGTGATGCCAGGTATGTAGGCCATACATCTCCAAGACTGACAGATCATATCAAACAGACAGCCCTTTGTTGTTTCCAACTAGCAAGGGGCTAACTGCCCCTGACCAGCTTCCACTTGTAAAACTCACAACACAGTATCCAACATTACATGTAATTCTATATTCTTTTATTCTTATGTGGGATCTGGGTGTGATTGGTATTGCTGGTGTTAGTTGCCCATCCTTTAATGCCCTTGAACTGAACAGTTCTCTGGGTCATTTCAGGGGACTGTTTGGAATTGCTGCGAGTTCAGAGTCATATGTAAGTCAGACTGGGTAAGAATGGAGGATTTCCTTCCCTAAAGGGCATTAGTGAACCAAATGGGTTTTTATGACAACAATGGTCACCTTTAAACTAAGTATTTAATTCCAAATGTTATTGAATTCAAATTTCACCATCTGCCCTAGTGGAGTTCGAACCAATGACTCCTGAACATTAGGCTGTGGCTCATGGATTGCTAGTCCACTTATATTACCAATATTCCAAACCTTCCCACCCATCGGATAGCACTTGCTGAATAATCCTAAGTGTGCAAATAATTCAACTGATAATAAATTTATGATTGTCACTTGGGCTAACGGTATGGTGCTTGTCTGTACTGGAAGCTCCATATAATAACGCATAGGGTTCCGTTCTTTGTAGGCAGAAAGGACATGTACACAAATGGTGCTTGTTTTATCTCAGCAAGATAGATGACAACTATTCACTGGTCCATTTCTGAAGGCTCTGACCAAATATTAATGTTGATCTCTTTGCAGTTTCTCTGCTGTGCACCACTGTATTCCATACACTATTCTGCCATCTGATGCACTTTGTATGGTACAAACTGCTTGTAGAGCATGCAAAACAATACTGTTCACTATATCTTGGTACATGTGACAATAATAAATCAAATCAATTCAATAATCCAATCAGACCAATCAGAGTCAATCTGCCTGGTCTAAAATTTAAATAAAGTCTAGCAGCATGAATTGCTGTATTCTCCATGCCAACACCTGCTCCAATCAAAGCCCACTTGCTAAACAATTAGCACTCTGCTCTAATGTTGGTTTTCCCTTTGAATTGTTAGTCTTGCAAATTGTCCTGATGTGTGCAAGGTGGAAGTGCCTCACCAAAATGGGCCATTGTCTAACAGTCATAGTGAAATACCAAGGGTCATTTAGACCCATTGAGTTGTCTTGTAGAATCAGTTGGTGCCTTCAGGAGATGAAAAAGGCAACTTCAAGAAAAGTATATTTTTGCAGGATATACACAGCAGATTCATTGCTTCTGACAGTTCTACACAACAAGTACTGAATTTGTTTCTTAGTGTTCAAAAATTGAGAATGTAAAGACAGAGACCTCTCAAACAGAGTTGCTGATGTTCTCCTTGCCATGCTAAAAGATAAGGATTTAAACTCCCCTTTGAACAAAAAAAAGTCAACATTAATAATGTGACTGGAATGTAAATTTTGCAGTTTAGCTGTATTTGTGCTATACAAAACATAGGGTCAATTGATAATCTGAAATGACATATGTTTGTTGAGCATTGTCCATTGAGAGGCATATATTTGACTGACATTATTATGATGTCTATAATGAATATATTTTTATGTACTTACTTTTATGAACAACTCTCGTTCCACAATTAACATAGATCATCATGAACACATAACGTATCACTATAGCAAAATTGCGTGTGTTATTTGATATAAATTCCTAATTTCATTGTGGATTAACTCACACTGTTCAATTCTGATGTACAATCTGGATATCACTACCTTTAGGCTTACTGCATTCACCCAATATTATAACATTCATGATTTTTCAAAGTGATTATCTTGTTTGTCTCTCTATTGAAATAGTTGAGGCATTCATTTTGTTGCAGTTTTTGATGCTTTCCATTTAACAGAGGGAGCTTAAATTGGAGTTTAAAAGAGTAGAGTAATTTTTACTTTGCATTTAATAGAGAGACCTCTACGTTGCATCTAACCCTGTGCTGTCCTTCATGCAGGAGGTTTTGATAGGAATAGTGTAGAAGAAGCATTAGTTTCAGATAGTTCATACTTTTTCTTTATTCACCTGTGGGACGTGGGTATCGCCGGCTGGGCCAGCATTTACTGTCCATCTCTAGTTGCCCTTGAGAAGGTGGTGGTGAGCTGCTTTATTGAACTGCTACAGTCCACCTGCTGTGGGTTGATCCACAATGCCATTAGGGAGAGGATTTCAGAATTTTGACCCACCAACAGTGATGGAAAGGTGATACATTTTCAAATTAGGATAGTGAATGGCTCTGAGGGGAACTTGCAGGTGGTGGTGTTCCCAGGTAGCTGCTGTCCTTGTCCTGCTAGTTGGAAGTGGTCATGGGTTTGGAAGGTGCTTTCTAAGGATCTTTGGTGAATTTCTGCAGTGCATCTTGTCGATAATACACACTGCTGACACAAAGCTTCAGTGATGGAGAGAGTGGTTGCTTGTGGTTGAAGTGCCAATCAACTGGGCTGCTTTTTTCCTGGATGATTGTCAAGCTTCTTGAGTGTTGTTGGAGCTGCAGCCATCCAGGCGAATTGGGGGCATTCCATCACACTCCTGACTAATGCCGTGTAAATGATGGAAAGGCTTTTGGGGAATGAGGAGGTATTTGCCATAGTGTCCCTAGTTTCTGTCCTGCATTTGTAGCCACTATATTTATATGGTGAGTCCAGTTGAATTTCAGGTCAATGGTACCCCTTGGAATGGTGATAATGGGCAGTAATGGTAACACCATTGAATGTCACAGGGTAGTGGCTAGATTGTCTCTGATTCATATCTTTAGAGATGGTTATTGCCTGGTATTTGTGTGGCATGAATGTTACTTGCCACTTGTCAGCCAAAGCCTGGATATTGTCCAGATCTTGTTGCATTTGAACATGGACTGCTTCAGTATCTATGGAGTCGCAAACGGTGCTGAATATTGTGCAGTCATTGGTAAACATCCCCACTGCTGACCTTATGATGGAGGGAAAGTCATTGATGAAGCAGCTGAAGATATTTGGGCTTAGGACATTACCCTGAGGAACTCCTGCAGAGATGTCCTGGAGCTGAGATGACTGACCTCCAATAGCCACCACCATCTTCTTATGTGTCAACAAGTTTACCCCCAATACCTACTGATTCCAGTTTTGCTCAGCTCCTTCATACCACACTCGGTTGAACGCAGTCTTGATGTCAAAGGCTGTCACTTTCACCTTCCCCTCTGGAATTCAGCTCTTTGTCCATGTTTGAACCAAGGCTGTAATGAGATCAGGAGCTGAGTGGCCCTGGCGAAACCCAAACTGGGCGTCACTGAGCAAGTTATTGCTGAGCAGGTGCTGAATGATAGCATTGACAATGACATTTTCCATCACTTCACTGATGATTCAGAGTAGAATGATGGGGCAGTAAACGGCTGGGTTGGATTTGTCCTGCTTTTTATGTAGAGGACAAACCTGGCCAACTTTCCACAATGTCGGGGAGATGCCAGTGTTGTAACTGTACTGGAACAGCTTGGCTTAATTTCAGGAGCACAAATCTTCAGTACTATTGATGCAATACTGTTGGGGCCCATAGCATTTGCAGTATCCAGTGCTTCCAACTGGCTATTGAACTGGCTGAAGACTAGTACTGTAAGGCTGGGGACCACTGGATCATCTATTTTGCATTTCTGGCTAAAAATTGCTGCATTGTGCTGGGTTCTTCCATCATTGAGGATGAGCATATTTGTGGAGCCCCCTCCTCCACTGAGTTGTTCAATTTTCCACCACCATTCATGACTGGATGTGGCAAGATTGCAGAACTTAGATCTTACCGGTTGGTTGCAAAATCACTTAGTTCTGCCTATCATTTGCTGTTTGGCATGTGAGTAGTCCTGCTTGCTCGCTTCACCAGGTAAGCCTGGTGCTGCTCCTGGCATGCCCTCCCCTCTCCATTGAACCAGGTTGATCCCCTGGCTTGATGGTAATGGTTGAGTGGGGGATATGCCAGGCCATGAGGTTGCAGATTGTGGTGGAGCACAGTTCTGCTGCTGTTGATGGCCCACAGCGCCTCATGGATGCCCAGTCTTGAGTTGCTAGATCTGTTCGAAGTCTGTCCCATTTAGCATGGTGATACTGCCACACAACATGATGGAGGGTATTCTCAATGTGAAGGTGGGACTTCTGTCTCCACAAGAACTATGCGGTAGTCATTCTTACCGATACTGTCATGGACAAGATGCATTTGGAGCCAGCAACTGGTAAGGATGAGGGCAAGCATGTTTTTCCCTCACCACCAATCTAGCAGCTATGTCCTTTCGGACTTCACCACCTTGATCAGTAGTGCTGCTGCTGAGCCACTCTTGGTGAGGGACATTGAAATCTCCCACCCAGAATATGTTTTGCACCTTTAACATCCTCAGTGCTTCCTCCAAGTGTTGTTCAATGTGGAGGAATATCAATTCATCAGCTGAGGGAGGACAGTACATAGTAATCAGCAGGAGATTTCCTTGCCCATGTTTAACTTAACGTCTTGAAGCTTCATGCAGTTCTGTTGTGGTGAGATTTGAACCAGGTCCCCAGAACATTAGCTGTGTTTCTGGGTTAATAGTCAATGTTGACAACTCCTAAAGCAACTCCCTCCTGACTGTGTACCATAGTGTCACCTCCTCTGCTGGGTCTGTCCTGCCAGTGGGACTGGACATATCCACGGATTATAATAGTTTTGTCTGGGATATTGCCTGTAAGTTATGGTTCAATGAGTTTGCCTCGTCAGGCTGTTGCTTGACTAGTCTGTGAGACAGCTCTCCCAACTTTGGCACTAGATCCCAGATGTTCATAGGGAGGGCTGTGCAGGATCAACGGAGCTGTTTCAGTCATGATCTTTTCTGGTGCCCAGGTTGCTGATAGGTGGTCTATCCATTTTCACTTCTTTGTCGAGACTTTTTAGCAACTGATACAGCTGAATGGCTTGCTAGGGAGAGAGTTGAGAGTCATACGACATTGTTGTGGCTCTGGAGTTACATGTAGGCCAGACCAGGTGAGGATGGCAGATTTTTTTCCCTGAAGAACATTAGTGAACCAGATCGGTTTTTCTCACAGTCTACAATGGTGGATTCAGTAAATTCTGAATTCCAGATTTTTAAAATCAAATTTAAATTTCGTCATCGGTTGTGAGATTTGAACCCAGGTCCCCAGAACATTAGTTGTATTTCTGGGTTAATAGTCTAGCAATAATACCACTAGGCCATGGCCTTCATGAAAGGAGTAGAGAAAGCTTTACCCTATATCTAATCTTGTGCTGTGCCTGTCATGAGATTGCTTGATGGGGACAGTGTAGGGGGAGCTTTAGTTTCAGTTTTTAAATGAATGGAGGCAGCCACATCAACGTGTCATGTATTTGTAAGTTGCATTGATTTCTCAATTGGTCATTATTGAAAGATTTAAAAAAGATATTATCTTTATATTCATGCTGGTTGCTGCCATTGTCATTTGAAATGCTCTTTCTCCTTCCCTCCTGTTTTGGTCAAGAACAGGACAAACAACTTACGCTGAGAGTCCTGCTCCTGAGAAGCTACCTGAAAATGGACAGGAATGTCTGAGGAAAACTTTACCTTCCAACTTCCATTTGGTTCCCAGTGAGAAAAATTCCCTTTCTAGGTAGCAAGATAGGGAGCTCACTGTGTGATGTATCACATCCTAAATTATATGTTACAGAAACCAACTCCTAATTCCCTCCTTTTGATTTTTAACCTCATAAATATCAACTTGCTGTGACAACCAGATGAGTTGATATAATCAACTGTCTTTTTTTAAGTCTGAATTTCATTGTTTTTTAACTCATAACATTACGTTCATGACATTTTCTACGAGTTATCATAGAGTCATACAGCACGGAAACAGACCCTTTGGTCCAACCAGTCCATGCCAACCATAATCACAAACTAAACTAATCCCACCTGCCTGCACTTGGCCCATATCCTTCCAAACATTCCTTATTTGTGTACTTATCAAAATGCCTTTTAAATGTTCTAACTGTACCCCCACCCATCCATCACTTACTCTGGATGTTCATTCCACACACAAACAAAGTTAACCCTCATATCTTTTTTAAATCTTTCTCCTCTCACCTTAAAAATATGCCCCTAATCTTGAAATCCTCTACCCTAGGGAAAGGACACCTGCCATTCACCTTATCCGTATCCCTCATGGTTCTATAAACCTTTAGAAGGTCACTCCTCAACCTCCTACACTCCAATGAGAAAAGTCCCAGAATATCTAGCTTCACCCCATAACTCAAACTCTGCATTCCTGCAACATCCTGGTGAATCTCTTCTGAACTCTCTCCAGCTTAATGATATCCTTCCTATAACAGGGTGACCAGAACTGGACACAGTATTTCAGAAGAGGTCTCACCATCGTCTTCTACAACCTCAACATAACATTCTAACTCCAATACTCAAAGGTCTGATCAATGGAGGCAAACATTCTAATCACCTTCTTAACCACCCTATCCATATGTGATGCAAACTTTAAAGAATTATGTACCTAAACTCCAAGGTCTCTCTGTTGCACAACACTACCCAAGGCCTTACGTTTAATTATGTAGGTCTTGTTCATTTTACCAAAATGCATTTAGCCAAATTCAACTCCACCTATCACTCCTGAGCCCATTGACCCAACCGACCAAGATCTGGATGCAGGTTTGCTCGCTAAGCTGGAAGGTTCATTTCCAGCTACCCCACCCCCACCTTGGCATCATGGTAGCCCACAAACCCGCCAACACACTAAAACAGCAGCTAATGAACTTGAAAGACCCTATACAGACAACAAGCAAAACTAATGTCATTTACAAAATACTGTGCAAGAACTGTAACAAACACTACATTGGACAAACAGGCAGAAAACTAGCCACCAGGACACATGAACATCAACTAGCCACAAAACGACATGACCCACTCTCACTACAGATAAGGAAGGACACCACTGCGACTGGGACAACACATCCATCCTGGGACAAGCCAAACAGAGACACGCATGAGAATTCCTAAAAGCATGGCATTCCAACCGGAACTCTATCATCAAACATATCGAGTTAGACCCCATCTAACACTCCCTGAGAAAAAGAACAGGAAATGACATCACAGGAAATGACATCACCAACCCAAAGAAACCCAAACATATAAATCGAAAGCAGGAATTATCAGCAGTGCTTTGCCTGGAGGCAGACTGAAGATATTACCTAGTAGGGTGAAGAAACATCTGGAAATAAACCTGACAGCTCAGTGAGCAAACCTACATCCAGAACCTCAACCTGAGCTACAAATCTTCTCAAACCTTGCTGATCAAGATCTCTTTGTAATCTTTGTTAACTTTCTTCACTTTCTTAACTTTCCTACCAATTCTGGTGTCATCCACAAATTTACTGACCATGCCTTCTATATTCTCATCTAGGTCATTTAGATAAATGACAAATAAAAGTGGACCCAGTGCTGGTCACAGGCCTCTAGTCTGAAAGCCAATCTTCCACCATCACTCTCTGTCTCCTGCCGTTAAGCCAATTTTGTATCCAATAGGCAAACTTCCTCTGAATCCTATGATATCTAACTTTATCAATTAGTCAACCATGCAGAACTTTGTCAAAGACCAATCCATTTCAATGTTACTGAAAAGCCACAGGGATTATTTCAGGGTGAGTGAAAGCACATTTGTCAAGCTATGACCATGGTTGCTGTACATTTCTCTGTACCTTTTCAGGGATAGGCTGCTGAAGCTGATTAACATCCAGAGGGGTTATCAGAGGGATGTTATCAAACCCATCATCTACACCGTGCTCTTTCTCTGCCTTCTCAGAGAGATTACATCCAGGCTTCACCATGTCTGGCTGGGATGGCGAAATCAGCCTGAAAAAGACAAGAAAAGATAATGAGGAACTTCTGATAAAGACACTTGTGTTTTAGCAATTATTAAAGAGCCTTTTCGTAGTCATATAATACAAGGGGCATATTTTTAATTCAGTAAAGAGCTTTCAGGTGGGCATCAGTACAGGAGACTGATGCTGGAGGTGTTGGGAATCTGAAAGGTTAATTCTGTTTCTTTGTCCACAGAGGCTGCCTGACCCTCTTAGTTATTACCAGCATTTTCTCTTTTCATTTCGGGGCCAGTCAATTCTCTTCGGAATTCTTTTTGAAAATCCTATTCTATAAAGTTAGACCTCTGGAGGCAGAATTTAATACCTCCTCCAACATCATGTTTGGAGGCAATGAGAGCATTTAATCGAGTATCTATTAAGAAGATTGCTTTGTCCTGGATGGTGTTGAACTTCTTGAGTGTTTTTTGGAGCTGCACTCACTCAGGCAAGTGCAAACTATCCCATTATACTCCTGACTTGTGCCTTCTGGATGGTGGAAGGGCTTTTCAAAGACAAGAGGAGAGTCACTTGCTGAAAGATTCCTAGCCGTGGAACTGCTGTTGCAGACACAGTATTTATATTACCAGTCCGGTTCAGTTTCTGATCAATGGTAAGCCATAGTATATTGATAGTGTTGACCAGATATTCTAAATTAATCTGGTCCCACTAGCCAGCACTTGGCCCTAAACCCTTCCTCCTCATATACCCATCCAGATGCCTTTTAAATATTGTAATTGTACCAGCCTCCAACACTTCCTCTGGCACCTCATTCCATATACGCACCACACTCTGCGTGAAAAAGTTGCCCCTTAGATCTCTTTTATATTTTTCCCTTCTCACCCTAAACCTATTCCCTCTAGTTTTAGACTCCCCTACCCTCAGCTATTCACCCTTTCCATGCCCCTCATGATTATATAAACCTCAATAAGGTCACCCCTCAGCCTCCAATGCTTAAATGTGGTGGGCCTTTGTGATTCTCCAATTGGGAGGCAAGGCTAGCATTAAAAATCACTGATCATCACCTTTGCCCCCTTCTCTTATTGATTTATGGTTTTTCTTCTTACAAGTTAGTATCCGCAGTTATAAAGCAATGTCACCACAACATATCAACACGGCTACTTTCACAGAGCTATCCAAGTCAATTCATTAACAGTCAGTTTCATTTGATAGTAAACAGTCAGTCTTTTCTCAGGATGCTGTAATGTAATTCTCGAGTTCTGTCAATTATTACAAAGTAATGAGTCATGCTGTACTAATCAAACCTAGCAGAATTAATGCTGTTGATATCTTGTTACAGTACCAACAGCAAGCTCAGAAACTGTGGGTTAGACGTGAGTTATTAGATGTTGTTCAGTGGGTAGCACTCTTACCTCCAAGTCAGAAAGGCCAAAGATTCAGGTCCCAAAAGGAAAGACTTGCATCTAATGCAGTACTGAAGGGTTGAGATAATAAACCGAAGCCTTGCCTGTGCTCCAGCAGCTAGTGATATAGTAATTGAGTATTTAATTGCATTATGGACCTTAATTGGGCATCCTTGGGCTGCAATATTTCGGAGCAGACTCACACTGGGGTGGTTGGGTTTGAAGGTGCATGTTTGTTACATGCCTCTCTGTACTTAAAAGTTTATAAAATAGATAAAGATTGTTCTATTCTGGCTTTCTTGGTGGAACAAAGAGGAAAGGAGTTCTCCTGTGAGTGCTCGCCAATGGTTGCCTCTCAATTAATTTAGCAAAAACAGATGACCTGGTCATTGTTACTAGTCCCATTTGCCAGCATTTGGCCCATATCCCTTCCTATCCATCCAGATGCCTTTTAAATGCTGTAACTGTACCAGACTCCACCACTTCCTCTGTCAGCTCATTCCACACATGCTCCACCCTCTGTGTAAAAAAAATGCCCTTTATGTCCCCTTTAAATCTTTCTCCTCTCTGACCTTAAAACTATTCCCTCTAGTTTTAGACTCCCCTCCTGTTGGCTACTCAGTACTTTTGCTATTTGTGGGAACGTGCTATGCACAAACTGGTTGTCCCATTTCCCAAGCTGTCAACAGTAACTGCTCTTCAAGAGTATCCAATTGGCTGCACACTGTCTTGGAACATTGTGAAGGGTGCTCTATCAGTGCAAGACTTTCCTCAAATTTCCTTCTTTCCCACGTCTAGATATGAGTATCACAACAGAGTCCACTATTCTCTAAACCAGTTTCCCTGCCAATTTGTACCAAGTTGGCTCAAGTTACACACATGAGCAACAGAGTTCAGTTTGCCCAATATTATTTCATATGGGACTTCTATAACTAATCATAGGAAATGCTGGTAGGTGAAGTCCAACAGATTGCAAGGAATCTGCAACTCCAGGAAACGGACAACATACTCAGTGCGCAACTTTGCCTCTTAAGATTAATTATGCAACTATTGGATGGATCATTACTCTTATGGTTTGATGCTTAATTTTGTCAGAGGCTGTTAGAGATTGGCATTCTTAGAAAATCCTTCCTGTTTTATTTGAGTAACTGGCATGCTTGATTGCTCCTTTCTCTGGGATTGAACCCAAGCTCCAGGGTGCATCGATTTTCCTTGGAGGGGTTCTGGATTATTGTACCATATTGTGTTGGCATCTGACCACAGATAAAAGAAAGAGAAGGATCAACTGAACCTATAGCTGGGTCCAGTTGCAGGGCAGATGTGGACATCTACTCGGAACCATATTCTCTTAGCAGCTGGACATTATACAACCACAATCCCAGGAAAACTAGACAGAAATCTTGTGGGTTTCCAGTTGTATCATCAGAGGAGTGCAACACTGACGTGTGGCTCATAGTCTACAAACTACCTTACCACAACTTCTCAAAAGAGAAGATTCAAAGAATATAGCCATGCCCCAGCAAACTGGGATTAAGAAACTCCTGAGAAGTCACCCTAAGTCCAATCTGTTTAGTGGTTGTATCTATGAAGATCTTGGGAATCTCATCAAAAGACAATCATGGAGATGTGCAAAACCAGTGGGGGTCAAGGACCGGAGCCACAGTATATAACTGGAGGATCAACAATTGGTTTTACCGTGCCATATAGAATACAGACCACATCAGAACTATATATGAGCACTGTAGCACACAATATATATATGGACCATGATACAAACCCTATGTGCCTTTGTAGCATGGACCATCTTAGAAGCCAATTCTCACTAAGATGGTACTCTGCAGAAGTAGTTTCTAATCATTTTACCTTATCAAAGACTGAATTGTTCATGCCCAATGAGTACATCAATAATTAATGCTGTTTTTCTTGCGGCAGTAACAAGAAGAATATATGGCCAGTAATGTTACTGATGTGATCATATTTAGTTTTTAACCTCCTGCATATATAAGCAGAAAAGAGATGGGAAGTTCACTTAGACATCATTGCATGGTTGTGCATTTACAAAAATGTAACAAATAACTGTAAAGTGTTAGAGATCTCTTGGTCCTGTTTTATAAGAAACAGTAGGATACAGATAGGAACAAGAATGTCCGACAAGAATGTTCAATGTCCATCGAACCTGCCCCACCATGATGTGAGAATTACAACTCTGTAATGCCTCACTGCAGCCCGCCAACTCTCCAAAATCCATCCTCAGACTCACCTCTCCAGGAAAATAATGAACCTCGACACTTCTAACTATCCGTGAGTCAGATTGTTGGTCAGAAATGAGATGTATCAATAATAATTTGTATCTTTAATGTAATTTGGCTAAGCTCACAGACAGGGGAGTGCAAGGTGGCTTGGTCACTGATGTATGTCAGCACCAACTATGTGGCTGTAACAACTGTATATTGTATTCTATTGTTATTACATTTATATATTGGTGTCTCAAAGAAAAAGACAACCTATAGGGTGGAAACAGGCCCTTTGGCCCAACAAGTCCACACTGACCCTCCAAAGAGTAACCCACTCCCCCACCCTAATATCCTACATTCACCCCTGACTAATGCACCAAATCTATACATCCCTGAACACTATGGGCAATTTAGCATGGCCAATTCACCTAGCTTGCACATCACTGGACTGTGGGAGGAAACCCACACAGACACGGGGGGAGAATGTGCAAATTCTACACAGACAGTTGCCCGAGGCTGGAAGTGAACCTGGGCCCCTGCTGCTGTGAGGCAGCAGTGCTAACCACTGAGCCATCATGCCACCATTTTGCTTTAGCTCATTCAGATCAGCATGAAATAATTAGTGTGCTGAACAGTTTAGGCAGAAACAGAATGGAAGTGTGTCAGCTTTTTATTTTTCAGGGAAAACGTGTACTGCAGGCAAGACCAGTGCTACATGCTCATCCCTCATTGCCTGTGAACTGAATGGTTTGCTGTGCAGTTTCAGAGGGCTGCTAAGACTCAATCATATTGCTGTGGAACTTGGAACCACATGTTGGCCACAGCAGGTAAGGACAGCAGATTTCTCCCCGCAAAGACATCAGTGATCCACGTGGGTTTTTGCAATAACTGATGTTAGTTGCCATGAGCAGATTGGCTTACCATTGCAAATTTTATGAATGTGACATAAATTTCACCAGCTGCTGTGACGGAATTTGAATCCACACCCTTAAAAGAATTAGTCTGATCTTCATGGATTGCAATGACATTACCACTTTCGCAATTCCACTTCTCAAAACAACATGGGTAAAATTGTCCATTGATTGTGGTCACACAGTGGTTGCACAGAGTTGAGATTATGTAAAGAGTTGGCTCATGGGCAGACCAGGAGAAGTAAACAAAGTCACAACATAGCCACTGGCGCAATATAAATGTGGAGATTGCATGAGCTTCACCCCAGTCTGGTGCTATTACACAGGCATTAGAGTGGAGGCAGTTCAGTTCCACTCTAGCCTGCAGGAGGAGCACATGTATTCTGTACAATTCCTAAAAACCCTAGTACGTAAGACAAACTGATGAGGAATGTAGTGCACTTATTGCTGTAATGACGTAAGTCATCTTGTTAAATAAGACAAGTGGCTTTTATGTTTAGAGTAACCAGAGGGATATCCACTATCTCTGATAATTAGGAGGTTGTAGACAGAGTATTAACAAAAGGTGGTAGTGACCTACCTCAACCACCCCTAGTCCAGTACTAAATACTGGCAGTGGTGGCAAATATCATATGGCAGCACCAATGCAGATGTAAATTCCATTTAGAGACCCCCACCACAAGTTCAAACTTACCAAAGAAAAAGAAAAATTTACAGCCAAGGTTACCTCAGGATACATCGTGATCAGGTGGGCTAATGGGCTGAGGAGTGGCAGATGGAGTTTAACTTAAATAAAGATGAGGTGCTGCACTTTGGAAAGGCAAATCAGAGCAGGACTTGTACACTTAATGGTAAGGTCTTGGGGAGTGTTGCTGAACAAAGAGACCTTGGAATGCAGGTTCATAGTTCCTTGAAAGTGGAGTCGCAGGTAGAAGGGATAGTGAAGAAGGCTTATGGCATGCTTTCCTTTAGTTCTCAATGCATTGATTGCAGGAGTTGGAAAGTCATGTTGTAGCTATACAGGACATTGATTAGGCTACCTGAGGAACGCTACGTGCAATTCTGGTCTCCCTCCTATATGAAGGATGTTGTGAAACTTGAAAGGGTTCAGAAAAGATTTATAAGGATGGTGCCAGGATTGAGAGGGTTTCAGCTGTAGGGAGATGCTGAACAGCCTGGAGCTGTTTCCCCTGGAGTACTGGAGGCTGACAGGTGAACTTATAGAGGTTTATAAAATCATGGAGAGGCCTGGATAGGGTAAATAGCCAAGGTCTTTTCCCCGGAGAGGTCGGAGTCCAAAACTATAGGCCATAGGTTTAAGGTGAAAGGGGAAAGATTTAGAAGGCACCTAAAAGGCAATTTTTTCACACAGAGGGTGGTGCATATGCAGGATGAGCTGCCAGAGGAAGAGATGGAGGCTGGTACAATTACATTTAAAAGGCACCTGGATGGGTATAGAGTGGTGCTAGAAAAGCACAGCAGTTCAGGCAGCATCCAAGGAGCAGGAAAATCGATGTTTTGGGCAAAAGCCCTTCATCAGGAATCCATTCCTGATGAAGGGCTTTTGGCCGAAACATCGATTTTCCTGCTCCTTGGATGCTGCCTGAACTGCTGTGCTTTTCCAGCACCACTCTAACCTAGAATCTGGTTTCCAGCATCTGCGGTCCTTGTTTTTACCTGGCTGGGTATATGAATAGGTTTAGAGGGATATGGGCCAAATGCTGGCAAATTAGATTTATTTGGGATATCTGGTCGACATGGACAAGTTGGAAGGAGGGGTCTGTTTCCAACCTGTACATCTCTATGACTTAAAGATACTCGAAGTGAATTTACTACTTTACGAAGACACAGGTAGTTTTTCATTAACTGAAATGTGAGAGACTGCATCAGCAGTGGAAGCAGCAACGGGGCAAGCTCAGCACTTCAAAGACAAACCATCACCTGGACATGGTAAGAGGTTCCGGGGACATCAATGGGGCATAGGAAGAAAGAGAAAACACCCAGCCACTTTTAGAAAAAGACAGATGAAATAACTGCACACAGGCTGGTATCATCAAAGATGGACTGGGTCCGAAGGGACTCGATGTATAAAGATATGGGCAATGGGGGAAAAAATACACCCAATGCCACCCTCACCCTGATGGACACCTTTGTGTGTGGCTGCATCAGGTTGTGCGTGGATCCCTGGTACGCAAACACCAAGTGTCACTCCGTACTGAGGTTCTACCTGGCCCCGGTGTTACGAAGAATGGGCCTGACCTCGCTGCCGCGGAACGCTCCGAGTAGTTGGACCATTCCGTATCACCTGTCCTTCGTGGAGAAGGTTATGAAGAAAAACACCTTTGACCACAAGTCCATCAGGAAGTGGTCAGCACGTAGTGTCCTTGAGACCCTTTGGGAAAAGGAGAGGGAAGATCCTGTCGAGCGGTTCCCTGAGCAGACTGTCAAAGCCATTTGGCAGAATGCCTCATCGCCAGAACTTTCCAACAAGCACCAAGACATGGCTTGGCTGGTGGTGAGAAGTGCTCTGCCTGTGAGATCCTTTATGCAGGCCCGGACTCTCAGGCGCACCACACGCTGCCCTCGAAGCGGCTGCAGGGGGGACGAGACTGTCACACACCTCCTTCTGGAATGTGCCTACGCGGAGGAAGTCTGGAGAGGAATGCAGTGGTGTTTGTCGAGGTTCGTCCCGAGCAGCGCCGTGACGCGGGACTCCATGCTGTACGGCCTGTTCCCCAGGACACACACCGAGACGAACATCAACTGTACCTGGAGAATCATCAATTCGGTGAAGGACGCTCTCTGGGCGGTCCGAAACCTGTTGATCTTCCAGCTGAAGGAGTTGACCCCGACTGAGTGTTGCAGACTGGCACATTCCAAGGTCCAGGACTACGTGTTGAGGGATGCGCTGAAGCTTGGGGCAACTGCCGCCAAGGCGTGGTGGGGAAAGACCACCGTGTAACATCTGCCTGCCTAAGAAGAACAGGGGGCCCACGCAGTCATTTGGGCTCTGCTGACACCTCAGCTAAATATATGGATATATGATTGATAAACGTACAGACCTGTAGATACAAATGGTAAATTCTGATCTCTGTATGCAAAGAAATTGAATGTTTACGTATTTATGGCATGACCAACTGTACAGACCATCAAAATATTTTATGAATAAAGTATATTTTTGAAATAAAAAGAACTGCACAGAGGCTGGAATCCCATCACCAGAGCCACCCTTTATTTACAAAGCCAGCCAGATCGGTGACAGCTCTCAAACTGAGGAGATTCTAATCTCCTGATTATACACTTTTTTTCTTTTTGTTTGTTTTTGTTTTCTTTTTTCTTCTTTTTTTTCAAACAGTCTCCCAATCCCAACACTACTGCCAAATAGCGACAGTGCTTATTTCTCTTGACTATATTTTTTCTCCAAACTGACAGGATTGTAAATCCCCTGTTTACATATTTTTTTAAAAGGGACACCTTTTTCATTCAGAGGGTGGTGTGTGTAGCTGCCACAGGAAGTGCTGGATGGAGTACAATTACAACATTTAAAAGACACCTGGATAAGTACATGAATAGAAAGGGTTTAGAGGGATATGGGCCAAATGCTGGCAAATGGGACTATGTCAGAATGGGATATCTGGTCAGCATGGATGAGTTGGACCAAAGGGTCTGTTTCAGTGCATATGACTCTGACTATAGGGCTTTACCCATTCTTTCAGAAGAATTTATGATCTTTCATGTCTCTTTTATCATGTGGAAATTTGAAGTTTCACATCCGTTACATTGTATGGTTTTCCATTATTAATTTGGCTTGTCATTTCTTCACAATTACCAACAGATTTGGTCGAAATGAATCTTCCCTTTCGAAATGTAAAAGTGGTTGCTGTTTATCTGGCTAATGTCAAGTACTTACTCCCCTAGACTGCTAAATCTATTCCGATTATGGGATATTGTTGTGAGATTAATGGATTAAGAATAGACCAGGTTTACTTCGATCACGTTTTCTCAAAATGTGACTGTTTGTAACCCAGCAAAACTCCCTAACATTCAAGTAACTCCCTCTAAAAAGGCAATTAGCATTTCACAAATCCCATCTCCAGTCTCTCCTAATATGTGCGGATAATTGTCCTGCATCTCTGTGGTTAATATGATTTAGTGCCATTTTAATGTCCTCCATCAATCTCGTTTATTTGGAATAAGACTGATTAACAATGATGTTTGTGCGCAATATTCTTGATGACTGTTTAGCAGGAGTAATTATTGGATTTATTAACTACTTTATGTTCATTCTGACTGCTGCATCCTCCAATGTTCTCATTTTATCTTAAACTTCCCTTTTCTTGTTCAGCAAATGGAAGAAATCCATACATTGTGCTTATATCTGCAACTTTGCTCATTGCCAAATGTAACATTTCCCCTCAAGTTACACTTTTTTAATTGTATTTTTTTTGAGGGTCCAAGTATTGATTTCAGTGTTTACATGTAACTTTCTCCCTGCAGACCTCATCGTTTTTTTATGTTCATTCCTTGCCCTGGTGCTAAATTGCTTTGCTGAGGAATTTAGGGTGGTGTTGTTTAGCCGAGGTTCATTAACCCTGTCAGAAGTCACCTGAAAACTGAGGGAACCACAAAGGTTTAGCATATAGGACCAGAAATGCTGATATCTTCAATATTTCACAGTAATACCAGCTGAAAGAAGAACATGCTGCTGAAGAACATTAAGCTCTTTAAAAATCAAGCCACAAGTTGGTGCAACTTGTGAAAGAGTTAATGCCACTAAAATTAGCAACAGTGAAGAATGGACAGCTTATTCCCTCTGCTCGCATTCCTGTGGCATTGACGAATGGAACAAGGTAACAGAAAATGGAACAAGGTGGTAGAATAATAGGACACAGAGGCCGTAGCGTTCACACCTGAACAGGTCAACACGATGCACGTGTTGTCATTAGACGTAATGTCAGATTAGCATCAAAAAAGCAATTGTTTCAGAAATATTGGAGTAACAGTATGTTTACAATGTTCAATTTCCTACCCAATCAATTAACAGCATGATGAAGAATGTATACATTACACAGAAGGGAGAAAGTGAGGTCTGCAGACGCTGGAGATCAGAGTCGTGAGTGTATTGCTGGTAAAACACAGCAGGTCAGGCAGCATCCAAGGAGCAAGAGAAGATTCCTGATGAAGGGCTCCGGCCCAAAATGTCGATTCTGCTGCTCCTCAGATGCTGCCTGACCTGCTGTGCTTTTCCAGCAACACACTCTTAACTCTATATTACACATAACACAACTGCCCATGTGTCCTTCAGATCTTTCCAATTCAGGGACCCAAAGTGAATGCATCAACATGAAGATCTTCTACACTGTGCGCTGTGTTGAAGCCACACTGCCCATGTGTTTATGTTGAACAATGTGGAAGGAATGCCATTTCCCTCTGGTTCCATTGTTCTGACACTCAGTGGGTCACTGTCTCCTCTGCAGTTGGGATTTTCAACCTCATTCGAAATGCTAAAGCATCAGTTTGATTCCATGAAGTCTGTGGCGTTTCCAGAGCTTGGGTTCATGAAATTGCAGGCTCATCATTGCCCTGATTTTCGTGCTCCTAATGTAAATTGTTGCAAAATCATGATGTGCAGCAGCTCAGCTCCCTAAGCAGTGCTCCACGTAATTGCCAAGCCTCACTGGGAGCCCTAGGCTTTGTGATGAAATTCATTTGAGGATCAGCCATACAAAAGGGCCTGGCACAAACAAACAGGAATTGCAGTCACAGCCGGAAAGTGTTTAATTTTTGGCAAGGAGTTGCATCAGAAAGAAATAAAACTCAATTTGCCAGCCCTGTCATTGTGATCTTGATGAATTGAAAATTCAATCAAAATAGTTATTAAAATAAATTATTTCTTTAATCGGGCACCTGTTGGTTATTAACTGATTCCAATGTGCTTTAGGTATGAATTGATATCGCTGTTGATTAATTGACCTTTGTTTTTGTGTTCTTGAATGAAGCAATTTCTAGCCCAAGCAACCAGCTTTCACAAAGCCCATATTAACATGTCAGAAATGATAACTTCTGCAGTGGTTTCCTACACAATTTCAATCCGGTTTGATGCTATATTGAACAAAGCAAGAAGGTTTCCGTCCTCTCTGAGGGTTGTGCTGAGTTAGTTGGTGCCAGTTAAAGAGAAAACTCTCCCTGAATAACAAAAAGAAGAAAATTAGCCTTAGTTTCAGTTTCTGACTGGAATGTGTGCATGCATGGATTGTTGCTGAAGGTGGGATCATTATAATATGAGATCTCCTGGTGTCCCAGATTTGTGTTCGATTTTTATCGATGCATAATTAAAAATATTGGGACAGTTGGATTTTCTTTAACCTGAAACAGCAGCACTTCAGTGGGCTGAAAGGCCTCCCTCTATCATGAATGCCTCTGAGGCAAAACAGCCTGCTGATATTCAACATGAAGAAAGCCCCCTTGGGTGAAGTGCTGGAAATGTAATCCGGCATCAATTAGCATCTTCTGGGATTATAGGAGGAGCAAACTGGGAAAGAAATCTCCACTTAGAGCATCAAGAAATTCTGGCATTGCTCTGCAGCTCCACTGATACCAACCAGCACAATCACATCAGTTCAAATACCATCTGCCTGGCAACAAAGACACAAGACACTTTTTTATATCATTGGGTAAATAATGGATCTATTATAACACATTCTGTTTCATACCCAATCAGCAGGGAAGATCTCCTCCACATGCAGCATCCATTGAAATTGTAAGTTTCTTTCTAAAGAACACATTTGCAACTTCACTACATGTTGTGCATGGAAGAAATCTTCCCTGCTGATCTCACAATGGGAGTGTAAAGGAAATTTTCTTCCCTATTCAGAGCTTCTATGCTTTGTGGTTTCATTTATACTATGATTCTGCAGTAAGTCCATGCACCTATCAACCCACATCATCACTGACCTACTCTGTCTTCCCGTACCTCAATACACTCTGTACAAAATTGTTCTACTAGTCTGAATACTTTCAGAGTGTTGATAGAGGTACTGGTAGTTATGGAGATGCATTGGTGATCATCTTCCAAAATGCTGGAATGGCCCCTACAGTTTGGAAGCGAATGACACCTCATTATTTAAGAAGGGAGAGAGAGAGAGAGAGAGAGAGAGAGAGAGAGAGAGAAACATGGGAACAACAGACCTATTAGATTTACATCAGCACCAGGAAAATTGTTGGAATCTATTACAAAACATGTGATAAATGGACAGCTGGATAACAATCAGCTGATTGGGTACGATCAGCATAGACTTGCAAATGAAAAATTGTGTTTGATGAGTCTGTTGGGAGTTTTTTAAGGATATGACCAACAGAATTCATAAACATGATGTAGAGGAGCCGTTGTTGGACTGGGGTGGACAAAGTTAAAAATCACATGACACCAGGTTATAGTCCAACAGATTTATTTGAAATCACAAGCTTTCGGAGCGCTGCTCCTTCATCAGGTGAAGTTGATAAGGTATTGAGGAATCAACAGTTAAAAGTCTCCATTTTGTAAGTCTCTATTTTGCAATAATAATCTGCCTGACAATTTCAAAATGGCAGCAGTACTCCCAATAACTGTGAGAACATGAATTGCAAGAATGCAGCAGGCTCTGCACAATCTTGGAAACGTTTCTGTATATGCCTCTTCCCAGTGCTATGATTAGGCTGATCAATACAGCATTGTTAAGTGGCTTGCTTTACCTACTCTTACGCATGAGAATGCTTCAGAAGTAGAAACATTTAAATCAATAGCTTTGTTTTGACTGATGTGAACAAGACTAGATGTATTGATTATCAACTTTTGAATTCTGAGAACTTAACTAGAGGTAGAAACATTACATTGTGTGGGAACTGAAACCTGTGAAATAGTTACACACATAAGGGTTATAAAATATGCTGCCTTTTTGCTAGAAATCAGAGATCTGTCATTTGTCTATCCAGAGATCGATACCCTGGACCATAGACTATTGATCTCTCGCTTGCTTAATCGAAATAAAGTGTTTGTTCACATTTAAACTTCTGTGTGGTCTGAGACTTTTTGAGTCAACAAAGTCAGCTAGCAACATTAAAGCACCCTGGATGAGGAGGTAATGTACTGGCATGGAAAAGGGATTGGCTCACAGGCAGGAAACAGAGTGTGGACATGAATGGATCATTCTCACAGTGGCCAGCTATGGCTAGTGGGGTACTGCCAGGATCTGTACTTGGGCCCCAGTTGATCACAACATACATCAGTGATTTGGATGTGAGGACCAAATGTAAAATTTCCAAATTTGTGGATGGCACAAAGCTAGGTGGAAATGTGATGAAGATATACAGTTGCTTCAAGAGGATTTAGACATATTTACAATGTAGGCAAGAACATGGAAGGTGGAATGTAATGTGGAAAAAATGTGAGATATCCACCTTGGTATGAAGAAGGAATGTACAGTGTATTTCTTAAATGGTAAAAGGTTAGAAAGTTGAATGTACAAAGGGACCTGCATGTCCTTGTCATTAAGCCACTGAAGACTAACATACAAGTGCAGCAGGCAATTTTACTTTAACCTTTATTGCAAGATGATTTGATACAGGAGGAGGAAAGTCTTGCTTAATCTTGATTAAATCTTGGTTAGACCTAATCTGGAGTCTTGTGATTTTAGTTCACGGACTTTTATTGCCATTGAGGGACCGCAACAAAGGTTCGTGACCATTTCCAGGAGTGCCCTATGAAGGGACATCGGGCAGACCGGGCTTATATGTGGATGGTTTTTACTAAGAGGATTGTGAATCTTCAGAACTTTCTATCCGAGAGTGTGATAGATGCTCAATTATTGAGTTTAAGGTCAAGATTGACAGCTTTCTAATACCAGTCAGAGACAAAAAAACTATAGATGCTGGATTCCAAAGTAGACAAGCATGAGGCTGGAAGAAGACAGCAAGGCAGACAGGTGGGGAAGTCGCTCTTTCAGGTATAACCCTGCTTCAGAAATGGGGGTGGGGGTAAGGGGAGCTGCAGATAAAGAGAGTGAGTTGCTACTTGCTGCACAATACTCCTGTAACCTTCTCCATTTCTATAATCCCGTATAAATATCATAGAAAAACAGAATTCTGACAGTGTGGAAACAGGTCACTTGGCCCATCAAGTCCACACCGACCCTCCAAAGAGCATCCACTCCACTATGCTGCATTTATAACTGCTAATCGACCTAGCCTGCACATCTCTGCACACTATGGGCAATTTAGCATGGCTAATTCACCTAACCTGCACATCTTTGGACTGTGGGAGGAAACCCAAACAGACACGGGGAGAAGGTGCAAACTCCCAACAGACAGTCATGGAATCAAACCCAGGTCCCTGGCACTGTGAGGCAGCAGTGCTAACCACTGAGCCACTGAGTACTGCCCTTGGCTGTTTTTCTTTGGGGTAAAGCCTTCAAATCTGAATTCTACTCTGCAGAACTCCCTCACTAAACTTGATGGCTGCTCCAACTCTTTCTGCATTTAAAAACCTCCTTAACCACATCTGTTCAACAGAGTTTTTGAAATTTTCCCTGATCTCATCATATCTAGTTCATTTTCATCATGCCAACTTACAGAGAGCCCCTAGGAGTTTGTTTTCTCTCTGTTAGAGGTGTTACATAATGCAAATTGGAGTCCAACTGCTTAAACACCATTTCTCTCAATTTAGCATATGCATCTTAAATTCAAATTTTATCACAGCAACTACTGATTTAGCAAATATTATTACAGATGTGAAAATTTTAAACTTGCACAGAATCACATTAGACATTATACATCATAACCTATTTGCATTCCCTTTAAATGTTATCTAGGTCAGTGACACATTTATGTATTGAGAACAAGTTCACAAAAACAGCAATACTTGAGCTGAAGTGCTGTTGTGTCATTTGAGACACGTCTCATAATTTAGAATATTAACAACCTGACATCTGTTCATCCCGCCTGTCTATGAAACCTTATGTTTTGGTTACGTTGTGTGCGAACTTTCCTATTATAAATTCCTACATCAACACTAATAATGAAAACTGTCCATGTAAATCTGTTCTGCACTAATTACACTCTCCTCCCAGTCGTGCCTCAGCAATGCGTCTTTGTCCTGGGCTGCAGGGAAACTTTTATGCTCCAACCAACTCTCTCCCTCTGTTTTCCAAGTCTTACCATCTGACCTCTAAATAATGTCAAATTGAGATGGTTTACAAAAATAGGGTTCAGAATTACTGCCGCAGTTCTCCTCCTTTGGATTGGCTGAAACTCTCGAGAAATGTTATCCAGAGCCATTCACTATTTCTTTGCATTTTCTGTAGGACGTTGGCTGATCCTCCAATGAACAGGTGTGGGAGTTGGGTGAATCCCAATGGGGACTCCACCCCACCCCCACCCCTGTTGAGACCAGAAGGAGTGATTATTAGCATGAGAATGGAAGCATTTTTTCAAATTTCATTCAAATCAATTCAATCCTCTAAGCCTCTTTCAATTATGTCAGCACTTTCCCATAGGCGATGGACTGTGGCACTGAAGATCTACTAGATTCGATTAAGGACTCATCTTTCCCTATTGCCCTTTTCCTTCCCTCTCCTTCTTCTCTTCCTGTTTCATGTGCTTAATTCAGGACCAAAAGGCTGAGTAGACGACTTGCCCTTGAACTTTCTCCAATATCACATTGGCCAGCAAGGATCAAAAACTGCACCTTATATTTATAGAGCACGTTTAACATAACGAAAGATCTCAAAGCACCTGAAAAGAACATTACAAAACAAAGCATGAGCCTCAAGTACACAAAGAAATGCATCAGAATTGTGTGCTGATCTAGATTTTTGTTTCTAACTTCTGTAAGCACCAACCCCTCTGCTGACTGCACCTTTGCTATGACATGGCTGAGAGCCGTAACTCAATGTGAGGAGGATTCTGCGTACAAGTCAGCATTGCTATCCAAGGGTTGGTTTGCTTTGTTGGCTGGACAGCTAATTTGCAACACAGACTGACGCCAACAGTTGGGTTCAATTCCAGTAGAGGGTTCCATAGAAGATTCTCCTTCTCACCTTCTTCCCTAAAGTCTGGTGACTCCCAGGCTAAACCACCACCAGCTGTGTCTCTTTAATGAGACAGTAGCCATAAGGTCTGGTAAGACTCTGGTGATTTTACCTAAATTTCAAAGTGCACTGGGGCTCCAGCAGGCTGGACCAGATGATTTTGACCATTTCTTGATGCTTTTTAAGATAAATAGTTTAGTATTTTCCGACATCACAGAGTGACACTTCAAATAAAAACCATTCGTAAAATATCAGAGGGTAGTGTCAGAGCTTGCTTTTCAGATGGAGGCCTGTGACAAAGATCAGAGCTGGGCCCACTGCTTTGCTTCATTTATATAAATAACTTGGTTGTGAATATGGGAGGCATAGTTATTAAGTTTGCAGATGACACCAAAATAGATGGGGTGCTGGACAGTGAGAAAGATTATCACAGAGTACAATACAATCTTGATCGGATGGGCCAATGGGCTGAGGAGTGGCAGATGTAGTTTAATTTCGATAAATGTGAAGTGTTGCATTTTGGTAAGGCAAATCAGGGAAGAACTTATACACTTAATGATAGGGCCCTTGGGAGTGTTGCTGAGCAAAGAGACCTAGGGGCGCAGGTGCATAGTTCCCTGAAAGTGGAGTTGCTGGGGGTATACAGGATGGTGAAGAAGGCATTTGGCATGCTTGCCTTCATTGGTCAGAACACTGAGTATTGGAGTTGGGATGTCATGCTGTGGCTGTGCAGGACATTGGTGAGGCCACTTATAGAAAACTGGGAAAAATTTTAAAAAGTGGGTAACTTTTTCACACAGAGGGTGGTGCATGTTTGGAATGAGCTGCCAGAAGGACTGGCGGAGGCTGGTAAAACGAGGTTGAAAAGGCAATTGGATGGGTATTTGAATAGGAAGGGTTCAGAGGGATATGGTCCAAATGCTAGCAAATGGGATTAGATCAAGTTAGGATATCTGCTTGGTGCAGACGAGTTGGAACAAAGGGTCTGTTTCCGTGTGGTATGACTCTATTTACAGGGGACCATATTCTTTTCCTTCAGTCATTGGATGTGGGCATCACCATCCTTATTTCCCCGTAAAGTGAGTGACTTGCTTGGCCATTAGCACAGGATAGTTAAAGAGTCACATTGCTGTGGGTTTGGAGTCACGTGTAGGCCATTCCAGGTGAGGGCAGCAGGTTTACTCCTAAAAGCAGTAGAAAGTGAGGACTGCAAATGCTGGATTCCTGATGAAGGGCTTATGCCCGAAACATCAATTCTCCTGTTCCTTGGATGCTGCCTGACCTGCTGTGCTTTTCCAGCACTACACTCTTGACTCTACTCCTAAAAGGACAATAGTAAATTAGTTTGACAACATCATTTCCCGTTGTCATGGGCAACTAACTTTCAATTCCAGATTTATTGATTGAATTGAATGGGATTTGAACGAATATTTCCAGAAAGTAACCTGGTCCTTGGATTACCACTGGCAGCCTACTCTGAAGTTGTCAAAGCTAAAATATAAATGTAAAGTCTACGTCTCTACCTCTCTCTCTCTCTTTGCATTTCCACCCAATGTCAGTGATAGATGGTTCCATATTAGATATCAGACAGATACAAAGAAGCCACCCCCAATCTCACAGGGTCACTTTCACAACTTCGATTTAATGCCAAGTTTTGAATAGTTTTGGTCATCAAAACTAACTTCAGTGTGAATTGGACTGACATTGCACATACGTAATCACATCAATTAAAACCATTGCGGCTGGAAGAAGTCTTTTATTATATTTTTAAACCCCAATCATAATCACCAGCCAATATGCACCCCCATTTTAAATTCAAAGCATGTAATGAGAATGCATCTTTAAGAATGTTTGGATGAAAATATATTAAGCATACAGTTTTGATTTTCTATCTGGTCAATCGCCTGAAGCTAGTCACCACCGAATGATAGAAGCAACGTGTAAAAATCATCTCATATTCCCTATCAATTTATATGCTTTGCATGAGAAAGCAATAATTCTTTATCCCCACAATAAAATCACTGCAGTGAAGCACAAATACTACAAGGACTGCAGCAAGATTCCATTGTTTTGCAATGACAGTCCCAGGTATGAGTACAGAATAACCTTAGTCAGTCAGGTTAGCATCAGTGATCAAAACCAGAAAGGTTTTTATTAAGCTGATGGAACTGAAAGCAAGATAAACTGCCCTTTAAAATAAGAAGGAAAAATGACTGTGTTGATGTCCTTGTACTCGTCTTCAAAACAGTTGTCTTATTTGTTCAATGCATAAGTGACATGGGATTTGGACTGAGGAAACCTTGAGAAGATAGCAATAGGATGGCAATCTTGAATGCAAAGCATTTGCCATGCAATGCCTGAAGTCAATCACAGCACAACCATGACAAATCCCCGCACCATGAGATTCTTAAAATTCCATTGCTTTATACGTTCTTCTAATTAGTTTCTGTTTGATCTGACAATAGAAGTTTATGGCTATGAAGCTATTGCCTCAAGCAACAAAGGGGCGAATATTGTCTCACCAATTTATGCAGGCAAGAGACACTAATGAGAAACAAGTTCCCCAAGTATGCTAGAGAGAATGGCTGACCTTCTCCACAGGGTATTATATGATACCCACTCCCATTGTTATCCTGCATCTAGTTAATTTTCAGTCACCACACTGTTAACGTGCCATAGAGTTTTCATTGCATGCTTTTAAACTCATTACCATAAATTTTCTGTCAGCAGTTAGAATCTTGCCATAGGTATCTCACTTGAATCCTTTGAAGGCTGCAGTAGTTTTTCTCTTTGTATAAGAGTTTAGCAGTACTGAATTAGGATGAGAGTTTTGCATATCCTTCTGTTCCATTCTTAATGTTGGAATTGTTGATATCACACCATAGTTAACTTACAATTCAACCTGTGCTCACTGACCTATATTAGCTCTTGATGAAGCAAGACATCAATTTTACAAACCTCAATTCCTGTGTTTAAATTTTTCTGTGAGCTCAATGCTTCTCACATCTGTAATCTCCTTCAACTCGACAGCCTCTCGACATTCTAGACCATAATCTCACTTTATCTCTCCCTCCCTGCCTTAGTCATTCCTAAAAATCTACTTCCTTCAACAAGCTTTTGGTCACATGCCCTTATATCTCACCAGGTGACTCTGTGTCAAATTGTGTCTGATAACCCTCTAGTGAAGCATCTCAGGACTCTTTACAATGTTAAGATTTCTATACAAATGTGAGTTGCTGTTATATTCTGGAATATATTGTTTCCGAGCCTCCTGGTGTATTGTTGCATGATAGCATGTCACATTCTGTATTCAGTTAGGGTTCCGACATCTTGCAATATTCCAGTTGTCTTATATTTTCTCTAGAATATTAGATTATAGGATTGTGGCCTTCCAGTGCATTTCTAGAATGTTATATTTAATACATTTTGTCCCCTGCAGGCCATGCATGTAATTCCCACTGGAAGGGTAAGATATGTTGCAACAAGTGTTGTTCCATCATTGCTGATCTTATTCCCTGGCCAGTTGATGTAATTTACAATTCAACTCGGACAAGGCAGTCAGCATTAAGAAGTCAGGTTCGATCACTCTATTACTTTTAAAAATGTCTTTATTTTTTAATTATACTATCATGGAAGGACTGTCATTCTGAACTTTTTACTTTATCTTTCTAATTTATTACTGTGATTTTATACATCTGAAGGTTTGTAATGCTGGATTTATTAATTTTCTTTTTTTGCCTAAGAATTTGTACTCAAGAATTATCCCCAGGTAGCTAAGATGGCACTGTAAGTGGTGAATTGTAAACTTTTCACTGCACTCATGTCAGTACATGGGACCATAAAGCTAATTCCTTCATTATGTTGGCTCCATTGAAATCATTGAAGTATCAACTGTGACTGTTCGCTTCTCCATCAACTGAGCCACCTTCACATTCTGATATCCTTCTGAATGTAACTGGGTCATCATTCTACTTTTTAATCTGTGTAACTTAGAGTCCTGGAGCCATACAGCATGGAAACAGACCATTCAGCCCAACTTGTCCATGTTGACCAGGTTTCCCAAACTGGTCTCACTTGCCTGCATTTGTCCCATAATCCTTCTACCACTGCTGTCTCACAGCGCCAGGGACCCAGGTTTGATTCCTGCCTCGGGTGACTGTCTGTGTGGAGTTTGCACATTCTCCCCGTGTCTGTGTGAGTTTCCTCTTGGTGCTCTGGTTTCCTCCCACAGTCCAAAAATGTGCAGGTCAGGTGAACTGGCCATGCTAAATTACCCATAGTGATAGGTACATTAGTCAGGGTTAATATGTAGGCTCGGGGAATGGGTCTGGGTGGGTTACTCTTCGGAGGGTCGGTGTGGACTTGTTGAGCTGAAGGGCCTGTTTCCACACTGTAGCTAATCTTAAATGTTGTAACTGTATCTGCATCTACCACTTTCTTGGGAAGTTCATTCCATATACAAACCATGTTCTGTGTGAAAAGGTTGCCCCTCAGATCCCTTTTAAATCTTTCCCCTCTCATATTAAAATTATGTTCTCTCATTTTGAACTCCCCTACCCTAGGAAAAAGACCTTTGCTATTTACCTTATCTATGCTCCTGAAGATTTTTTACACCTCTATAAGGTCACCCTTCAACCTCCTACGCTCCAGTGAAAAAAAATCCTCCAGTCCTGGCAACATCTTGATAAACGTTGTCTTAACCCTGTCCAATTTAATAATATCCTTCCTATAGCAGGGTGACCAGAACTGTACACAGTACTCCAAAAGTGGCCTCACCTGATTCAACATTGAGTTCAACAACCTCAGACCATGAATGTTGCCTCCATTTTGATGTTTTAAATTATTTTTACCCCAACTCTCTTTTTGTATTTTCTTTTAATATTTTGTCTTCAGGTGTGGTTTATCTTTGTTCCATTATTAACACCTACTCTCGACCAATGTACTCCCACTCCTTTTGTCTTTTGACCTTTAACCTCCCATTGTACTGACCGTACCTATGTTCCACTTGCCCCCCCTCCTTTATACCTTCTGTCTGAGGAGGTGTGGTGCCAGGTGGGTGAGAGAGGTAGGATTAGTGAAGACAGTCAGTTAACAGAGTCAAAAATAAAGCGCAGGCATGATTTTCTTTAAACTTACAAATGCCAGATGTATATTGGAAAGCCAGTAGCTTCTAAATATAATTCATCATAAAGCTCCTTTGGTTGCTTGATGCCCCATGTGATAATGAGTCATGCAATAATAGCAGCAGCGCAAACATTTGCATTCATATAGTGACTTCAGTGTGGGAGAACATCCCAAGGTAGAGAAACACTTGGCATTACATCTGAGGAGTAAAACCTTAGTTGAACATACAGGTTCAGGACGATTATAAAGGAGAGGGAGATAGAGAGGTGTGAAAATTTGCTCAGGGCCTACCAAATTCGAAGGTCTAGATAGTTTAAGATATGGCCCCTGTGATGAGCTAAAGAGGTTGGCGATGGATATTGGAGGAATGCAGAGTCATAGGACGGTTTCAAGGCTGCAGGTGGCAACAGGAGTAGGGAGGACCCTGAAGAGATTGAACCAAGATTTTGGTGGAACCAGAGCCTATTGTAAGTCAGAGTAGTGAGGCAACGGACGGGCAGAACTTCGGATACAGAAAGCAATTTTGGATGCAAACAGAATGAAATGTTCAAGGCCAGCCCAGAAAGCATTGGGAATATCACACCTGGTGGGAAGATAGGCATGGTCGAGAGTTTCAGCTGGTCTGAACAATGCAAGGAAACAGATGGGGGATATAGACTCATAGTGTTATACAGTATGTAAATAGACCGTTCACTACAACTCCTCCAGGCCGACCAGATATCCAAAATTATCTAGTCCCATTGATAGTTTTGGTTCATATCCCTCTAAACCCTTCCTAATCATGTACCCACCCAGATGCCTCTTAAATGCTGTAATTGTACCAGCCTTCACTACTTCCTCTGGCAGCTCATTCCTTACATGCACCACCTCCTGTGTGAAAACATTGTCCCTAAGGACCCTTTTAAATCTTTCCCCTCTCACCTCGGACCCATGCCCTCTAGTTTTGGACTCCCCTTATTCTGGTTAACAGAATCGGAAGCCAAACAGTCTGTGTGTGGTGATAAGATCCTAAACTGAGCTGATCTCACAAAGTGTAGCACAGAATATCATTGACTTTGCTATCCTTGGGCGATTCACAGTCAATCACTGTTTAGTGACCCCTGCAGGAAAGTGAGGGCATGCAATGAGGTCAATCCTGTCCAATTTCATTGTGCTATCTGTTAGTCTGAGTGATCTACCAACACTCAATATCTATGTTCCATTAGAAAATATGGAATTGGATAAATAGTAGCAGCCAGGGCTCGCGTGTATCATCGGAAGGAACCGCAGCAAAAAAAAATAATTTATTGACTTAAAATCATAAATTGTGTTCTTGTACTGATATTCCTGGCAAGGTAATTGCACCGTGAATCCTTCAAAAGTAGAATTTCTTAATAAATATTGCACAAACGGAGGCTTCGACATGCAGTTTTCTCAATCGAGAGTATTTATAGCATTGTTCGAAACAAGGACATCCACTCGATCATAATCGATTGCAAATCGATGTGCATATCCCCCTGAAAAGCCCAAGTCAATAATACACACTGATTCCAATCTCAATGCTCACACAAAGTGATGCATGAAACAAAAACGTACTGCAAATCGGTGGAATGTGCTTGAACAGGATAGTTTTGACTGTGACTGTGAGAATGGGCATAAGGTTGAGAATTCAGGGCGTGCACTCACAAAAATACACTCAGATCTGTACTGAAAGTAACAAATGCTAGAGATCACAGCGGATTAGCCAGCATCCAAGGAGAGACAGCGAGCTAACGTATAGATTGTTCATGAGAGCACCTCAGATTGATAATCTCCAGCAGGCCACTGGGACAGTACCTGCAATCTGTCTCCTGCTGGAGAGCACTTCGGATCATGCAAGCACCCTGCGAACTGGCAAGTTGATTGTAAAGCAGAGAGTCCGCACTCCTTGAAGATAATTCGAGCAATTCGCCAAACGCACAAGACTCACTACCATCCCTCTTTGTGCGCGGGAAAGGCTCTTCTCACAGCTCGTCCAGCTCTCTCTACAGAGCTCACATCACAGCTATGCAAATACATATGTAAAGTTTTTCACTAAATACAACAAAGCAGGTCGATTATTTTTCGAAGCAAGTTGCTGTTTGATAAGCAATGAATCGCTCAGGTATATAAAAAAAAACCCCAGCCTGCCTTGTGCACAGTTCAGTTCATGGGTGAAATGTTTCCCATATCTTACAGTGTTGTTACCCACGGCTTTCCAGAATTACCATTGAAAATAAACATTTTTTCGCGTAGAATTCGAGATAAAACCCACCGCATCGTGACGGCCAGGAGGGAGATTGAAGGCAGGAATTGCTGGAAAAACTCAGCAGGTCTTGCAGCGTGTGTGATGAGAAGCCAGAGTTAGTGTTTCGGGTCGAATGACCCTTGCTCAAAAATAATGGGGGCGCCAGGGCAAATCCTTCCAGTGAAACAATGGGGGGATGCTTGACTTTGGGAGTGCTGGGTGTTTTGTTCAGTAATTCTCAAACGGAAACCTCAATCTCCTTGCAAGCAAAAATGGGGGTCCCTGCATTCCCAGGTGCAGGGCCAATGTAACGAGGACTGATTGGGGATGGGGAGTCAGATGCGATGAGCTCACTGTCCCCAAACCCCAGTGCATTCTGCAGCCTCGGTTCTGATCACAGTCAAGCTGCGCTCTGCATTTCAGCTTCTCTATTGTCTCCTGTAACATGGGCGGAGGCTGCTGGAGCAGGAGGGGTGGACTCAACGCCCTGTTGTTAAATCTCCTGCTCTGCCTGAATGGTGTCTGGCGGGGGTTAAAACCCAGGTCCCTTCTCTGCCCAATGGTGCTGCAATTTACAGCACACTGAGCAGTGATGGACGCCACAGAGAGAGAGAAAAAAAAAACCCGAGTGCATTTTTGAAAGCGAACGAATATCTACCGCAATTCCGAGTGTTCATTCGCAATTTGCATTCTTTTAAAAATAAACAAAATCGCCCAAATAACATACATTCATTGAAATATCGTGCATTTTTTAGTCCTAACCCCTGCTTGGCTCCGGAATTGCAAATTACACATCATTTATCTCAAACTGACAGTAGTGCAAGAGAGAACAGTTTGCGTTTTTTTAAACAATACAAAGAATGACTGATTGCTGGTACTTACCAGGAGTCGAGTGTATGTGTGTGCTTTGATGGGGAAGGATTGGCGGTGACTTGCTGAGCTCTGGAAGGAGAGAGTCAATGAGAGGAAGAGACTGTGAGAGTGTGAAATAGAACGAGAGACGGAGAGCTGGTTGCCTAGGAGATGTTGTCAGCGTTATTTTCTCCTCAGACTTGGTGTGTTGAAGCTACCTGTGAGCTCGGCACTACTGACGTTAACAGAGGAAAGGTCAGCCTTCAGATCTGACCTCTTTACTCCATTAGGCAGGACAGAGAGGCTTTGGGAAGCTCCAAATATCATCCTAATTAAACACCAACTCCACCCCACTTAGTATTCAGGGAATGTAAAGGTGAGAGTTTTCTATTACAATGGTAATGTAGGTCTGCTTCTTTCTATTTCAAGGCACCATTATGTAACGTAGGATGCATTGGTTTTGTAAGCATGGAGAGCAGTGAATGTTGTGGTGCAGTGGTAGGGATTCGGCCTCCAGCTGCTGGTTTCCAGCCCTCTATGGGATTGTGTTGGCAATGGAAAGTCCATTTGATACAAGTTGCTCACAAGTTGCTGTGGGTCTTCCAGAGCAAGGAATTGACCTCAATCGAGTGTTGCAGACTGGCACATTCCAAGCTCCAGGGCAACATGCTGAGGAATGCACTGAAGTCTGGGGTAGCTGCCATCAAAGTACAGTGGGGAAAGACACCGTCTTTCTGCTGAAATTAAATGGGGGTCTGTTAAGTTATGGGACCCTCCTAGTGCCTTAAATGCATTTAAATATGGTCTTGTCTGTGGAAGATATGTCTTTGGTATATTTGGACGAAGTAAAACTCCAGTGTTTGTTTCCTTGATATGCTAATATACAGAACCGACTGTGTTTGTAACTATGTATATATATATACAAAGTTTTTTTTATGAAAAAAGTATATTTTTGAAATGTAGAAAAAAAGTTGTTTATCAGCCTTTAAATCCTGCCTAGAGGCAGGTGCTAAGACTGGGACATTATCCTGCTCAGCTATCCTGCAGGAGGCAATGACATACCGAGCATGGACCAATGCAAAGGAAGTCTATGGCCAGAAATGAACACAGAAGAGACAGTAGTGAGTATAGATCCTGAAGAGAAAGGGAAAAAGCCTGATTGACTAAGTTAGTTTTAATGCTAGTGGGAAGTTACTGAGTATTAACATCAGACTTGC
Organism: Chiloscyllium plagiosum; assembly: GCF_004010195.1. Lineage (NCBI taxonomy): Eukaryota > Metazoa > Chordata > Chondrichthyes > Orectolobiformes > Hemiscylliidae > Chiloscyllium > Chiloscyllium plagiosum. The sequence goes on along the minus strand of NC_057747.1, from coordinate 12,714,857 downwards.
AATAATTGCCTACAGATAATCTCAGCAGCAGTAGATATAATCTCCAACTCATCAACATTGTTGTCAGGGTTCAATAATAAAAGCACCATTGTCTTCACAATAGGTCAACATGTCCAAACACCTGGAATGTAGGCATTGCTGGCTAGCCCAACATTTATAGCCCATATCTAATTGCCCTGGAGAAGGTGGGTGTGAGTTGCCTTCTTGAACCACTATAGTCTTTGGGGCATAGGGGCATACAAAACTACATTAGGAAGAGAGTTCCAGGAACTTGACTCCCACAATGGTGAAAATCAGCGATTTGGATTCAAGTTGTGGATTGAAGGGGAACTTGTAGGTGGTGGTTGCTGTCCTTATATATCCGTTGTCTTTGCCTTTCTTGGGTTTTGTATGTGCTATCAAAGGAGCCATAGACATGTGCAGCACGTTTGCGGCAGTGCGTCTTGTAAATGGTACACACTGCTGCTACTGAGCATCTATGGTAAAGGAAGTGAATGTTTGTGGGTGTGGTGCTTTGTCTTATGTTAGTGCCCAGCTTCTTGAGTGTTGTTGGAGCTGTACTCACCCTGAAAAATCACACTCCTGACCTGTGCCTTGTAGATGGCACACAGTCCTTAGGAAGTCAGGATTCCTAACTGCTGAGCTGCTCATGTAATCACAGCAGTTATATGACTGATCCAGTTCCGTTTTTAATCGACTGAAACCCCAGGATGTTGATAGTGAGGGATTCAGCGATGGCAATGCCATTCAATATCAAAGAGCAATGTTTGGATCTTCTGCTACTGTCAGCCCAAATCTAATAGAGACATAGAGTCATATAGCACACAAACAGACTCTTTGCTCCAATTTGTCCGTACTGACCAGGATTCCCAAACTAAACTAGTTCCATTTGCCTGCATTTGGCCCATATCCCTGTAAACCTTTTCTAATCATGAACCTGTCCAAATATCTTTTAAATGTTATAACTGTATCTGCACTTATCACTTCCTCAGGCAGTTCATTCTATACACGCACCACCCTCTGTGTGAAAATGTTGCCCCACAGGTCCCTTTTAAATCGTTCTCCTCTCACCTTAAAATTATGTTCTTTAGTTTTGAACTCCCCTGCTCTCGGGAAAAGGCCTGTCCTTTTTACCTTATCTATGCCTGTCATGATTTCATAAACCTTTATAAAGTCAGCCCTCAACTTCCTGTGCTCGAGTGAAAAAGGTCCCAGCCTATTCAGCCTCTCCTTATAACTCAGACCTTCCAGTAATGGCAACATCCTGGTAAATCCTTTCTGAACCTATTCCAATTTAATAATTCCTATAGAAGGGCGACCAGAATTGCACACTGTACTCCAAAAGTGGCCTCACCAACATCCTGTACAACCACAACATGATGTCCCACCTCTGATACTCAGTGGTGTGAGCAATGTAAGCAAGCATACCACAAACCTCCTTAACCACCCTGTTTACCTATGACATGACCTCGCTGCATTTGAACATGGTCTGCTTCAATATCTGAGGAATCAGAAGTGGTGTTGAACATTGAGCAATCATCAGCAAACATTCCTAATTCTGGCTTCACAATGGCAAGAATGTCATTGACAAAGCAACTGAAAATGGTTTGGCCTAGGACATACTCTGAGGAACGGAGATATCCTAGAGCTGTCATGGCTGACCTTTGTGCTAGTATGTGCTAGCAGCGAGAGATTTCCCCTTCGTTCTCACTGACTCTAGCTTTACTAGGGCTCCTTGATAACACACATGGTCAAAAGTGACCTTGATGTCAGCTTCCACTGTCGGGTTCAGCTCTTTTGTCAGTATTTGAATCAAGACTGCAATGAGCTCAGGAAGTGGCTTGATGGGACCCAAACTGACCGTCAGTGAGCATGTTATTGCTAAGGAGGTGCTATTTGGGAGAACTACTGATGGCCCCTTCCTTCATTTTGTTGATGATCAAGAGTATTCTGATGATTCAGATCATTGGATGAGTTAGATTTGACCTGGTCTTTAAATCCAGGACATTAATGGACAATTTTCCACATAGCTGGGTAGTTGTCAGTGTTGTAGCTGTACTGGAACAGCTTGGCTAGGGATGTAACAGGTTCTGAAGCACAACTCTTCAGCAACATTGCGGGAATCTTGCCAGGGCCAATTGCCTTTGTAGTATCCAGTGCCTTCAGCCGTTCTTGATATAACTTGGAGTGAATCAAACTGGTTGAAGGCTGGCATCTGTGATGCTGGGCTTCTCTGGAAGAGGCCAAGATGCAAATGCTTCAGGAAATTAAAATTATTCAACCATGTCAAATTAAATACAACTTCGAAAAACCCAAGATAGAGTGGGAAATGTGAAATCACAGAAATACTCGATCATCTATGCTTTTAAATATATATATATATAAAATATTAAATCACATTTGAACTGGATATATTTCATACGTGAATGCTTCTTGAAAATAAATCCATTGTTTACATAGGATTACGTAGGATATATTGCACAGAAGCAGGTCATTTGGCTTAATCAGTCCATGCTTCACTTGAGCCTCCTCCAATCTTTCTCATCTAATTCTATTATCATTACTCTCTATCCCCTTCTACCTCATATGCCTATCTAGTTTCCCCTTAAATGCAGCTGTACAGTTTGCAATTCACTCCAGCTGCTTCCTGTGGTCATGAATTTCACATTCTCACTGCTCTTTGGTTAAAATAGATTTTTCTAAATTTTCCTTTGGATTTCATGGCACATTTATAACATTTGAGGCCCCTAACTATGCCCTTCCTCACAAGAAGAAGCAGTAACCATTGTATTAAAACCTTTTATAATTTTAAAGACCTCGGTTGATCATCCTACAGCCATCCTTTCACAAGAGAAAAGAGCCCCAGCTTGTCAATTGTTAATCGATCCAACGAAACCAGAACCGAGATTAGATCAAACAGAATGTGAAGTAAGAGAAACTCCATCCATTACAATTTAAAAATATTTAAGGACTTTGTGCTTAGAGTCATAGAGATATACAGCATGAAAATTGACCCTCTGGTCCACGTCAACCATGCTGACCAGATATTCTAAATAAATCTAGTCCCATTTGCTGGCATTTGACCGATATCCCTCCAAACCCAGCCTATTCATGTACCCATCCATATGCCTTTTAAATGTAATTGTACCAGCCTCCACCACTTCCTCTGGCAGCTCTTTCCATACATGCATCATCCTCTGCATCAAAAAGTTGTCCCTTATGTCCCTTTTAAATCTTTGCCATCTTACCTGAAACCTATGCCTTCTAGTTTTGGACTTACCCACCCCAGGGAAAAAACCTTGTCTATTTACCTTTTCCACACCCCTCATGATTTTACAAATCTCTATAAGGTCACCTCTTAGCTTCCAACGTCCCATTGCAGGAAGGCTGGGAAAATCTCAAGCCTCAGCTAATGTAAAGGAAATTGTCAATTTCGAAGTTCATAATCAAGTATTAAGGACCAAAAGGTAACTAGTAGGGTCGCTTAAAGATCAACAAGGTCACCTATGTGTGGAACTGCAGGAGATGGGGGAGATTCTAAACAAGTAAACAACTAAATCAGTATTCACTGTGCAGAATCATATGGAAGATAGAGAACATGGGTAAATAAATAGCAACATCTTGAAAAATGTCCATATTACAGAGGAGATGGTCCTGGATGTCTTAAAACACATAAAGATGGATAAATCCCCAGGACCATATCAGGTGTACTATAGAAACCTGTGGCAGTGATAGCCGGGCCCCTTGCTGAGATAGTGTATTTGGATCATAAATAGCCACAGGCGAGGTGCTGGAAGACTGGAAGTTGGCTATTGTTGTACCACTATTTTTTTAAAAGTTGGTAAGGAAAATCCAGGGAACTGGTGAGGTAGAGTCACACGTAGGACAGTAGATTTCCTTCCCTAAAGGACATCAGTGAACCAGTTGGGTTTTTCCTGGCAGTTGTTTCCTGGTCACTTTCAGAGTTTAATTCCAGCTTTGTTTATTGAACTCAAATTCCACCATGTGGTGTGGTGGGATTTGAGGCCAGGGTCCCAAAACTTTACCTGGATCTCAGGACCACTTGTCTAGCGATAACAACACTAGGCCATCATCTCCCCTATATAATGATGTTTTCATCAAACACCAGTGTCCAGGAATGGAATTATTACTCCTTCCTGGATACACTCTTATAGAACAAAATTACTTTTAATTTACCATTACTAGGGAGATGATGCCCTAGTGATGTTATTGCTAGACTGTTAATCCAATGACTCAGCGAATATTCTGGGGACCCAGGTTTAAATCCCGCCATGGTAGGTGGTGGAATTTGAATTCAATAAATGTCCAGAATTAAGAGTCTGACGATGACCATAAATCCAATGTTGATTGTTGGAAAACCCATCTAGTTCACTAAATTGCCATCCTTACCTGATCTGGCCTACATATGTCTCCAGACAAGGTGATTAACTCATAACTGGAGGTAATAATTAGATATGGACAATAACTGCTGGCCTAGTCAGTGACACCTGCATCAAATGAGTTAAAATAAAGACCTGTGCTCAGGTACTTAGATGGTTGCACAAATGCTTGGTTAGGGAAGTAACAGAAAGTGTAATTAGTATACTTAGGTTAGGGCCAAGCGAAAATACCTGAATTTTTAAAAAATAAAATTATGTCAGACCAGAATTTGTTTCTGGTCATCATTTCTAGGGCATGATGCTTTGTTAATTGAACCTAAATTCTTCACCATTCTTGTCATGTAATAAAAGAGCTTATTAGTGAATGAGGTTTCTGAAATAATAAATCAAACTGTAACCACTTTTAATCCAGTTAATCATAAATAAAATAATTTTGGCTCATGCTTTGCTAATGTCTAAGAGAAGATGCCTGGAGCTCAGTTTTCACAAGCTCATTCTTTTAGCACAGAATAGCCATTAACATAGTCCGCTCTCTGCAATTCTAATCCTTTAGGATGATATCAGAATTTTCAGGATCCTCTACTTATGTTTGCACCAGCCATCAATCCATGCTGTCTCAGATGTGAAATCCAGTTATATCAACTTAATTGTGAAAAGATAGCAAAAGAATGAAGGCATGTTGGTTGAAACCAAACAGAATTATTGTAAGAAGTATGTAAAATCTTTTCTGAAATCCCTAAATTGTAAAAATGTTGAACTTTCTCCTCACCAGGCCCAACCTAGGAAACGTTTGTGAGCTCTGAAAATAGATGTTTGCCAACACAACAAAGAAACTCAGTAAGAATCCCATCCATGATGTAGAGATACAGTCTGCCATTGGCTTAACATAACTACAATGTGCATTGCCTACAGGACACCTTCAACATCATCTCTCAATGGCTAAGAAAGGCTATAAGGAGAAGCCTGGAAATAATTGACCTATGAGTCTGAGATTGGTGGTGGGTAAGTTGTCACAGGCGATTCTGAAAAATAGGATTTACATGCATTTGGAGAGGCAAGGATTGATCAGAGATAGTCAGCATGGCTTTGTGCGCGGAAAATCATGTCTCACAAACCTGATTGAAATTTTTCAAAAAGCAACCAAAAAGGTTAATGAGGGCAGAGCGGTAGATGTTAGCAAAGCCTTTGACAAGGTTCCGCACGGTAGACTGATTAGCAAAGTTAGATCACAAGGGATTCAGGGTGAGCTTGCTAATTGCATACAAAATTAGCTATATGATAGGAGGGTGGAGGTGGAGGGTTGTTTTTAGGACTGGAGGCCTGTGACCTGCGGTGTTTCACAGGAATCTGTAGCGAGTCCACTTTTGTTTGTTATTTATATAAATTATTTGGATGACAATGTGAGAGGAATGGTTAGTAAGCTTGTGGATGACACCAAAATACATGGTATAGTAGACAGTGAAGGAGGTTATCTAAGATTACAAAGAGGTCTTAATCAGTTCGGTCAATGGGCTGAAGAGAGGCAGATGATGTTTAATTTGGATCAATGTGATGGCTTGCATTTTGGTAGCAGAAACAAGGACAGGATCTATACAATTAATAGTAGGTAGCGTTGTAGAATAGAGATAATAATCACACAACACTAGGTTATAGTCCAATGGGTTTATTTGGAAGTACGAGCTTTCGGAGCACTGCTCCTTTGTCAGGTAGCTAGTGGGGCAGGATCGTAGTACAGAGAATGTATAGCAAAAGATCATAGTGTTATGCAACTGAAATGATATATTGAACAAAACTAGATTGCTGTTCAGTCTTTCATCTTTTAGAATGGGTTGCAGGTTTCAATTCATTAATATGTAAATCCAGATTTTTTTATCCTGCCTGATGAAGGAACATCACTCTGAAAGCTTGTACTTCCAAATAAACCTGTTGGACTATAACCTGGTGTTGTGTGATTTTTAACTTTGCCCACTCCAGTCCTACACCAGCACTCATCTCAGAATAGAGAGACCTGGGAGTTCAGGTACATAATTCTTTGAAATTTGCATCACAGGTAGACAAGTGGTTAAGAAGGCATTTAGCACACTTGCCTTCCTTGCTCAGACCTTTGAGTGTAGGAGTTGGAACTTGTTGTTGAGGTTATAAAGGACATTGATGAGGGCTCTTCCAGAGTACTGTGTGCAGTTCTGGTCGTCCTGTGAAAGGAAGGATATTAATAAGTTGGAGAAGGTTCAGAAAAGGTTTACCAGGATGTTGTCAGGAATAAGGGTTTGAGACTGGATAAACTGGGACATTTTTCACTGGAGCATAGGATCTTGAAGGGTGCCCTTATAGAGGTTAATAAGATCATGAGGGGTATAGTTAAGGTGAATGACAAAGATATCTTCTGGAGGTGGGGAGTTCAAAACTAGGGGGCATATTTTTAAGGTAGGAGGAAGACACGAGACGCAACTTTTTTATGCAGAGAGTGGTTCACATGTGGAATGAACTGCCAGAGGAAGTGGTGGATGATTGTACAGTTACAATGTTTAAAAGACATTTGGCAAAGTTCATGAATAGGAAAGGTTTGGAGCGATATGGGCCAAACAGAGGAAGGTGGGACTAGTTTAGTTTGGGAACATGTTTGGTGTGGACTGGTTCATCTGCAGGATTTGTTTCCACGCTGTATGATACTATGACTCTAAATCACACCCCCTCCCAGTTTGGACACACATGGTTTCTGCTTCATTGTTGCTCGGTCCGAGTCCTGAAACTCTCTATTAAAAAGCACATTGTGGAAATAACTTCACCACAGCAGGTTTTCCTATTAGTACAAAACAAAAACTGTCAATTTTCAACTTCCTTTGTCATCTCATCTTAAAACCTGACACCCTTGTGGACTATAACAGTTTATAAAAAAGGAGAGTAAATGAAAGTGTCATAAGTGTAGTTACCAATGGCAGGATGGGGGTTGGTTTAGCTCAGTTGGCTGGATAGCTGGCTTTTGCAGTGTGATACTGACAGCATGGATTTAAGTCCTGCACCAGCTGAGGTCACTATGAAGGATTCTCCTTTTCAACCTTTTCCCTTGCCTGAGGTACTACCGACAGTCATCTCTCTCTAATGGAAGAGCAGTCCTGTGGTCTGATAAGTCTAGTGTTACTACTTTTCTTTATTTTATCAAATGACATTAAAACTACTCACTGAGTTAAGCATCATGAACCTCGCATCTCCAATTTTGATTTACACCTGTGCAATAAGTTTTGTTTATTGAACATGAAAGGATTGCCGGCAACAATCCAGTTTGGAATGACAACAAAGCCAGGCTTGGGAATATACAAATAAGCTATATTTGAGTAGTTGCTCGGCAAAGCAACAGAGGGAACGATAATGGATTGGAACCAGCAAGGACTAAAAGATTTCCTCTTTACTTCCTTCTCATCACCTCTTAAACAAATTGGAGAAACATACATACTCAAAGAACTCAAGGATTTCAGAAATCTGACTATTGCTGAGGATTCACGACAGTAACTAAGTATCCATTGTCTCAATGTCTCTAAGAACTTCTAAGAATTACATATTATTTATCTTCCAATTTGATTAGATACTCTCTTCCTTTTTTAACTTTATACATGTGTTTGGATGTTGGGATTACTTTTCTTGGGATTAGTAAATAAAAAAATTCCTCTACCATTCACGCAAGAAAACCTTGCAGTTGACTCTGAATTTTGATCTAGTCTCTATCGTTTAATTGAAGAATGATGTAGCCATGTGCTAAAGGAATTAAATATCTTTGTTGTGCCCAAATGAGGAGATTAAAATGCGGGGAACTGATTTGCTCCTCCTCACCTGTTCATAACAGGGTCAAGAAGAAGTCTATGTCCCTAAATTGACTAGATGTAGCAGAAATGTTGTAGCTGGCCAATTGCCTCTGGACCAGGAAAAGTGAAATGAGCCAAGGTTGTTGCGCCAGATGACCTGCTGTAAATATTTTGTGCACAGTTAGCCAGAACAATAGTCTGGTATGAGGATGGGGCCGTGCGTGAAGTAGCTAGAAGTACAAATGAAACCTCAATTCAACAACAGACAGGGAAGGGGATATCTTTTAAAATAATAAATTAGTCTCATGTTTCATAACACTTTGGAACACATTGGCTCAATTATCCTATCAATTATTTTCATCTCAAATGCATATTTTCTTTTCTGGCAGTCCCTAACTGTTTTCCCATGAGTTACCAATATATGTTCTTGGAAGCGGCTTTGAGCTGGTAACACTAATAACTTCCACTCCTTCTGGGTTCAGCTTGGCCAGCTTTTACAACCTATACATTATGAAAAATAAGAGAGTTCCAGGATCGAAATCAATTATCTGAAGAGGGCGTGAAGCTGACTCAATGGGCTGAATGGCCTGCTTCTGCTCTTGCTATGTCTTAAGTTTGAGGACGCAGGAAAGACACGGGATATGTTCAGTATCAATGGCTGAAACTGATGGATAAAGGAGCATGAGCCAAGCAGTTATTCTGAAGCCCTTTTAGGGCCCCATCTAAATGCAGTGAAACCACAAATTCACTCATTTTCCTGTGAGAACATAGCAATAGTGGGATTTTGTACTCTCAACAGAACCCATTCATTACTGGCATGGATATTATTCCATCTCTAGCGCAACTGGCAGATTAGTCCAGCTGGTAACATTCTCAGCTTGAAATTAAGAAGCATGGATTCTATTCCACTTGAGACTTTAAGCCATATTTTAAGATGGCATTTCAGGAACTACTCAGAGATTGAAATATTGTTGGTCATTCTACCTTATGGAATATTTAATCTGAGGAGGCATCTGAGAATTCTAACGCACTATGCAAAGAAAACAAACAGGGAGTATCTTGTTACCAGTCACTGAAAGCAAGCATTCAGGTGCAGCAGGTGGTAAAAAATGGCTCATTGCAAGAGGATTCGAATACAGGAGCAGGGATGTCTTACTGCAAACGTACAGGACCATGCTGAAACCTGGCCTCTTTTATCTGAGGAAGGATTATCTGGCGATGGAGTGACTGTAGCAAAGGTTTACCAAACTGATTCAGGGCATGACTGTATGAAGAGAGCCTGGATTGATTAGGACCATATTCACTGGAATTAGAAGAACAAGGGTGATCTCATAGAAACATATCGAATTATAGAGTCATAGCTATGTACAGTACAAAAACAGACCCTTTGGTCCAACTCGTCCATGCTGACCAGATATCCTAAACTAATCTAGTCCCATTTGCCACCACTTGGCTCATATCCCTCTAAACCATTCCTGTTCATGTATCCATCCAGATGCCTTTTAGATGTTGTAATTGTACCAGCCTCCACCACTTCCGCTGGCAGCTCATTCCACACACCACTCTCTGCATGAAAAGGTTGCCCCTTAGAGCCTTTGTAAATCTTTTCCCTCTTACCTTAAACCCATGTTATCTAGTTTTGGACTTCCATACCTTGGGAAAAAGACATTGGCTATTCAACCTATCCATACCCCTTATGACTTTATAAGCATCCACAAGGTCATCCCTCAGCCTCCAACGCTCCATGGAAAACAGCCCCAGCCTATTCAACCTCTCCCTATAGCTCAAACCCTCCAACTCTGGCAACATCCTTGTAAATCTTTTCTCCACTCTTTAAAGTTTAATGACATTTCCCTATAACAGGGAAACAAGAATTTAATACAGCATTCCAAAAGTGGCCTAAACCAATGTCCTGTCCAGCCACAAAATGTCCTCTCAACTCCTATGCTCTGACCAATAAAGGCAAGCATACCAAACACTTTCTTCATTACCCTGTCTACCTATGACTCCACTTTCAAGAAACTATGAACCTGAAACCGAAGGTGTATTTGTTCAGCAACACACCTTGCAATTTAATTAGATTACTTACAGTGTGGAAACAGGCCCTTCGGCCCAACAAGTCCCACACCGACCCGCCGAAGCGCAACCCACCCATTCCCCTACATTTACCCCTTACCTAACATTACGGGCAATTTAGCTTGGCCAATCCACCTGACGTGCACATCTTTTGGACTGTGGGAGGAAACCAGAGCACCCGGAGGAAACCCACGCAGGCACAGGGAGAATGTGCAAACTCCACACAGTCAGTCGCCTGAGGCGGGAATTGAACCCGGGTCTCTGGCGCTGTGAGGCAGCAGCGCTAACCACTGTGCCACCGTGCCGCCCTAATGTATCAGTCCTGTCCTGATTTGTGTTCCAAAAATGCAGCACCTCACTTTTATATAAATTAAATTCTATCAACTCTAATAGGATTGGATGGGGTAAAGGCTGGAAAGGTGTTCCTGATGACTGTGAGTCCAAACCAAGGGATTACAGTCTAGGATACAGTGCAGTCCATGATGGACTGAGATGAGGATAATTTCTTCACCCAGAGAGTGGTGAGCCTGTGGCAATGTCTGCCAGACAGAGCAGATGAGGCTAATGCACTGAGTGTTTTCAAGAAGGAATTAAATATAGTTCTAAGTGCTAAAGGGATCATAATGTATGTGGAGAAAGCAGGGACATAGTGCTGAGCTGGATGGTCAGCCATGATCGTATTGGATGTTGGAACGAGCGTGAAGAGTTGATTGGCCTACTCCTGTTCCTGTGTTTCGATGGCTCTGTGTTATTTGTAAAAAGTACGTCATTGACTCTGAGGCGTTTGGAGGTATCATGGGGATGTGAAAAACACTTTTACCACTATTCCCATTGACTTCTGTTAGCTTCTTACTCCTCTGTCATCTAAAACTGGAAAAATAATCAAACTTGGATTTGAATCCCTGCATGAACTACCCCTTTATTCGATTAGATTACTTATAGTGTGGAACCAAGCCCTTCAGCCCAACAAGTCCACACCGAGCTGCCATCCACCCAGACCCATTCCCCTACACCTAACACTATGGGCAATTTAGTATGGCCAATTCACCTAACCTGCACATTTTTGGACTGCGGAAGGGAACCCACGCAGACATGGGGAGAATGTGCAAACTCCACACAGAGAGTCACTTGAGGCAGGAATTGAACCCAGGTCTCTGGCACTGTGAGGCAGCAGTGCTAACCACTGTGCCACCTATCTCTGTAATCTCTTCCAGTGATATTACTCTCTCCTTCCAAAAATCCTCATGTGCCCTGCCTCTCTTTGTCTTAAAACTTGACGCTATTCCATAAGCAACCCAGCTCCCAGTCCCCAGATTCTGTTTTGAAATCCCTCCATTCCCATTTTCCCAAATGTTTTCAGACTCTCCTTGAACTGATAGGCTGACCAAATTTCAGATAACACCTCACACTTGGTTTGATAACTATCTTAATCCTACTTCGGAGAAAAGCCTTTGGATTGTTTCTACATTAACCCCTCTCTCCAATAAAAATGCAAATTATTGTCAAATCGTAATTGTAATGATGACTGAGACTAGTTCCCAACCTCTGTCAATTCTAGAATAGCCGCAGTTAATCCTTTGAAGTGATTCAATTTAATTATTGCACTCAGTGTATGTTTCTATCTCCATTACTCACTGATGGAAGAAAAAATGGATTTTAAAATTGGCAGTTTCATAAGGATCCGAATTGAGCAGCAGGTTCCTATTACTGACTGAGATAAGAACATGTATTACTACTAATAAAACGTATTAATATTCATGTAACTTTCACAGTCCAAAATATCACAGGAAGAAATGTAAACTAGTGCAGTGGGAAATTATTAATTGCACTGTCTACTGCAGGATTTCTGCTGGTGCTATGTAATAGAAAATTGTAATTTAAACAGGTCAGTGTACTTTATCCAGTATTAATGTTAAATTGGATTCACTGCTATGAATTTATCACAGCTTTAAGCAGTACCATGCAAGGGAAAAGTCATCAATGAGAGCCACTAATAAAGGCTCAGGGAAGTAAATACAGAAAAAAATACAGTATAACTGCTTTAAGGATAATTGAGTGCAATTAATACGTATCTGAGAGGAAGGTTAATATCGCATGTTCTTCTTTGATTATATTTATGCACAGGATGTTGCCATCATTGGCAGGGCCAGTTGTTATGGCCCAGCTCTAATTACCTTTGAGAAATCAGTGATGATACAAGCAGACCCCAGGTTTACTCATTCATTCATGGGATGAGAGCTAGGCATCTATTTGCCTATCCCAGAGGGCAGTTAAGAGTAAACGACATTGCTGTGGATCTGGAGTCACATATAGGCCAGACCAGCTAAAGGATGGCAGATTTCTTCCATAAACGACATTAGCAAACCACACAGGTTTTTCCCTTCACAACTGGCAATGGATTCATGGTCATTATTAGATTTTCAAAATTGATTTCAAATTCCACTATCTGACATGGCAGGATTTGATCCCAGGTTCACAGAACAGTACCTGGGTCTCTGGATTAACACTCACACCACTAAGCCATAATCTCCCCTGAATTTGCAGATGTTGAGGGATGAACTGACTCCCCTTCTATATTCACCCAGACCCCAAGTTATTTGGAACAAGGTTAATTTACAAAGGATTCCCCTCCCTTGTGAAAACCGTTCTCCCAGACCAAACTGAACTTGTATTTTGAAAGGAGCTGATTTAAACAGGCCTTCTCAAGGTAACAAAAGAGTGAGTTTCCTTCAGGACTGGACTCAAAATGTTACTTGGTTTCTCACTGCAGAGATGGTGCCACACCGGCTGAGATTCTCCAGTGATTTCTGTTTTCGTTTCAGATCTTCAGCATCTACAGTTCCTTGGTTTGTCTATTTATAAAAGAGTGAGTTCACTTGTTTATTATTAAACACAAGAAGGGGAAATAATGCAACACACACAATATGGAGATGCCAGTGTTGGATTGGGGTCGACAAAGTCAGGAGTTACCATGTTATAGTCCAACAGGTTTATTTAAAATCACAAGCTTTCGGACTCGTGATCCTTTGTCTTCACCTGACGAAGGAGCAGCGCTCCAAAAGCTTGTGATTTCAAATAAACCTGTTGGACTATAACCTGGTGTCATGTGACTTCTGACTTTGCAGACATAAATAGACAAAGATTAGAAATGAGAAGTGAGTCAAACAAAAGAAAGAAGTTGAAGGACGTATGGAGTAGTCTCTCTGGGTTATTGGTGAAGAGAAATAGTGGAATCTTGATAGTTGGACAGTCAATTTTGAGATTTTTGGCTTTGCAAGTTAGTCGAAATCCTTTCAATAGTGGCTGACCTTCAGCACTCAGAGTGAAAGAGTTCTTTCTATGCCACACAGAACTGGGTAGTTCTTTGACTGTGAGCTTCACAGTGCGTTGGTATTCAAATCAAGGTGAGCCCACATGAGTTATCTCAGCCCTCTGGCACACACCAACACCTTACTCACTGCCACAGCTTCTTCCATTAGATATCCAAACCAGGGCTGAGCTGATCGAACACTTTTCACTTATCAATGCAGGTCTTTGGGGAGGCTGATCTCCATTTCCTCATCCACATCTCATTTTTAGTGCAATAGCAATGAGGGACTGCTTCTGCCTTAGCTTCTGTGTGATCAGTCTGAGCTGGTGCTTTTAACAGTGGGACACTTCATTTGGGCACTACCAAGGAAGATGCATTTATCACCTCCTTTGTGATTTTATAAATTCTGGAGAATAGTCTCAGATAACCAGCCTGGAGAGGCCGCGATGTACAGCACCACCTCAGCCTCCAATGAGCTTCTTTGGCCATGAACCATATGACCACACATTCAGACAAAATCTCAGGCACTTTCTGCTGTAGCTGCTCAGTCTCTCTAACCTCAGCATTCCCACAGTCTCCACTGGGAAAGGCTATCAACTCTGGTCATCTCAGGTCATTCCCAAAGACCCTGTCCACAAGCAGAATGGTGATAACCTCAATGGTCACCAGTCCCAACTCAAGGTCACTCTCCAGCTGTAAAGAGCAATGGACGTGCAACCACTGTCAATCCCTTTTTGCTAGCGTCATAGCAGTTACTGCCTTTTCTTGTGGGAAGGTCATGCCTTTTCCTCCGCAGTGAAGTTTGGTCTAAGGCTCTGGTAAGGTCAGAAGTTGTGTGCCCCAAACTGAGCATCAATGAGCATGTTATTGCTGAATAAGTATTGCTTGATAGTATTGTTGCTGGCAACTTCCATCACTTTACTGATGATTAAAAAAAGTGGGGTAGTAATTGACTGGTTTAGATAGTCTCTTGTTTGTACAAAACAGGGCACACTCTGGTAATTTTCCAGATTAACTGTATGATTCTACAATTCCATGATCAACAAGTAGACACTGATAGTGCTGCCCGATTGGAGCTGTCTTAGCTATGGCCCACAGCAAAGTTTCAGTGCTCCATGCAGGATGTTGGTCATCGCCTTATTGTACCCAGTGACACCAGTCATTGCTTGATATTGTGTCTGAAGAATGTAACATCTTTGATCCATGCATACTTAATTATTCACAGATTAGCTGTCACAGATTCTCCTAACAATGTTGTTAGGTGTGATTTACTGCCAATAAACGCCTCTGGCGTTGAGAAGCAACTATTACAAGTACAGAGTCTGATTCCTTCTGGTTGCAATTATCATTGGACATTTTAAAACTATAACTTATTTCACATATTGTTACTTTTGGAGACTTTTTTCACTATAAGCAACTTAATTCACAAAAGGTTGCAATAATTAAATGAACAGAAGCCAATTTAATTAATGGTAGCTGCAGTTTGTTACTCCTTTACAATTAACCGTGGGCCATTGTGATAAATAATTGTAATACATTCACATTGCACAGTTGGTTCAGGAATTTATGTTGCTGTTTGTTAACGAACAATTTACCTATCAAGATTGCATCACAACACACCATGCTGTTTACTTCTTGCACGATAGTGATGACGATACAGTGCTTTTCTCCAACCCAAAATCTAACCACATTTTTAAGCAAAGAGGTTACTATTAAATTCTCTTTCTTGTCATTCACCTTTTGCACACATTCCACACCATAGAACACTCTGTTCAACTGTGCCCATTACTCAGATCACCATAGTCTTACCAGACCATAGGGCTGCTCTTTCATTAGGGAGAGATGACTGGTAGTGATTTAACCTCAGAGCCATCACACCTCAGGCAATGGCAGAGGTTGAAAAGCAAAGTTTTTCATGGCAACCTCAGCCAGTGCAGGAATTGAACCCACACTATCAGTATGGGTTCTCAAACCAACTGAGTGAAACGTAACACTGGACATGTGATGTGATGTACTCTGGCTTCCGATATCTACTTAAAAAGTTGGTAATTGCTACCCAGTCAGCCCATCAATCAGGCTAAATCTAATAGTCTGATTTATTTGTACATAAAATAATACACAACTTCTTTGTTAAAATCTGTTGCTTAGTCATGTAACTAAATTCTGAATGAATCTCAGTTTTGAAGTACAAGGTACATATAAGGCATGGGCCTACCCAGAGTGGTTCAGGTCACACAAATGTGTTGGTGTGGAAAGTTCTACCAAATTTTGCCCTGCCGTTTCAATAGAAAATGTTTGTACATTGCATTTTGACCTTTTAATTGGCTTTTTCATTTTCAGAACTCTTTGACAAATAGTCCAAACTTACATTCCCTAAAATGTGCTTGAAATAATGGGCTTGAGCATAATCAATAATAGCATTAAGGAGTGCAATTGCTACCCATTTGAATAAGGACACCTTAAATTACTAAGGGGAAGGGATACGGGAATGGGAGTAGGTCGACAACCCTTTTAGAAATAAGACAAATGAGAAAGGCTCCAAATAGCCTTTTGCGTACTGCTATTTCCTATAATGCGATGAAACACAATTCACAAATTTGTGGTATTGCTGTCTACATTGTATTGACCCTTTTAGTTTCTGTCAGTAGAAATAGCATCTGACTCATTTAGCAAAGGTCAGGCAGTTCATTTGCACATTCTGCTCTTGCAAGGCTCCAGCTGACATTCTATTGGATGAGTTTGTCTATAATAAGCAGTCAATTAAAGTGACGTGTAATTACAGCGATAGCATGACTGCAGCCTTAAAATCCCTTTTGTTATTTAAGAAGTCTTAATATTCATGCACCAGGATTGTTATGGCTTTGTCTGACCACAATGTCCAACACAAATAAAGCCCTTCTATAACATTAAAAAGATACGGACTTCAAGGTTGTAGAGTTTATCCAAAATTACCCTTTGAATTATTACCATTGCTGAAAAATAGACACATTTCACCGTCTTCTACCTCTCAGGATAGTTCACAAGAATACCACTGCAAGGAAAAATCAACATAAGACTGTATGAGAAGCGAGTACTGATTGGTCAACAAGTTGATTCTTATTGGTTGAGGGATTTGCCATGGAAACTACACTAATTAATGATGAGTGAAAGTTAACTTCCAAGCTTTGTTTATATTCAAAACTTGCCAGCCAAAGCTCCAGTTGTACACACGCCCCTGGCGTTAGTTCATCTGTAACCAGACTTCCAGCACTGTGTGAATAGGCAGCTGTGTCAACAGTATTTACAATGAGTGTCAGGTTATTTACTTTTCATAAAGTGCAGCAATCCTTCCAACAATCTTTAATTTTTAAAACAGTTCTTTTCCCATTTCAAAATCAAAAAATTCAGAAAAATAGAAAGATAGTCTCCCACGGTGAAACCTCATGAGTTTTACCACATGAAAGGTCGTTATACAAATGCAAGTTGCTGTTAACAATCTGATGCGAATAAACTCCGCTTCCAAGTAAATGAGCTGTGTAGACCATTGCCAAACTGCTGAGCCAAGATTAAACACAAAATCCTTTGCTAGCTCAGCAGTTGCTGCACCAATTTCTCAGGGAGATGGTTCATTTTACTTTGATGACCCATCCAGACTCATCAAGGGGGAGCAGCCTTTCAAGGCTTGAGTCCAAGGTCTGGTAAATAATAATGTTCATTTATGGAAATGTCTAATAGTTTGTTTGGTATTAAGGAGAGGAATAATTTTTTCCTTGCCTAAAGCTAGAGGAAGTTGGCACGATTATGTTTTCCCACAGTGGGAAAAAACATTTCTTATTGTTACTTTTCTCTCAATCCATGAAGCACAGCCTGATTGACAGCTTTGTTTACATAGTGTCTCAAGATTGTACAGATGCATTTTATGCTTTAAACTTCTGCTAATTTTTCAGTGTCTAGTTTTTGCTGAATTTATTAACTGGGTTGTGGACCAGCATATTAATCAGCAATAGAGGGGAAGGATGAAGTCATATTCCTGGTAATGGTATGCTGCAGTTCACTCAAGGAGTCTGAGTCAATGAGGTATCTTTTTACATTCATGGTCTGGTCTGGAAGTAGCGAGAGGGTTGGTAGAGACTCTAGTGGTGACCAGGAAGGTCTTCTGCTCTTACCAACTGGCATCAGCGTGTAATAGAAGGATTTGAAGGTTAGTAAACACCCTTTGACCATATTAGCAACCCACCTGCCTTGGCCATCAAGTGATGGGGTGGGATTCAAACCAGGAGCTCCTTGCTCTGAGGTAGGAATGCTACCCATTACACCACAAGACCCACCAGTAATGCTCATACAATACCATTAATACATGACATTGGTCTGCCATTAGACTGGAACAGTTTACTCAGGAGAAACATTGGTGAACTAGTTTAGATTATATTTTGACAATGACTCAGAATGTCAATAGTGACACATTCAATATGGCAGCCATCAAATACGCCAGGGGAGGAGAAAACAAGATAACACAACACATTCAACCAGGAGAAGAGTATTTACCACAGTTTAAAGCTAATGGATAACATTCTAGCTCGATGTTTTCATTGAAATAATGCTTTACCCAAATAGAGTCATAGAGTCATAGGGTATGGAAAATGTGGTCTCTCTCTCTCTTCCTTTTTATCTTGTTATAGAAAAGCAGCTCTTGCCAACAGTTTTGACATTACTTGCAAGTTTACCCCCAAAGTTTATCCTCTTCTTCTTCATAATTTTGTTGGTCATTATTGGTTTTTAAAACTTTCTCAATCACTTGGTTTACCACTAACATTGCCATATTGTTTTTATCCCTTCAATTTGATTTAACTTAATTTTCAATTTAACTTCCCTAGCTAACCATGATGCATTTATAAATTTTATATATTGCGAAGCCAGTGCATTTTTCTTTCACCAAAGCGCCAAGAGATTGGAATTGTTGGATTGGGAATAAATTTCTAACAGATAGTTAGAAATATCTTGTTCTGCCTATTCCCTACAATTCTGCCATCCTAATATTTTGACAAACAAGAGTATGAAACCAGGGCCTGTTTACTCACTTGGTTCATATAACATCTACCTTCTTGTTCCGTTAACTTGGATAATTAATTGTGTACTGGTTCCAATGTAGTAATCTAACGCAAGCTCTGAGAACAGTATAATGCTACTGGGAGTGTTGAATACTCTAATTAATTGATTGATTCAATTTAGAAGTTTTAGATCAAGAGCTTTCTAACTTGGTGAACCACGAAGCAAACAAAGCAGCACTGTGGTTTAAATGGCAAAGCTCATTCCAATTCCTGCAAAAGTGAGTCCACGTTAAGATCGCAACACAAGAAAATGCAAGTGACAATGTCACATTCATCGCTGAAGTGCCAACATTTATCAGGGAAAATTGAGTTACATTTGGCGTTTGTGATGTCACCAGTGAAAGATATTAAATTGCTTGAATTTGGGTAGATTAAATGCCATTCACAGCCCTTCAATTCAAGTGATGCTCATCCCTGAATAGCGACTCCTGAAAATCTTTTTCCCAAGCTGAATGAATGGAACATTACAAAGGAATGTAGGAGCAGTAACTTTACCCACACCATAAATACTAGTTTTAGAGTAAATGCTTTCCATTCACTGACAGCAACCATTCAATGCTTTGAAGAGATCATTAAGAGTTTTCATCACTAGACAATTATGTCATACTGTCTGGCTGAAATGGATAAAATACATTCTTTTTGTATGTTGCATTATTGAGTGATCCAGACTTCGCCAACGTTGATGGGAAGCTGAGAGGAATTAAGTGGCAGTGGTTAGCTGGTACCAAATTGGGTTTCTAAAGCCTATAATTTGTCATAGGAAGTGAAGCCTGAGGGTAAGAGAGCAGCTCCATGTGATGGAAGCTATGGAAAAGCTTCAGAAAAGCCACTTGGATATTTAAGTTGCTGTGGTTCAAAGTCTGAGAGACTGGCATTAAAAAGGTAGCTCCCATGGATTTTAAATTTTTTAAGTCTTAAATGCTTTTGCCTCAATCAAGAGATTACTTGCACAAGAGCACAGTACTTGGATGCTAGAGATTTCAAATAAAAACAGAAAGGGCTGGAGAAACTCAACAGGTCTGGCAGTGTCTGTGGTGAAACAGAATTTATGGTTCGAGTCCAGTGTGTTTTTTTTGCAGCAATTTCCTTTAATGTTTCAGATTTCCATCATCTCCAGTTCTTTGTTTTATGACTTCTTTAGAACTGAAGGTACTGTTCTGGTAAGGTCAGTTTGTCTAGGTCCCAGTGCTGTATTTTTAAAATTCTAAATGGACTAGTTTGTCGTCATTTGTTCGCAAATAGTCAAAAGCTCCTTTATCCATTAAGAGTGGTTAGCATTGCTGCATTACAGCAGCAGGGATCCAGGTTCGAAACCAACCTTGGGTGACAGTCTGTGTGGAGTTTGTACATTCTCCTCTGACTGCGCAGGTTTTCTCTGGGTGCTCTGGTTTCTTCGCGCAGTCCGAAAATATGCAGGTTGGCCATGGTGAATTGTCCGAAGTGTCCAGGGATGTGCAGGCTAGTAGGGTTAGCCATGGGAAATACATAGTTACAGGGATAAGGCTGGGTCTTGGTGGGTTGCTCTTAGGAGGGCTGGTGCAGACTCGATAGGCTGAATGGCCTCTTACTGCACTGTAGGGATTCTATAATTGTATGATTCACACAGTTACCGTGAAGTAAAAGATGAACAAAATGGGCATTAGTTTCTTCTTCTGTCTAAATGTTCCTTTATCTTGCAATAAAGGATAAATCAGCAATTGGTATTGTAGCTCCAAGTCTTTGTTCCAACACATTGCACAATTAGTTTCTTTAATCACTTACTTTTATTTGTTTAGCTTCCTACACATGCCCCTACAGGAACTGGTCACCAGCTGTACTCCAGTGTTATGAATCAAGTAAACAACCTGTGGGTGACAGTTTAGTGAGAGAACAAGGCCTGTGTCCTCCCCAGGCTCTTAATGGAGACCAAGCCAAAGCCATTCTGGGATTTAGGTTTTTGCTGCTGGGTTGCTTGTTGTCAATTGCCATGTTCAAGAGTGAATTCCTTTCACTTCTGAAAGCAAAACAGGTCGGAGGATGATTGGCAGGACTGTTATATGGCACAATTTATTGAAATCAACTGTTCCACAACTTCTCAGGGTAATTATTCCGCACAGTAATAGTAACTGACTCAGATGGTGAAATTGTTCTGTAAATTGGGGCATAGTGCAATCTGCCACTGTGATTCATCCTCCCTGCAGTGCACACACTATATTCCTTCCTTGTTATTAAGCCCATATGCAACCTTGTTCCTCATTCAGTAAGGTTAAAAATTGCATTGGTCTAGTTTGTGCTTTTTTTTAAACTGGGGAAAGGCAGCAGACATCCACACTAAATCTCAGCAGCGTGTATCCCACTGAGGGAGAAATACCCAAACAAGTGATTTCTATACAGTCTCAAACCTGCGTGTCAAATAAAAGCCCATTCTCACAACACAATCCCAAATGTTGCGTCTTAACATACAATGAACATTATCTTTTCATTGTAGCACACAACACATTATTGACTGTTATTGGCAAGGTGTTGGCAAGTCTTCTTGATCAGTACAGCTCCTTTTTAGAGTGTATGGCATGTTGAGTTAACTAGGGATTCTCGATGCTTTCAAAGGTAGCAGTAGCTCATATTGGAAGAGGGCTCTTTGAATGAAGTTTTTGTGAGGATCTGTAACTTGGGAGTTGGTTGGATTTGTTGTTGGTCTGTTCGCCGCACTGGTAGGTTTGTTGGCAGCTGTTTTCTTCCCTTTCTCGGTGATATCATCAGTGCTGTGTTGCCTCCTGTGAAGTACTGCTATACTCTTGCAGTTTGAATTGATGTGGTTCTGTTTGAGCTGTTTCCAGGTGGTGCCAGTTATGGTTCTCCATTGCAGCGGTTTGTGTATCAGTCCAGCTCAATGTGTTTGTTGATGGAGTCCCAGGAAGAGTACCACACTTCCAGGAATTCCCTTGCTGTCCTTGGTTTAACCTGTCCTAATATCATTGTGGTGTCCCAGCCAAACTCATAGTTCTTGTCCGTGTGCGTGGATACCAGGGAGAGTTGGTCGTGTCGCTTAGTTGCTAGTTGGTGTTCATGGATGCAGCTGTCTACCTGTTTGTCCTGCACAGTGCTTAGTGCAGTCGCTGCATGGCAGTTTGGTAAATTCCATTCGCCTTGTACTTAGTGGGTATTGGGTCCTTTATTCTGGTAAGCCGCTGTCTGAGTGTGGCTGTTGGGTTGTGTGCTGGTCGCAGCAGTTTAGTTGTCAGTTCTGAAATGTTTTTAATGTATGGGAGAGTAGCCAGCATGGTGGGGCGTGTCTTCTTGGTATTGCATGTCCGTCAGGCATCTGCGGACGAAGCTGTGAGGGGTATCCGTTTTCAGCAAAGACTTTCTATAGGTGTTCTTCTTCCTCTCTTCCCAGTTCTGGGGTGCTGTTGTGTGTTTGAACAGGATCCTAATGTGGCTACTTTTATGGGTGTTTGGAGGGTTGCTGTTGTAGTTTAGGATCTGATTGGTGGGTGTGGTCTTTCTGTACACTTTGTTGTGCATTCACCATCATGTATCCTTGTAACCATTGCATCTAGAATGGGGGTTGGCTGTTGTTCTCCTCCTTTCTCGTGAACTTGATCCCAGTGAAAATGCCGGTGTGTGTGGTTCCCTGAATATTGTCTTGTCTCTTGTCCAGCTTTCATGAGTTTCACTAGTGAAATGCTAACATGAGGGTATCCAGTTTAACTCAATGCTGCACTCACCTGATGCCTATACGTACAGGCCTTACCAAGACTACTCCTCGGACAACGGTCAGGAACCCTCAACGTCTGCAGTGCAGAATTAGCCAACTTGGTCCATCTTGTCCATGTTGGCTTCCAGCCAGAGAAACTCGAGTCTGCTCCCTGTTGAGACCTGGCTGCTTTACCTCCTGCCTTAGCTGAAAATTACCGAGCTCAACTGTCCTCGAAATGTCTCAGTCACAGATGACTCAAGCTGACCCAGGAACATCTTTTCTGTCTGGCTGCTCCCACACTGGGAACTGCAATTAGCAGCTGAACCACCGAGGAACCAATTTTTTTTAATGTCTTACATTTGAATCACTAGTGTCAAATAAACAGATTTTTGGATCAAATTACTTGCATTTCATGATATATTGAAACCCTTTGTTCATTTTTGTTATGTTTCAAGTTCAGAAAGCCACCAGTTTTAAAAGTTGCTTTCTTTACATAAGAAAACCCTACATCCTTAATATTGTATTTTTAAAAAATCTTTCTCAGAATTATTGCAATTCAGCGTTATTAGCTTCCTGAGAAGGAACTAGTAAACCTCCATGAATAAAAATGATGGCTTCTTGGGCAATTTCAAATATTTACGAGTCAGTCATATTGCCATGGGTCTGGAGTCACATGTAAGTCAGGCCAGGAAGGAATGGCACATTTATTCCTGAAAGGACATTAGTGAACCAAATGGATATTCAACAAGAATCTGATAGCTCCAGGTCACCATTACTGACGCTGTCTTTTTTCCTGATGACCCATCACCGAACCACGCAATTAGCAAATTAAATCAAATAACAATTCACAAATACTCTCAATAACCAAAACAAAACGAGCGGGAATACAAAGGTGAGAACTAAATCGAAATAGTCTTGGAGTGGAAGATAATGCGCTGCAGCCCCTATGGTGCCTACCTTTCTTGAAACACTTGAGCGTGCTGTCGGATCCTTGTGTTCCCTTTTCCAAGGACACCTGGGTGTGGATGTAGCCATGGACGAGAGGCAGCAGTCAGGAATTATGTCCCCACAGACATTATCCATTCTGGATTGACTTAACAAACAAAATTTAACTTCTGACCTGTTTGAGTGGTGAAATTTGAATGTTTATCTTCAGTCCCAGGCCTCTTGATCATGACGTCTGTAGCACAGTATCATAGCATTGAGTTTCACTGTAAGCACATGACGAGGATTCAGGTATCCAACAAAGATCTTGGCGCATGAAGCTGTATCTGAGGAACACAAAGGTCAGACAGAGCAATTGGCTTCATTTATTAAGTGCCTTCTGCCTGGTAAACTGAAGGCAGTTCAGCTGCCCACATTCCAAAATGTGCTGGCTGAATTGAATTGAATGAGCTTGATTGTCACATGTATGCAAATGAGCATAGTGAAACATTTATAAGTCATCACTTACAGCACGATCATAGAGTCATCGAGATGCCCAGCATGGAAACAGACCCTTCGGTCCAACTCGTCCATGCCAACCAGAAATCCCAATCCAATCTAGTCCCACCTGCCTGCACCTGGCCCATATCCCTCCAAACCCTTCCTATTCATATAGCCACCCAGATGCCTTTTAAATGTTGTAATTGTACTAGCCTTCACCACTTGCTCTGGCAGCTCATACTATACACATACCACCCTCTGCATGAAAAACTGTCCCCTTAGGTCTCTTTTCTATCTTTCCTCTCTCACGCTAAACCTATACCCTCTCGTTCTGGACTCCCCCACCCCAAGGAAAAAACTTTGTCTATTTATCCTATCCACGCCCCTCATGATTTATAAACCTCTATAAGCTCACCCCTCAGCCTCTGACACTCCAGGGAAAACAGCTCCAGCCTGTTCAATCTCTCCCTATAGCTCAAATCCTCCAACCTAGATACAAAGGTACCAAGATACAATCCTTAGTTACAGAATAGAGAAATGAAAAGAAAAAGTTACGTTACAGCTGTATGTAGTATAACCGTAGTTCAGAAAAACACAAAGCAAAGTTAAAAAGACAAACATCACAGCTTGCACCTAAAGATGAGATTTAAAAGTACTGTTAGGTAGATATCAGGAGGTACTCCTTTTTGCAGAATGACTGACAGTTGGAGTGGCTTGTTAACAAGGATGGCTCATGTGAACATATTGGACCCAATGCCAAAACAGCTAGACCTTGAAACTGGGAGCGGGAAGGCTGAAAAGGATGCGGTTACACTGGCTGAAGAGTTTTCTCACAATCTTGTAACATAGTGTTCAATTCTTTTCAGTCTTTGCATCTTTGTGCTGCTGACTTGATAAATTCACTGCTTTCATCAACATTTATCAAGTGTCTTGCCAGGAACATATAATCCTGGCAATGTTGCAGTTTACACAGTCTTTATTTTTGTCCTGATTGTTATGAAGATGTGGGTGTACCTTTAAGAGGGTGAAGGACTTGGCAAGAACACCGAGTACAAGGTAAGATTCAGAGCAAACAGCACTCGCTGAGTTGCTATGATACAAAAACACAAATTCGAATTCGGCCAATCAGTTTAAATTACACTCTGAAAAAAATCAAACTCCAATCCAATTTGAATTGTGTATATTGACAATCTTAAAAGCCAATGACACAATCCGATACTTTGGGGATATAAGACTGGGGAAGTTGAGAGGAGAACTGCTAGGCCCAGCCTGTAAACAGACTGCTTGAAAAATAGTTCTCTTAAAAGTACTTTTTCGATCAGCAACCTGTGACAAAGAAATTCCTAAGAAGAAGAAACGAAGACACAGGAAGATCTGAACAGAAGCACGGAAGCTGCCTGCTTTTGAGATAAGAAGTGTGGTTTTGTAAATCTTAATTGGGAATTTTATTGGACTGGTATTATAGAAGGGAAGGTAACAGATAGGTTAGAGGAAGGAGTGGTAAACAGTTGTTAGTTAATTATTCTCTGTTACACTTTAAGAAATAAAGTTGTTGATTTTTACTTTAGACAGTCCTTGGCCACTCTGACTTTTACAGATTACTGCGGGGGATAAATCTTTTCTGTGTTGTTGGTTTAAATTAAGCAGGAGCGTTTACCCCATGTCATAACAGTTTGGGGGCTCGGGTCTGTGACTTGAACTGGTCTAGACAGATTTGAATAGATTTGGGGGTACGAAACATCCCAGAAGATTTAAACACTTGCAGGTTAGTGCCCTAGATCTTTAAATAAAATGTAGGTGAGACAATTTGTTTAATTTCGGTGACTTGTGGTTGTTTAAATTACAAGTGAGAGAAATGGCTCTTAAAATTGCTGAAGAGGTTCTGGGATTTGAAGATGATTCTCAGATTTGCCAAGAAAGCTTAAAAGGAAAGAAAAGGGGCATACTTTTAGAATTAGCAAAGAAGTTAGATTTGGGTTTTACCAAGGACAAAAGCTGAAATTGTGAGGGAGTTACTCAAACACGTAGGTGTGTCAGAGAATTGGACAAGTACAGTAGAGGTAGAAAAACTTAAATTACCATTGAGGAAAATGGAGCTAGAAGATAAAGAGAGAGCGAGAGAGAGAAAGAAAAGAGAGAGGGAGAGAGATCGAGAGAAGGTTCTTGACTGAGCAAAGAGAGAGAGAGGAAAGGGAGGGAGAAAGAGAGAAGAGAGCGAAAGAGAGAGAATTTGAACTTGAGAAGTTGTGACTTAGTCACCAAAGTCAAGTTAACAGGATGGAGATTAAAAGAGAAAGTAGTGATATATATAAATATGTCAAAACTCTGCCACATTTTGATGAGAAAGATGTTGAAGCCTTCTTTATTTCATTCGAAAAATTGGCTAGGCAGATGGAGTGGTCCGAGGATTTGTGGGTAATGCTATTTCAGACTAAACTGGTAGGCAGAGCTCGTGAGGTATTTGCCGCGCAGTCAGATGAGGTGTTAAGAGATTATGAAGAGGTTGAACAGGCTATTTTAAGTGCTTATGTTGGTACCAGAAGTATATAGACAGCAGTTCAGAAACACAAAGAAGGAACCAGGTCAGGCTTATGTTGAGTTCGAAAGAATTAAACATAGTCATTTTGATCAGTGATCGTGCTTTGAAAATAGATAGGACGCTTAAGGCTCTCAGAGAGATTATTCTGCTGGAGGAGTTTAAACACGCACTTCCAGAGATGGTAAGAATTCATGTGGAGGAACGGAAAGTTCAAGTACTGAGAAGGGCAGCAGAATTAGCAGATGAGTATATGCTGGTGCATAAGACAAGCTTCCAGCCAGAATTTTGTCCTGTGAGGGATGGAAGTTGGGAGAAGGGGAAATCCTATGCTATGAAACCAAGACTAGAGAACACTGGTAATATTTTACCACAGGTTAAAGAAACCCAAGGGGATGGATAGGAGGTGAAAGGCCTCAGGTGTTTTCACTGTAATGGAGTGGGACACAGAAAATTACAGTGGCGGTGGTTTCAGAAGGGCACTGGGAAAAGTGTTTTCACTGCCAGAAGGTGGGACACGTAAAGACACAGTGCTGTGAGAAAAGATGTGGTAAAAGACGCTAAGCCAATGGCATTAGTGAAGGTCGTAAAGGAGACCCCACGAAGAGCAGCAGGAGAGTGCACAGCCGAGGCAAGGGCTGGGTATGGAGTTAGTACCTGTTCTCGACAAGAATTTGCCTCTGTGGGTAAAGTTTACTCAGAAAGAACAGGTGGAGAAGGACAAGAAGTTATAATTTTGAGAGATACATGATCTAACCAGTCGCTGATAGTAAGGGATGAGCGAGTATGCACTCTTTCTGAGGATGGTAAATTCTGGGTTAGATGGACGGAAATTTAGCGTTCCCCTATGTAAGATGAGGTTGGAGTGCCAACTTAAGCCTGGGGAAGTTACAGTGGGAGTGATTGACAGACTGACAGAGTGTCAGTTCCAGGAATTCAGTTTGTTCTTGGGAATGATTTGACAGGATCCAAGGTGGGAGTGACACCCCTTGTTGTGGAGAAGCCCAAGGAAGACCGAGAAAATAAGGAGTTAAAAACAGAAATATCCTGGTATTTTCCCAGACTGTGTGGTAACCAGGTCCCATTATCATAAGTCACAGCACAAAGCGAAAAGTAAAGAGAAAGATGAAGGAGTTGAGGTTCAGTTGAGCAGACTGCCTGTTTGACGTAATGGTGCAGGAAAAACCTGAACAGGCAGAGAGTCAGATAGAAGTGTTTAGTTCTGAAAGACTGAGAGACTTGCAACAGCAAGACAAGACGATAAAAGTTAAAATGTGATGCATACTCTGAAAAGGAGGCAGAGAATATTCCGGCGGGTATTATCTGAAAGATAGAATCCTAAGGCAGAAATGGTGACCACAGCAGGTTAGTGCAGAGGAGCAATGGGCCGAAGTGCACTAGATTGTGTTGCGGTAGCATACAGACAGGAAATGTTATGGGTAGCACATGAACTACCTGTAGAAGGTCACCTTGGGGTACGAAAGATTCAGGCTAAGGTACAATAACATTTTATTGGCCTGGAATGCACAAGGATGTAGTTAACTTTTGCCGTATGTGTCATACATGCCAAATGGTCGATTAGCCACAGGTGTTAATAAACCAGCCCCTTTGTTGCCAATTCCTGCATTTGAAAAGCCTTTCACGTGGGTTATAATTGATTGTGTTAATCCCCTCCCAAGAACTAAAAGTGCAAACCCGTTAACCATAATAGATGTGTCTACCAGATTTCCAGAGATAATTCCATTATGGAGTACCAAGGCAAAAATGGTAGCAGAGGAGTTAGTAGCTTTTTTCATATGGTATGGG
Organism: Chiloscyllium plagiosum; assembly: GCF_004010195.1. Lineage (NCBI taxonomy): Eukaryota > Metazoa > Chordata > Chondrichthyes > Orectolobiformes > Hemiscylliidae > Chiloscyllium > Chiloscyllium plagiosum. The sequence goes on along the minus strand of NC_057747.1, from coordinate 12,686,741 downwards.
CTACCCAGAGAGATTCAGTCGGACCAAGGGTCAAATTTTACTGCTTGCTGTTTAAGGAGGTTATGGATAGCTTAGGTATTCAGCTCTTTGCATCCAGTGTGTATCATCCTGAATCCCAGGGCACTTTAGAAAGGTGGTATCAGATCTTGAAGACCATGTTGAGAGCATACTGTCCGGATTATTGGAATGATTGGGATAAAGGTATCCCATTTGTTTTGGTTGCCATTAGAGATGCCCCAAATGAATCTACTCAATTTACTCCCTTTGAGTTAATATGCAGTCATGAAGTGTGAGGCCCTTTGAAATTAATTAATGAAAACTTGACAGGACCAAGAGACTTAGCTTATGTATTGGAGGTGAGAGAGAGACTAAATCGAGGAGGTGAGTTAGCTGAATAGTACTTAAAGAGGCACAGTATAGAATGAAGTAGGTGGCAGATAAAAGCTCTGAGACTTGGACGTTTTCCCAAGGGAATAATGTGTTAGTACTGTTACCAGTGATAGGAGATCCCTTCAAAACCAGATTTAGTGATCCCTATCAAATTGAGATAAAGGTGTGTCAGGTGAACTATTTAGTAAAGATGCCAGATAGGAAAAAAAGGTATCGGGTATGTCATGTAAACATATTGAAACCGTATTATACTGGAGAAAATGACCTGGAGAAACAGGTGTTAGTTACTGCCCCTCAGGATGAGGAATCAAATCCAGATGATGTGGATTTTGATTTAAAATAGATTTAAAAATGAAGAAGTCTTTGAAGATTGGGATAGATTAGTAAGCTGTCTGTCTCAGGAGCTTAGAACGGAGTTGAAAGATTTATTACTACAGTACAAGGACATATGTAAGAATTAGATGGGGAGGACTAATGCTATTGTACACAAAGCAGACATAGGAAATACTGCTCTGATAAAACAACACCCCTATCGGCTTAATCCTTTCAAAGCCAGACAGGTCCAGATGGAGGTGGAGACCATGCTCGACAAGAACATCATCGAACCAAGCCAGAGTGAATGGAGCTCACCAATAGTCTTAGTTCCCAAACTGGATGGGACTCAATTCTACATGGATTATCGGAAGGTCAATGACATAGAACATAGAACAGTACAGCACAGAACAGGCCCTTCAGCCCACGATGTTGTGCCGACCACTAATCCTCATGTATGCACCCTCAAATTTCTGTGACATTATAAAATCGGACTCATATCCAATTCCTAAATTGGAGGACTGTATCTAGAAAGTCGGACAAGCCAGTTACATCACCAAGTTGGACTTAATGTGTGGTTACTGGCAGGTACCTTTATCAGAGACGGCAAAAGAAATTTCGTATTTGTAACTCCAAATGGGTTATATCAGTTTAAAGTGATGCCCTTTGGAATGAAGAACGCACCCGCCACATTCCAAAGACTCATGAACAGAGTTATGGCTGGGTTAACAAACGGTGCAGTCTATTTGGATGATGTAGTGATCTTTAGTAAATCCTGGAAAGATCACATGGTACAGTTGGCAGAGCTTGTTGAACGACTACAAGAAGCAAAACTGGTGATAAACTTAAATAAAACAGAATTCACAAAAGCAGAGGTGACGTTCTTGGGACATAAATTCGGTCATGGAAGGTTGACACCATGGAATGCAAAGACAAAGGCCATCGAGAAACTTCCAAGATCAACTTCGAAGAAAGAGGTGCTTCGATTTTTCGGACCCAGTGGATTCTATCGGAAGTTTGTTCCAAACTTCAGCAGTATAGTCGCACCATTAACCAATTTGCTGAAGAAGAACACAACGTTTCAGTGGGCAGAACCATGCCAGGAGGCATTCAACCATTTGAAATCAATATTAACCACCAAACCAGTTTTAGCAACACCAAACTTTTCAAAACTTTTTAAAGTTACCATCAATGCTAGTGACATTGGAGTTGGAGCTGTACTCCCACAGGAAGATGAGGATGGGATTGAACTGCCAGTTGGTTACTTTTTGAAGATCAACATCCACCAAAGGAACTACGCCACAATTGAAAAGGAACGATTGAGTTTGGTACTGCCCTTACACCATTTTAGTATATACATCACGAACAATGTGTCGGAGGTGGTAGTGTACACTGACCACAATCTGCTTACATTCTTAGAACATTTTAAAGGCAAGAATATGAGACTATTTTGTTGGAGTCTTATGTAACAGGCTTTTAATTTAAAAATCCTACATGTTGTGGGTTGGACGAATGTAATCGCAAAAGCGTTATTGCGGATTTAACTGATAGAGTTTAGAGGAGATTTGTCTTTATTTAATGTTATACATATATAGGTATATGGGAAAAAGTTAAGGTGAACTTATATTAAATTTATCTGTATGTTAGGGTAATGTGTTTTAAAAGTAGAGAAAACAAAATAAAGCCATCTTTTCATTATGATGGTTCATTTTTTTTTCTTAAGGGGGGAGGTTTATGAAGATGTGGGTGTACCTTTAAGAGAGTGAAGGACTTGGCGAGTGTACCAAGTGCTGGAGAATTTACAAAGTAACATTTGATTCGGAACAAACAGAACTCGCTGAGTTGCTATGGGGCTAAAACACAAATTCAAATTAGGCAAATCAGTTTAAATTATACCCTGAAAAATATCAAACTCCAATCCAATTTGAATTGACAATCTTAAAAATCAGTGACACAATCTGATGCTTTGGGGGTATAGGACTGGGGAAAAATGAACAGTTGAGAGGAGAACTGCCAAGCCCAGCATGTAAACAGACTGCTTGCAAAATTGCTCTCTTAAAAGTACCTTTTCGATCAGTAACCTGTGATGCAGAAGTTCCAAAAAAGAAGAAAAGAAGACAGAGGAAGATCTGAATAGAAGCACGAAAAGCTGCCTGGCTTTGAGATAAGAAGTGTGGTTTTGTAAATCTTAATTGGGAATTTTATTGGACTGGTATTATAGAAGGGAAGGTAACAGATAGGTTAGAGGAAGGAGTGATAAATAAATGTTAGTTAATTATTCTCTGTTACATTTCAAGAAATAAAGTTGTTAATTTTTACTTTAAATAGTCCTTAGCCACTTGGACGTTTACAGATTACTGCGTGAGATAAATCTTTTCTGTGTTGCTGGTTTTATATAAGCAGGAGGGTTTACCCTGTGTCGTAACATGATTGTGAATTTGTGTCAGCCTGGTTAGGCTGCTGACTGCCTTTTACCTGGTCTACAGCTGTCACTGTACAGTATTTGATGGATCAGATTGCACTAAGGACTATGTTCAAGTTAAATTCTTGAAAAGCACATCTGAAGTCAGGGGAAATAGGAAATAGTTGAAGGTGATACTAAACCTTCCCATATTTTGGCAGAGTATCACTTTTTGTTGGGTTTCATGGAGAGTGTTTCTCCACGAGGACCTAGCAGAGACTCTGCACGTTTGTCCCAAGCTCACCTCAGTAATGACTGACATCGGTCCCCTCTCATCTGATGTTAATCCGATTCTCCTACTTTCTGTAATTGGAAGTGTTTGCCACCTCTGGGATAACCCAGGCTATACTGGCACCCTGGTGCCCATGCCATTTATAAAAGGCCATTGCGAAGTCAGTCAGTGGTGCCCTGTGCAATTCATTACATTCACCCTGGACATGGCAGACAAAGGAAATGGGCACCTCGTTTGCAGACAGGGATCAGCAGATCCTGGTGATTGGGGTAAGGCAGAAAGGGCCATCCTTTTCCCTCAGGACCTATAGAGGAGACCATAATCCCAGACCCTGCCAGCATGTTCCATGACTTTCTCTGCTCTGTTGGATAAGTGCGACTACCTGCTCTTATACTGTATCTCTGCTACTGTACTGACCTCCTAGCAAGGCTCGCGCTGTATCATTCTCACTGCAACATCTTCCCTTAATCCCTCTTACCCACCCGAACTCTCCACACCACTAACCCTGCATGCCCTCTACATTGCTGACGCACTCAGTCAGGATATACCCCCAATAAGACCAGCGCTAACAGCTGTGCCACCCACTCAGACTTCACTCAATCCCTCTCATCATCTCATGACAAATGAAAATGACCCAGAGCAGGACATGGGGTGCCAGATATTCATCACTTCATTCCCTATGAGGAGTGGATCTAAGTCCTCACCAGCAAAGCCAGCGACCACACTGCTGGGGATACAGAAACCTCCATGCCCCAGCCATTGAGTAAAACTGAGCATTGTTCAATGTCATGCTGCTTTCCCATTACTCCGATTGTGAATTTATTGTTAACGTGCAACAACTTTGAACTCTTGTTTGCGACATTTTCTCTTCTGTCTCCTGCAGGCACCAGCAGGATGTCTCTGACATTGACAGTCAAGAGGGCAGCCCTACAGGTCATACCCTCCTCCACCCCCTGAGGAAGAAAGCACGGGCACTTCAGAGGATGCACCAACAGGGCTGTCTCCTGAACTAACTCAGATACTGGCATCTCTTTAGCCAGATTAGAGCATTTGGAGGGCATTTCACTGCCACGTCTCCACAGCCGGTTGAGGGAGATCGCTGGCACTCAGAGGATCACAGGAAGTCAGACACATACCCAGTCCCTCTGGCAGGAGAGGACCCCTGTGGTGTTGGAGTTAGGGTCTTCATAAGTAAGCAAAAGCAGACTCAGGAGCAGTGGGCAAGTTTGTCAGGGGCACTGGGAAACCAGACACAAAAGCTGCAGGCTTGTAACTCGAAAGTTGGTACTCTGCCAGGTCAGGTATGCAATCATCTGGCTGCTTCCCCCCCATGGGTAGATGGGTAGCCAGGTCCAGAAATCTCACAGATCTGCTCTCTATCAGCCCAGCTTTTGGTACTGAATAGCAATGACAAGGCAAATGGGGGCCAAAGGATCTTGACTTCACTCAAGGTGCCTCTTTCTCATAAGAAGACAGGGCAGCACCAATCGTTACCCAGTCACAGCAGGAACAGCTGACAGAGCCCCTCGCGATCCAATGTCAGGACCCACATCGAGGTGGCTGGACGTTCCACTTCCATCCTCTTGTCCCCCCTCAGGCCTCTAGGAGTTCAAGCCAAGGAAGATGCTTTTGGCTATTGCGTTATTCTAAAATCTTACCAACGACCAAGGTCAGGCTAACTGGCTTATAATTGCCCATCTTCCACCTCCCTCCCTTCTTAAAAGGGGTGTTAGATTGACCATTTTCCAGCACTTGGGACCCTCCCTGACTCCAGTGATTCCTGAAAGATTACTTCAATACCTCCACAATCTTCCCAGCAATCTCCTTCAGAACCCCAGGGTGTAGTCCGTCTGGCCCAGGTGATTTTTCTACCTTCACGTTCCTTCGCACCTTCTCCTTTACTGACGGCCATTGCACTCACCTCTTCCCCTGACTCTTTGAAGTTTTGATATGTTAGTAGTGAAAACTGATGCAACACTTGACTTGCTGTTGTGTTCACTGTATGGGTGTTTTGAATAGTGCTGCTCTTTCTTGGGCCTCACATCACTCAAAACCAAAACTCCCTCCCTCACAGAAGCACTGATCCTGGGAGCACTCTTGCCCTGAATCTGTAGATTATCGGTCAAAGTCCCATTCCAGAATTTGAGACTAAAAATTTAAGCTAACACTTGAAAGTGTTATCTAGACACTGTTAAATTAGATGTAAATCTGCGGTCCCATTTGCCCTCTCAGGGAGATGTAAAAATCCCATGGCACTATTTCCAGGAAAAGCAGGAAAATTCTCCCTGGTGGCCTGACCAATATTGATCCCTCAGCCCAATATCACAAAATCTGAGTGGCTGCTTATTACCACATTGCTATTTATGGGAGCTTTCTGGGTGTTGATTGGTTGCTCCACTCTCTGAATATTACATTGGCCACACTGATTAAACTTCAGAGATACCTGTTTGGCTGTAAAACGCTTTGGGAGATATTCTGAGGTCAAGAAGTGTGCTGCCCACATTAGATGCAAGTCTTCAGTGTGAAATAATAGTACATTTTCTTCAATAGGCAGGATTTTAAAAAGATAAATTCGTCATAATCCTACAGAACCTTTGGGCTGCTCTTTCATGTGTGTGTGTGTGTGAGAGAGAGAGAGACAAATGGTGGTTGTTTAACTTGAGGGCCATCATACCTCACACAACAGGACTGGTTGAGAAAGTGATACCATTGTGGTAACCTCAGACATACAGACCTGAACACATACTGTTGGCATTGGTCTGCATCACAAGCCAAGTGTCCAGCTAATGATCTCCCCTTCAACCAGATAATGTTCTGGGGACCTGGGTTCAAATCCCACCATGGCAGATGGGTGGATTTGAACTCAACCAATATCTGAAATTAAGAATCTAATGAATCCATTGTTGATTGTTGGAAACCCATCTGGTTCACTAACGTCCTTTAAGGAAGGAAAGTGCTGTGCGTATCTGGTCTGGCCTACATGTGACTCCAGACCCACAGCAAAGTGGGTTGACTGTTAATCACTCCTTGGGCAATTAGAGATAGGCAATACAATGCTGCCTAGCCAGCGACACCCTCATCCCGTGAATGAATAAAGGGAAAAAAAAATACTCAGGGAAAAGCACTCCATCCTACATCACTCTGTAATGAAGAGCTCTTTCATTAGTCTGACTTGACGACTCTTCACCATTGACACCTCAATCAGAGGGAACAGTTTTCACCACTCACTCGATAAAAATCTTTGTCGTTTTGAAGGCTTTTGTGGTGCCTCCTCTTTGCCCTCGGTGTGTTGTCCCTTTATGTAAAAAAAACTGAAAGAACTGCAGATGCTGGAAATCAGAACAAAACCAGAAATTGCTGGAAAAGCGCAGCAGGTCAGGCAGCATCTGTAGGGAGAAATCGGGGTTAATGTTTCGGGTCCTGTGAGCCTTGCTCAGTTTGAGCTTTTGCTGCAATGTTTGTTTTTATCCTGTTATGTAACATTGGTCTTCATGGCAAGGGCTTTTCCCCAGGGTGGGGGAGTCCACAATTCGAGGGCATAGGTTTAAGTGAAAGGGGAAAGACTTAAAAGGGACCTCAGGGGTGACGTTTTCATGCAGAGGGTGGTGTGTGTATGGAACAAGCTGCCAGAAGAGGTGGTGGAGGCTGGTGCAATTACAACATTTAAAAGGCACCTGAATGGGTACGTGAGTAGGAAGGGTATAGAGGGATATGGGTCAAATGCTGGCAAATGGGACTAGATTAATTTAGGATATCTGATTGGCATGGATGAGTTGAACCACAGGGTCTGTTTCCATGCTCTACAGCTCCATAACTCTATAATTTAGTTTCCCATTGTTGGGATCATCCTGGTGAATTTCTATACATTCATCTTTGTTCTGTAATAGGGTGTCAAAAACTCCAAACTGTGTTACAACTGAGATCTAAAGATTGCCTTGCAGAAATTTATCAACACCTACTTGGTCTTGTACTCTGTGTCCCAATCATGATAAGGTAGTCAATGGTTACCAAGTTGGGATATCTTACTAATGAGCCCTGTTGTTCAACGAACACTTTGAACTTCAGTCAGTGTTACAAAGGTCCAACAAAGTGAGTATAAGCTAGTAACGCAGCATTCTGCCAACACTTACCTCCAGCTGCGATTGAAGGGCTTTTAAAGACTCAACAATGAAGAGGTAACATTTACATCGTTACATTCTAAGATCAGTTGTGTGTAAACTGCAAGAGGTAGATGAATTTGACACCGCTGCTGTTTAAAACCTGACCATAAAATGTATCTACTATTTTAAAAGAAACTTAGTGGGTTTTGTTTGATGGTAGTCTGAACCATGTGACTTGGTTTATCACTTACAATTGCAAGTGATAGTTTTCATCTTCAGGACGAGTAGTTCACCATCTGCTTTGTATGGCTTCGTTTTAGTCCATTTTCTTTGAATTGGAGCGGCCCAGTTGCTGATTTACTGTGAGTCATTGATTGCTTCAGGCCAGTGAGCTATCAGTGTCACATATGCAACTCATTGACAAACATTTGCTCGCATTTAGCTGTGACATAACCTCGTGGGAGAAATTCCCTTATGGCGATCCTCAAGCTTACTTGCACACAAACACAAGATATTTGTCCCTAGGCACCTGACAGCCAATGGAATACTTAGTGGAAATGTTGCAATGTAGTGGCACCAGTTTGCACACGACAAGATCACACAAACTGTAATGAGGCTCTGGTCCGGACATTGGTTTTAGAGATTTTTTTACTCAGTCTTGGCGTGTGGATGTTGCTGGTTAAGCTAGTATGTATTGTTCATCTGTGGCGAAAATGTGGTGAGCTACCTCCTTGAACCACTGCAGACTTTAAGTGTAAGGACACCCACAGTGCTGCTAAGGGGGGAGTTATAGGATATTGACCCAGCAACGCAGAGCAGCACAGTGGCTCAGTGGTTAGCCTGCTGCCTCACAGTGCTAGGGATCTGGGTTTGATTCCAGCCTCGGATGACTGTCTGTGTGGAGTTTGCACATTCTCCCCGTTACTGTGTGGGTTTCCTCTGGGTGCTCCAGTTTCTTCCCACTGTCAAAAAGTGCGGTGTTGGAAAAGCACAGCCGGTCAGGCAGCATCCAAGGAGCTGGAGAGTCGACGTTTCAAACATAAGCTCTTCATCAGGAATGAGGGGTGGCCCAAGATGGGGGTTGAGAGATAAATGGAGAAGGGGTGTGGCTGGGGGAAAGGTAGCTGGGAATGCGATAGGTAGATGAAGGTGGGGGTGATGGTGATGGAGTGGATAGGTGGGAAGGAAGATGGACAGGTAGGACAGTTCAAGAAGGCAGTGCCAATTAGAACATTGGATCTGGGATATGCTGAAGATGTGCAGGTTAGGTGAATTGACCATGGTAAATGCAGGGTTACAGGGATAGGTAGGTCTGGGTGGGATGTCCTTCAGAGGGTTAGTGGACCTGGTGGGCCGAATGGTCTGCTTCCACATTGTAGGGATTCTATGAACATTAAAGGAATTGCAAGTCAGGAACATATGGGGCTTGGAGGGGAGCTTGCGCGCGTGGTATTCCCAGGATATCTGCGCTTGTTTTTCTAGGTGGTAGAGGGCATGGGTTTCAAAGTGCTTTCAGAAAAGCTTTATTGAGTTGTTGCAGTGCATCTTGTGGCTGACCCACACTGCTGCCAGTGTGCTTTGATGGTGGAGGGTAGATAATGATGATGTTTGATTATCAAGCGGCTGCTTTGTCCTGGATGGTGTCAAGTTTCTTGAGTGTTGTTGGAGCTGCATCCATCCAGGCAAGTAAACAACACTTTTCACTGCATTTTGTGACAAAATTCACGTGACAATAAATTAATCAAATCAAGTGGGGAGTATTCCATCACCCTCCTGAGTCATGCTTTGTAGATGGTGGACAGACGTTGTGGAGTCAGGAAGTGAGTTACTGAGTGCAGAATTCCCCGCCATAGTATTTATACAGCGAGTCCAGTTCAGTTTCTGTTCAGTGATAACCCCCAGGATGTTAATAGTGGGGGATTTGGTGATCACAGGGTAATTAATCATTGAGGAGCAATGATTAGATTCTTCTTATTGGAGTTAGGGATTGCCTGGCATTTATGTGGTGTGAATGTTCCTTGTCGCTTGTCAGCCCAAGCGGGGATATTGTTCAAATCTTGATGCATTTGAACATGGACTGCTTCAGTATCTGAGGGGTTACAAATGGTGTGAACATTGTGCAGTCATCAATGAATATTCCTCCTTCTGATCCTATGATGCAGGGATGATTACTGATGAATCCACTAAAAGTGTTGGGCCTTGGACATTACCATACTAATTCCTGCCATGACATCCACAGTTGAGATGATTGACCTCCAACGCCCACAATTGTCCTCCTTTGTGCTAGGTATGACTCTAACTCGTGAAGAGTTTTCTTCTGATTCCAATTGATTCCAGTTTTGCTCAGGTTCCCTGATACCACCATTGGTCAAAGGCAGTCACCTTCATTCTGTTTTTGAGTTTGCTCTTTTGTCCACATCTGGAGCAAGTCTGTAATGAGGTGAGAAGTGAGTGGGCCAAGTGGAATCCAAACTGAGCGTCAGTATGTAGGTTATCATTGACAAAGTGCCTCTTGACTATCGATGAATCTTCCATCATTTTACAAAGGACCGAGAGTAGACTGCTGGTGAGGTAATTGACCAGGTCAAATTTTCCTGCTTTTGATGTAAAGGATATACCTGAGCAAATTTCCACATTGTTACATGTTGTTGCTACACTGGGAGAGCTTGACTAGTGGTGGGGCAAGTTCCGGAGCATAAGTCTTCAGTACTATTATCAGAATGTTGTCAGGGACTTTGCAGTATCCAGTGCCTCCAACCATTTCTGGATCTCACCTGGAGTGAATTGAATTGGCTAAAGACTGGTATTTTCATTGCTCTGGAGGGAGCCAAGATGGACTGTCCAATCAGCTCTTCTGGCTGAAGGTTGTGTTAAATGTTTTAGCTTTATGTTTTCCCCACTGAATTGCTGGGCTTCACTGTCATTGACGATGTGGATATCTGTTGAGCTTCTTCCTCTGGTGAATTGTTTAATTGTCCATCACCATTCATGATTGGATGTGGCAGGACTACAGAGCTCAAATATGATCCATTGGTAGAGGAATTGTCTATCGCTTGCTGCTTATACTGTTTGGTATGCAAGTAGTCCTTGTTGTTGCTTCAATAGGCTGTCACCTCATTTTTAGGTATGTCAGATGCTGCTCTTAACACACCTTCCTGCACACTTCATTGAACTAGGCTTGATTCCTTGGCTTGATGGTGATGGGAGAGTGAAGGCATATACTGAGCCATTAGGTTGCGTTGGAGTACAGTTCTGCTGTTGTGGTGACCCCCAGTGCCTCATGGATGCCCAGTATTTGATAAGAGCTTGGCTAGACACCAGGAATAACAGTCCTGCTCTTCTTCATAAGATGTTGTTACTTATTTTAATCAGACAGAGGAGGCATGATTTCATTTTAACCTTGCATCAGAAAGATGGCATCTCCAACATCACCACATTCCCTCAGCCTTCACACCAGGAGTTGAACTCAAAACCTCCTGACTCAGAGATGCTGCTGATTAAACCACAAATACAGAAGTCTAGCTAATATCTATTGTAGTTGTTTTAGTATAGCTAATTTAGGATAGAAGATGGAGTACATGCCTACACTGGACAATGACCTTTATTGACATGCAAGTTCTGCATTCTGAAGTAAACTGAAAGTGTACCACACATGTGGGTTGAGAAAAGGTGCTTTTATGCCACTTTTTAAGTTAAGCATAACACATTGTTCAAGGTATTTAGGAGCATATTTAGTACAAACCATCCTGTGTCACGGAGAAAGTGAGGACTGCAGATGATGGAGATCAGAGCTGAAAATGTGTTGCTGGAAAAGCGCAGCAGGTCAGGCAGCATCCAAGGAGCAGGAGAATCGACGTTTTGGGCATGAGCCCTTCTCAGGAATGAGGAATATTCCTCATTCCTGAAGAAGGGCTCATGCCTGAAACATCGATTCTCCTGCTCCTTGGATGCTGCCTGACCTGCTGCGCTTTTCCAGCAACACATTTTCAGTTTCAATCCTGTGTCATGTACAATCCACCATGGCTGAAATGAATTAACCAGGTACATTTGGGATATCTATGTGAATGAATGATTAATATGACCTTCAATTAAATCGCCTGATTTATACAAGATAGGGCACAATTCAATCTTTATTTGTAAAAATTACCGGGCAGCTGCCTCATAATCTATTCGCTCTAGGGTTTAATATTATTTGAAATGCATTGTTAAACACTAACATTAAAAAAAACAATGAATTTAAAAATTACTTCCATTTAAACAGGAATTTTGGGCACAGACAGTGTTTATATCCTGATATTAATACTGTGGTTACAAAGCATTGACATCTCATTTGACCAATAATTAGTATGTCATTTTTAATACAAAATTTATCAGCGGAATTTTTATTAACAGCATTTTAATTGTACTTAATTAAATACAGGCTCTGGACATTAACTGGCATTCATTTGAACTCTCTACAAACATACAGACAAAAAATATCATTGTGTTAGGAGATTTCTGCTTGTGATGTATAATTCTATAAACAAATATCGAAGTCTGTAAATATTGGTTCCAGTTCTATCTTTCATCCACAGGCCTTCTGGAATAGAACAATGTGAACGTTATAAATGTTCACCTTTTAAAGGGAATCAATTATACTTTAAAGAGGGAAAAACTGTAGTGCTATGGGGAATAGGAACAACTGGATAAGGGTACAATGGGTAAAATTATTTTCTTTTGTGTTCTGTGACTGCATGATTCTATTTCATGAATAAAGCTTCCTCTAATGTTCTAATTAGGAAGCTAACCTCAGAAGAGAAACTCTGCTACAAGTGCAGGTAGTTACTCCTATCCTCACCATAAGTAACATTATCCATGTCCTGCTGATTTATGGCAACTTATGGGTACAGTATAAGAGTTGAAGGTCATGTTGCATCTGTACAGGACATTAGTTAGGCCAGTTTTGGAACACTGAGTGCACTTCTGGTCTCCCTGTTATAGGGAGGATGTTGTGAAATTTGAAAGGGGTCAGTAAAGATTTACAAGGTTGTTTCCAGATTTGGAGGATTTGAGCTATTGGGAGAGGCTGAGTCGGCTGGGGCTGTTTTCCCTGCAGCGTCAGAGGCTGAGGGGTGACTTTGTAGCGGTTTATAAAACCATGAGGGGCATGGATAGCGTGAATGGACAAGCTCTTTTCCCCACGACGTGGTTTGGACTGGGGATGGGTGGGTGGGGGATGGTGGATTCCAAAACTAAAGGGCATAGATTTAGGGTGAGAGGGGAAAGATGTAAAAGAGACGAAAGAGGTAACGTTTTCATGCAGAGGGTGGTGCGTATATGGAATGAGGAAGTGGTGGATGCCAGTACAATCACATTTGAAAGGCCTCTGGATGGGTGTATGAACAGGAAAGGTTTAGAGGGATATGGACCAAATGCTGGCAAACAGATCTAGATGAATTTAGGGTATCTGGTCGGCATAGACGAGTTGGACCAGAGGGTCTGTTCCGTGCTATACATCTCTATGACTGTAAGTGTCTTGGTATTCACTGTGAACAGGGCTTCGCCTGACCAAACTCATTTTATGTGGGATCTCTAAATGCAGAAGAGAGAGGAGACTTTGAAGCCGTAATGAATAAACAGCTGTACTGTGAGTTTCCCACTTTCTAGCAAAGAGAGGAGAGTAATTTGTGGCAATTTCAACCCACCACTATTTCTGTCTGTACTGTGATGTTGCCAACAGAGAGGAGAAGGTGAGTGGACAGTATTGTGATGTTTAATTTCAGATCACAGGGCATATGGTGCCAGGATGTGTTGCTACAAATTTGACGTATACTTCTCCAGAGGGAATATGACAATCTCATATGAATAGATCACCAGATCAAGAGTGTTTCAAGACCCTGCAGTTCCAATTTCCTTCGAGCGACATTCAACATGAATCATTTAGCAATAAAATCACTCATACAGGCAGCCAGTGAAGTGACTGCTATTGTGCAGGTTTGGTTTCCAGGGAACTGATCTTTGACAGGAAAGATGATAATTAAAAGGTTTCTGTGAAATGACAAAACCAGCCAGAATTGATACTGGACTAATGATACCAGATAAAAATACTATTAGAGATCGGCAAAGCTACAGGAAAAGTAGCATTAACCTGGACAACTGCAATAAGGGAGATATATTGTCTCAGCAATGTTCCGAGGTGACATTAAAGGTAGCTACACTGAGTCCTGTAAGATTTATTACACCTTTTTCACCTGCATATTCTCATGCGCATGGGCAATTAGCTGGCTCAATGGCTTAGAACACTATCTTTTGTACCTCTGGGCACTTGGCACTGAGCATATGATAGTTGCAACAATTAGCTGTAGAATGAGTTTGATGGTTGCAACTAACAGACTTTGAGATTACAGTGAAAATGAGCCTTGAGAAGGTCATAAGGTGGCACTTGTGCTTGTCTGCTTTGGCAAGGTGGAAACTTCTAAAAGGGTTTGGATTTCAAAAGTGTCATTACACAGTAGAAGAAGCATCTCTGTTTTCCAACATCCAAAGTAGTTTTACTTTTGACATAAGCACAAGTGTCATTAAAAAAAAAAATTATGGGGCATCTAATCTCAACCTGTATTTACACAGTGAATAGCTGCAGATAAAGTCAAACCTTTTCAACAACATGCGATGGTGCAGAGGACATTTGGAATGAGAAACTGTTTGGAGATGTAGGTTTAGTGAATCATGCGACTAGATTCTGTTCTTTGTCACAAATGTGAAATCTTCAAACCTCAGAGGCTCAGGAGGTAGAAACTAAATGGGACAACATTGCATATGGGTGAGATATCCCAGGATTCATTGTTCAGTTCATTAGCTTGAGTGACTGGGCAAGAGAAAATTAGGTCCATGTGCATTTAGTATCATCATAGAATTCCTAGTGTGGAAACAGGCCATTCAGCCCATCGAATCTACACCAACTCTCCAAAGAACATCCCACCCAGACCCAAACCCCCTGCCCTCTAACCCTGCATTTCCCATGGCTAATCCACCAAGCCTGCATATCTCTGGACACTACAGGCAATTTAGCATGGTCAATCTACCTAACCTGAACACCTTTGGACTGTGGGAGGAAACTGGAGCATCCAGAGGAAACCTACACAGACACAGGGAGAATGTGCAAACTCCACACAGTCGCCAGAGGCTGGAATCTGGTCCCAATGAGCTACCTGCACTAGTATTAAGGCATATTCTGTCGCTCTACAAATGGTTGCTTATTATCTATTATAACTCTAAGTCCTGTACAAATAGCAGACAATATGCTTTTGGTCAACAATTCAGGCTCCATGAAATATTCAGCCAGAGAATTGCTCTAGTTCAGGTTTGTCCATTTCCAACACAAAGCCCACAATGAAACTGAGCCATCGAACTTGTCTTGAAAGAATGATCCTAATCATCCTAATCGGCAAACCTGGAGGTAAATTGTTTCATTTTGTATTGTTAAAACAAAAGTCCACCGGTCAGTCAGCTTGAGAATAGATTTACACCTGATTGGCTGAGCATTCCCAAGGTAAGGATTCAAATTAATTTTGAATCTTCAGTGTGCACTGAGCTGTTTAGGCAAGACAAACAAGAATTAGAAATGAATGAGAAAAAGAGTAATTCGCATTCCCAGTCACACTCCGTAATGACAATGGCAAATAGTTACGTGCTTTCACGACAATGCTTGCTTTTTTATACCAAGCCAGTTTTGGTTAGTGAGTGATAATATTCATTATTCGTGAAATAATCCCTAATTATAGTCTGCCGATAGGAACAATGGACGTCTTTTTTCTTGACTAACACAGCAGCTTCACTGAATATATTACAGATATCAACATGACAGCACATATTTCTTATATGATTTTACATTTCCCGAACAAGCAATGACTGATATTAGTGTCTCATTGCAGAGCTCAGCTGAAGCTAGAGCTGACAGAAACACAATCTCAAGTAGACTGACATGTACAGCTTTCAGCGCAGCATTTTCTGATAGATCTCAAGAAAACTGAGGGTGTTTTTAAGTCCAGAGCATTGTTTACTTACAATGTGAGGTTAGTCGTGGCTCACAGAGCACTCCAGTCTCTGGGTTCAACATACTTTAGAGCCTGAATCTTGAATCATAAGTGCAGCACGGTGGAAAGGCTGCACTGTTGAGAGTGGCATTCTTTTTTTTTCAAATGAGGTACTAAACTGAAGTCCCTACCTGCCTCCTCAGCTGGATGTATGTGATCCCAAAGTATTATTTCCAAGAAGCATATGGGAATCAGCCCTACTGTCGGGGCCAATATTAATCATTCAACCAATACCATGAAAATAGATGTTCTGGTGATTATCATATTGCTGTTTTGTGGGAGCTTGCTGTGTGAACATTGCCTGCCAAGTTTCCTCCAGCTGCAACTACCATGGAACAGCATGTAATTGGCTGTGAAGCACTTTGTCCTGACATCATGAAAGAGAGCGTCTGTGGAGGGAGATAGGCTTAAAATTTCAGAACAACTAGGCTTCAACAGTTAGCCCCAATGCAGGAGTTGATGTCCAGTGATCAGGATTTGTTGAGTTTGATTTCCCTTGTCCAACAGCATCAGAGAACGCAGTATAGAGTAACAATTGAAGCTAAGGTGACCTAGTTTGGCCTGGTTTGGAAGTTTGAATTGATTTCTACATCTCTATAGAAAAAATTTTCATCATGATCTTTGATTAGCTTTGTACTGAGAAGGCAATTGAATGGTCAATTATAGCACAACATTTTGCAGATATTTGCTGAAACTCCTGATATGATGCCTTGAATGTCTTCACTTTTTTTTAACTCTGAGGAAATCCATTTCTGCTGCTCCTCTGACACTCAGGGAGTGCTGTGCATGTAGGTACCAGCCCCAATTTGTACAGTACATAGAATTCTAGAGCACAGACATAGCTAATAACCTTCTAACAAGCCCCCATCAGTGTTTATGCATCACATAAGCTCCTCCTATTCCATTTGACGTCATCTTATTGTTGGCCATTACATTCACTGTGGTGAAGCACTCATCAGCTGTGAATCATTAGAATCCCTACAGTGTGGAAGCAAGCCATTTGACCTATCAAGTCCACAGTGACCTTCCAAACAGCACCCAAACCCACCACCCTACCCTATCCCTGTAACACTACATTTCTCATGGCTAATGCACACATCCGTGGACATTATGTGGAATTTAGCACGGCCAATCCACCTAACCTGCACATCTTTGGGAGGAAACTGGAGCACCCAGAGGAAAACCCATGCAGACAACGGGAGAATGTGCAAACTCCATAAAGACAGTGGACTCGAATCCATAAAAAATGACATTGATGCAGTGTTGTCCACTTTTTGCACTGAGTTCAGGGAGTCGCAGATGAAGCCTTTTTATTCTGAGCAATCTGTCAGATGGCCTGCCTTGCTTGCCATTTGTTAATATTTTATTACAGGCTGAGCCAATTTGGAACAAAGGCCATCCTGATTTGTTGGTATCCATGTGCTATGAAGTGCGGCAGGTTGAACAGTACAATATTTTCCAACAGGAAGGTTGATTGATTTCGGCATCCATGTCAAAAGTGGCAGCCTGTACAGATAGGGGCTTTCTCAGAGCCATTCCTGTTTCACTCCATAACTTTTCCAGAAGGCAGACAGCAAATCCCATTTATGGACACATGAGGTCCACCGCACTTTGTCCAAGTTATTACAAAAGCTGCTTTCGTGAAACTCCAGATTCATATTATTCAAAGGGTAGTGTACGCACCTGGGGCTGAGGCAGAGCTTGGCTGAATTATATTTCAGCATCTCAGTCCCACTCCCCAGAGCTAGCCCTTTGTGTATTTCCATTCCCAATGATACTTGTATGTTGCTCAATTCCCCATTATCTGCTCAATGCTCCATTTCCTCCAGTCATCATTTTACACATAGGTAAGCACAAAACCACTTACGAAGTAAATGGTTCCATAATCTTTGAGCAGGTAAGAATATTGCAGTGCACTCATTCAAGCTGTTACAGCTTTGAGACTCAGAAGCAACTATGTTCCAATAGTTAGCAAAAAGAAATAAGCTGGAGAGTGTAGAAATTGCAAATAAAGACAGAAAATGCTGGAAATACTACCAGCCAGCCTCTGAGACAGTGAGGTAAGGTTAATGTTTTAGGTTGGTTGCTTTCCTTGGATTCTGAAGAAAGCTCGTTGACCTGGAGCATGAACCTGACTTTGCCCTTTTGCAGGGGATTTATTTTATTTTCCATTTAATGTGAATTGCTGTTCTTACCCAGCAATGCTGTTTCAAAACTTCTGTCTTGCCAGGATCAAGTGGAGGAGGGAAGACTTGAATTTAAAGTCCATCACAAAAGATGAAGCAGTGATCTGAAGTATCACAGCACAGGGAAATTAAAGATTAATTAGCCAGAGAGAAAATGAAAAAAATATAAAGTTGCTACATTGCATAAAGAAAACAAAAACATGCATCCAATTTCATTGCATTCCTGCATTATTCTGGGTTTTTATTGCATTTCAGGATTCTTATTCTTGTGGTTGGATTTGTGCTCATTCTCCAAACTGTCATTGTCAAGCCTGAGGTGAGTAGCATTCAACAAGTGAAAGCCTGTCTGATTATTGAAAGTTAACAGATATGTGAAAGGAAATGTAAGGCACACAGTCAGCCTGAAAGTTTGCATAATAACTATATTTACAACTTGCTGGAAGTTGCTTGACATTATTATATAAAATTGATGCAGAAAAAAAGAACAGATTAACATTTTGCAACAGCTTTTGTTTACCTACTAGCGTTAAACAGAATTTGTCCACTTGGCTCCAAGTTCCCCTACCATCTTGGCACAGACATGGGCACAAGAGCTGGACTCCAGAGGTGAGGTGAGAGTGACTGCCCTTGACATCAAGACCATAAAAATTACATCAATAGGGATCAGAGGGGAAGCTCTCCCCTGGCAACTACTTAACACCCTCGTTATAATCTCTTCCAACCTCTTATGTCATGCAAAAGATACAAAAACTGAAACACACAAACCAACAGATTGAATAACAGCGTCTTCCCCGCTGATATTAAACATCTGAATGGATCTCTCAAATTTAGATTAGATTAGATTAGATTACAGTGTGAAAAGAGGCCCTTCGGCACAACAAGTCCACACCGACCCTCCGAAGAGTAACCCACCCAGACCCATTTCTCTCTGACTAATGCACCTAACTATGGGCAATTTAGCATGACCAATTCACCTGACCTGCACATCTTTGGATTATGGGAGGAAACTGGAGCACCCGGAGGAAACCCACACAGACACGAGGAGAATGGGCAAACTCAACACAGACAGTCACCTAAGACTGGAATTGAACCTGGGACCCTGGTACTGTGTGGCAGCAATGCTAACCACTGAGCCACCGTGCCACCCCTATTTAATGTTGACCTTGCTTTTTGTCACCTTCTCTGCAGCCGTAACATCGCATCCCTCACTCTGGGACGGCATGGTGGCTCCATAGTTAGCACTGCACATTCTCCTCGTGTCTGCGTGGGTTTCGTCCGGGTGCTCCAGTATTCTTCCCACATTCCAAAGATGTGCCGGTCAGGTAAATTGGCCATGGTAAATTGCCCATAGTGTTAGGTGCATTAGTCAGAGAGAAGTGGGTCTGGGTGGGTTACTCTTCGGAAGGTCGGTGTGGACTGGTTGGGCTGAAGGACCTGTTTTCACACTGTAGGGAGTCTAATCATTATCCTAATGCACTTTGCATGGTATGATCTGCCTGTACTCCATTCAAAGCAAAACCTTTCACTGTACTTAGGTACATGTGACAACAATGCATCAAATCAAAGAAAGATGGTTCTGACTGTTAGAAGCTGGTCATTTCAGTTCCAGGAGTTCCCTCCCATTTTTTTCACCTGCTTCATCAATGATTTTCACATCATCGTAAGGTCAATACTGCATGCTACAAGATTTGGAGAATTTCCAGTCATGAGTGGCAAGTAATGTTCACACCACACAAGTGCCAGACACTGATGATCTCAACGAGAGGATGATTTATAAAAAAAGGCAAATCGACCAACACCTCTTATTTGTATGAAATTTCTTGACCTAGTTTTAAAAAGGGCATTGAGCAGTTTAAAAAAACAGTAATGGCCAGATTTAAACATCAGATAATGGAAAATTGCACTATTCATTAAGTATTTAACTATTACATTTAACAACAATAATTTCCAGGCTGCTGTAAATTCCAAATATTTAAATTAAATACCAGAAGTATTGAAGTGTAGATGTTTCACAAGGACATCTCTCAATCTTCTGCCTTCAGCAGAATCCCCTGTGCAAGAGTATAAATAGTTTCCCCAAACAACTAACAGGTAATTGGGAGCATGCCAATGAAAATTCTATTCAAGTTAAATGAAAATCATTGCTTACTTTTAAATTTGGGGGCAGCACAGTGGCTCCGTCATTAGCACTGCTGCCTCATAGCGCCAGCGACCCAGGTTCAATTCTACCCTCGGGTGACTGTGTGGAGTTTGCACATTCTCCCTGTGTCTGGGTGCTCCAGTTTCCTCCCACACTCCAAAGATGTGCAAGTTAGGTAGATTGGCCATGCTAAATTGCCCATAGTGTTCTGTGCTGTGTTGGTTGGGTGTGTTAGCTATGGAAAATGCAGGATTATAGGGTTAGGGGATGGGTCTGGGTGGAATGCCGGTTGGAGGGTTGGTGTGGACTTGTTGGGCTAAATGGCCAGTTTCCAAACTGTGAGGATTCCATTTTAAAAGGCTTTATAACAATTGCTTAAGTTTTTGATTTTCTATTTCTGTTGGAAATAGCAGAAACATTGCACTGTAAAGCCCAGCCACTTTGACCTTTTTAAGTTGTATTTGAAAACTTACCGAAAATACTGAAAATTTACCCAACTGCTAAACGTCAGCTATCAACTTGCTTGTATGAAAATTCACAAAACAATCTTACAACACCATAACAAGACTTAAAGGTTGAATGATGAGGCTACTTATTCATTCCTGGCGTGTTGCCATCACTGGCAAGGCTAGCATTTGTTGCCAATCACTAAATGCCTTGAGAAAGTGGTGGTGAGCTGACATATTGAAACACTGCAGTCCACATGAGGTAAGGACACGGACCGTGCTATTAGGAATGGGGTTTCAGAATTTTGACCCAGTAACAATGAAGGAATAGTGATAAGACTCCAAGTCAGGGTGGTGACAGAACTGGACAGGAACTTGCAGCTGGACGTGTTCCATTCATCTGGTAACTATCATGGAAGGTACTATCCTAGCTAGTTGCTGCAGTGCATTTTGTAAATGGAACACATTGTAGCAGTTGTGCACCAGTGGAGGAAGGGGTAAATATTAAAGGCGGTGAATGCAATATTGACCGACTGTCTGTTTTATTCTGGATGACATTGATATTTTTGAGTGTTGGTGATGTACTCATCTAAGGAGTATTCCATCACACTCCTGACATGTACCTTGTACTTGATGGACAGGCTTTGTGGTCCAGTGCATGGCAGGAGTGGGAGGCGAGTCATCATTGAATCCCAACCCTCAGCTCTCTCCTTGCAGCCACACAATTTGTGGTGTTCATCCTGTTAATTTTAAGATCAACAATAGCTGCCTGGACATAGCACAAGGGCGAGGTGATGGCCTAGTGGTATTATCACTAGACTATTGACCCAGGTAATATTCTGGGGACCTGGGTTTGAATCCAGCCATGGCTGATGGTTGTATTTATATTCTGTATAAAATAAATCTGGAATTAAGAGTCTAATGGTGACCATAAATTGACTGTCAGGGAGAAGAACTCCATCTGGTTCGCAAATGTTCTTTAAGGAATGAAATTGCCATCCTTACCGACCATGTGACTTCAGGCTAACAGCAATGTGGTTCACGCTCATCCCCCCTCTGGGTAATTAGGGATGGGACATAAATGCTGACCTAGCGAGCAATGCCCTCATCCTCTGAATGAGTAGCAACGAAAGTGGCATGTTCAATGATGAGAATACAACTGAATATTAAGAGAAAATGATTGGCTATTCTTTCATTTCTTGTACTTGGGCCGTGTGAGTGGACATTAGTTCAAATAAACAAATTGTCCTGAATTCTACTCCCATTTGGCAGTGATAGATAGATCCTACAGTTACATACTGGGATTGCAGATGATTGCCAAACATTGAACTGAGGTGAAACGCTTCAATGATTGACCACCAATTCCTATGAGGAAGTCATGGGTGAGGGAAGAGCAATTATCACCACGTTTCAGGAAATAAAATTTCACTTCTTGATATGTCAAAGAAATTTATAAATCTCAAGTCCATGGCTGCACGTCTGGTACAGTATTTGAAACATCCCAATGAATCATCAGTACTTCATTGCAATGATCAAAACCCTGGTATTTGCATGGTCTGGCACCTTAGCTGGTTACATGGGACAATCTCTGCTAACACCCAAAATGCTCATCCAATACTTCTTCATTTACCACCAGTACAATTTTGCTGTCAGTGATAATTGAGCAGTAATATTATTGGCTCCAAATCGAGGGCCCTAATTGTTTAGCACTTCTGTGATCCATGTATGGCTGACAGCTTGAATGTTAATGAGTATCATCAAGAGAGGAATCACTGGCAGTTTCAACATACCCGGCAAATCCAGACATTGAATTATGACTAGTTTCAATGTCCAACAGAAATTCCACACTGACAGAAAGCATTTCAACTTAACATTCTGCTTCCTGCTGCCGTATAGCCCCCACATCCTGACCAAAGCTAGATAAAAGGGCACCTTTAAGGTTATTTTGACGAAAAGAAACAGCCATAGTCTTCCCTACATAATACTCTGAGCTCCAAGAAGCAATTAAGGTATGTATGCAATTATGGCATCAATTCATTAAAATTAATCTCTCAACAATCAATTAAGTGATGACCTCAATCATTATGTCAGCTTTATTCATCAGCAAGCTCAATATTTTCCAGCTCAAAGTGCAAACTATTGGGTAAATATTAGCCAATGTTTGTTACAATCTACCATCATGATTCAACTCATGGAAGTTAGTTATTTTACAAGTGGAGCACACATTGTTCTTTCAGTATTCAGTTTTCATCCATTTGACTGCCTTTTTACATCCATGTGGATGATAGCCATCACATCACAACACTGTAGAACAAGCTATTTGTTCACTTGTTGCTCTAAACAATAGTATATAAATGATCTGAGATCCAGCATTACCAGTTGGGTGCTCGGTAAATGTTTTGCTGCTGTACCTCAACAATGTCAAAAAATCAAACGACAGGTTTATTTGAAATTGCAAGCTCTGGAGCTCTGCCCCTTCCCCAGCAGGGTTCTGTATTTACATATTCGGATGGGGTTGTCTTATTCCATCAATGTGACATGACAATTTTGAACTCTTGAACAATTGAGCAATATTCCACTTTAGTGCCAAACTGTAGGATGAACCGAACCTATTTTGAACTGCCAAACCTCTTTAGCTGAGGAACTCCAGTGGATGGAGAATGTATGAGCCTGATGTTCACACTCAATATCAAAGAGATAATGTCCTAACCCCTGAGCCGCACTGTCCCTAAATTACCTTTACATTTCATTTTCCTTTTGGTTTTATACTCAACAGAAACAGCAAGCTTACGATGGACTTGCTCACGATGAGTCACTGAATGAACCAGAGGAAGATCGAGACATGATCTATCACAGCCTGCCAGATAATCTTCATCACAACCTCCAGCCAGAAATGATTGTGTTACGTGAGACACCAATGAATGAGCCCGAGGAAGACCGAGATATGATTCACCACGGTGACTCAAATATTCTTCAACAGGAGTTCCAGACATTAGTTGAGCCAGCAGAAGATCATAACCGTGCTGAGATTCCTAGACATAATCATGTAAAGCTGGTTTTGCCATATGACCCATTAAATGAGCCTGAGGAAGATCGAGATATGATCTATCACAGCCTGCCTGATAATCTTCATCACAGCCTCCACCCCCAGATGGTTGTATTACATGAGACACCAATGAATGAGGCAGAAGAAGACCGCGATATGATCCATCATGGGATCTGAAGTCCTGATTGTCTGACAACACAGTTATACAGCACAGGAGATAGAAGATTTGATTCATCGCTGCATTAATTTAAAGCTTCAGAATTCTTCCAAATGCAACCCAGATTTATGAAACAGAACTGATGCAATCAGAACTGTTTTGAAAGACTAGAATTCCATAACTCATCAATTAAAGTTATTAAGATCAAAACATAAATTAAATATCTTTGAGAAATTAGGCTAATTTAAAAACTGGTTGGAAAAGTAATTATGGTCATATCATTAGATTGGTGTTGGAGCTACTTGGACTCATCACTGCTCAGCCACATATTGTTCTGTGAATTAATCACAGGCATCAAGAACTACTAATCAAAAAGTAATAAGACCGCAGAAAGGATAATGCTTCCACCAGTATTAAAAAGTAATTGCGTGATGACAACATGACATTATGCAGTGAGATAATGATGGGATTTGTTTTCCTTGGAGCTACTGTAGCACTTGGGAAGTGAGTTAACAATCGCATTTCCACCTCAGAAAGAGTTGGCCTCATGTTTTTCACAAAGTTATGCTGATCCATCAAGAACAGCTCCATGCAAATTCTCAGCCAAATGTGTTTGGACGTATCAAAGCTCTATCAAGAATTCCTCTCTCTCCCGTTCAGTTTAAAAGCTATTTATCAATCTTAATTAAATGAATTGAAGGCTCTCCTTAAACAGTTGAGCAAGGAAAATCAGATTCAATATTCCAACCCCTCAATGTCAAAATTAATGGTATGAGTTTAAGAAACAAATTAAATATTCAGAACTATCCAGCATATCATGTTGTTACTCTGTATTGCCTAACTGTAGGAGATTAAAATGACAGTGATTAGAGATTGAATTAAGTTTGAACTTCAATTACACATCACACTATTTTTACAGATTCACTCTGTTTAATGAAAGCTTTTCAATTATCTCGCTGACTTTTGTTTTGTTTCTTTGGGGGTTTCATTTGCATCATACAATTTAAGTGCCTGTTTTAGAAAATAATGGTGACTCAATATACTGCCTCTCAGCCATCAGGGAAAAATATTAACTGTTTCGTCAAATCCCTACAGTGTGGAAACAGGCCATTTGGCCCAACAAGTCCACACTGATCCTCCAAACAGGAACCCGCCCAGACCCATTGCTCTACATTTACCCCTAACTAATGCACCTAACCTACACATTAATGGTATGAGTTTAAGAAACAAATTAAATATTCAGAAGAACTATCCAACATATCATATTGCTGCTCTGCATTGCCTAACTGTAGGAGATTAAAATGACAGTGATTAGAGATTGAATTAAGTTTAAACTTCAATTACACATCACACTATTTTTACAGATTCACTATGTTTAATGAAAGCTTTTCAATTATCTTTGGGGGTTTCATTTGCAAATTACAATTTAAGTGCTGTGGGCAGCACGGTGGCTCAGTGTTTAGCACTACTGCCTCACAGCACCAGGTTCAATTCCAGCCTCGGGCAACTGTCTGTGTGGAGTTTGCACATTCTCCCCGTGTCTGTGTGGGTTTTCTCCGGGTGCTCCAGTCCTCCCACAATCCAAGGATGTGCAGGTCAGGTAAATTGGCCATGCTAAATTGCCCATAGGTGCATTAGTCAGAAGGAAATGGGTCTGGGTGGGTTACTCTTCGGAGGGTTAGTCTGGACTTGTTGGGCTGAAGGGTCTGTTTTCACACCATAGGGAATCTAATCTAATTCCTGAATGCTATGGGCAATTTAACATGGTCAATTCACCTAACCTGCACATCTTCAAATTGTGGGAGGAAACCAGAGCACCAGAGGAAACCCACGCAGACATGGGGAAAATGTGCTGACTGCACATATACAGTCGCCCGAAACTGGAATTGAACCTGAGTCCCTGATGCTGCGAGGCAGCAGCGCAAACCACTGAGCCCATGTGCCACCCCATGCTTCTTTGGTCAAGCACATTGTCAGGCTTTAGAGAAACAACAGATATTGCTGGAAAAGCTCAGCAGGTCTGGCAGTATCTGTGAAGAGAAATTAGAGTTAATGTTTCGGGTCCGGTGATCTTTCCTCAGGCTTTGAAGGACTATGTTTTTATACTGAATATGATGAAGATTTGCATTTTAGTCCAATGGGGAGATGCCCCTGTTCCCCTCCTATGAAAGCTGTCCCTCATTGCCATCTGGTCCAAACTCTCACAATCAGCCTCTCCTCTTGCTTGCTATGACCTTCCCTTTGGTAGGCCTGTCCTCTGCACTTTGACCTCACTATGCCAAGGGGTGATGGGTAATGATGATCTCAGTCAATGCCTGAGCACTGAGAATCCTGCCAGTATCACCCCACCTCTTCCCCAAGTACAATGGGCCCCTCCTCTTGACTAGTTCCTCTTCGTCCTGCTCTCACATTGGCGGGAGCTGGGTGATATATCATGGAGAAGATGTGACTGGCTTCTCACTGTGTACCCACCTCCCCTCAGAAACTGACAGCTTTTTTAATCCATCCATACCCATTTCAGATTTCTTCCAAATTTCATATTCTCCTACAATTGGCTCTGGAAGAGCTTTTAACTGGCCTTAACAGACAATGCAGCATAATCCTTGTTCCTGTTTCCCTCTGTCCTGGTGAATATTGTCACTGTACTAATATAGGAACATAGGAATTAGGAGCAGGAGTAGGCAATTTAACCCTTTGAACCCTCTCTGCTATTTAAAATGGTCATGGCTGATCTTATCCTGGTCTCTACTTTGCTGCCTGCTCCACGTAGCCCTCTGTCCTGCTTTTCATCAGAAACATATCTATTTCCTTCTTGTAGGAGCAAATTACTACAGATGCATGAATTTGAACTGAAAACAAAAAGTGCTGGAGATCACAGCGGGTCAGGCAACATCCATGGCAAGACAGCAAGCTAACGTTTCGAGTCTAGACTCAACATTAGCTTGCTGTCTCTCCATGTAGGCTACCTGACCCACTGTGATTTCCAGCATTTTTTTGTTTTCAATATTTCTTTCTTGAGTCTGTTGATTTCTTCTGCCTCCACTGCACTCTGGGGCAGATTCGCACCTATCTGAGAGAAATCATTCTTCTCATCTCAGTTTCAAATCGATCTCCTCTCACTTCATATCTATGACCTTCGAGACTGGTCCACCTTATCCCACTTAGCATGTTATAGACTTCAATCAGATCCCTCCCCCTCCCCCCAATCCATTCTTCTGAAGTCCAGCCAAGCTATTCATATAACAGTCCTCTCAACCCCAGAACTAACCTGGTGAACCTCCTCTGAACTACCTCTTGTGCCACCACATCCTTCCTCAACTAAGGAGACCAAAACTGGACACAATACTCCACGTATAGTCTCTCCAACACCTTGTATAATTCTAACAACACTTTATTACTTTCATAATCCAGTCTTTTTGTGATAAATGCTCCAATTCCATTTTAGTTTCTTTTACATGCTGCACCTGCAAACTCACTTTCTACAATTCATGCCCAGATTGTTCTGCACTGACACACTTTGAACCTGTTTCCCATTTAAAAAATATTTTGGCCTTTTATTTTTCCAGTCAGAATGGACAACCGCACACTTATCCAGACTAAACTTCAGCTGCCTATCAATACCCACCTGTAAACTCTTTACCTCTTCATCACAGCCTGCCTTCCCACCTATTTTAGTATCATTTGCAAATTTTGCTGTGTTACACTCTGCCCCTGCTGGCAGACTGTAAATAGTTGAGGTCTGAGAACTGAACCCTACAGCATCCCACTAGTTAGGTTCACCAACCAGAGAAAGACCCATCTATCCTGACCCTCTGTTTTCTTTCAGTCAGCCAATCCTCCATCCAAGCCAAACTCAACTCTTAACCAGCGGGATTGAGTCTATTTTTTTGAACCCCTTTCCCCAGTCCTTCACCTTCATTGCTTCTATCCCTGATCTAAGGAGACCAATGAATTCAGCTTTAGCTCTTATTGAACATCTAATGACTTCTATGAAAGGGACAGGCACATTTCATTCAGGCAGCATTGGAATCCTTAAAGGAAAATGCTTCTCAGAGGTTTCTAAGAGCAAGAATTTGAAGCCTTGCAAACAGGAATGGAGTTAGGAGCATGAAAGGGAGATTACATGCACAACAAAACAGAGTGATATCTTGGCAGCTTTTGAAGACCAGGAATGAGAGGAAAAACATAGAATTTTGGAGCGGAATACCAGAGGCAGGGACATAATGGTTGGTTGATCTCCAATGATGGAGTAATGCAACAAATGGGCAATTTATGAGAGAGAGAAACACAGTAAGAGGTAAGTACCTGTGGTTTTCTGGTTACATTTGAGAGAGTCCATGGCAGGATTTCCAAATGCTGGCAAGAATATTGACATCATTTTGCACAGGCAAGTTGGAGTTCAGGGAAAACAGCATTTTTCTGACTCTAAGAGAGGAATCATAGAATCCCCTACAGTATAGAAGGTGGCCATTTGGCTCATTGAGTCCACATTGACACTCTGAAGAGCATCCCACCCATACCCACACTTCTGCCTTATAACCCTGCACATCTCATGGCTAACCCACCTAACTTACACAACCTGGATACGGTGGGGAGATTTACCATGGCCAATCCGCCTAATTCTTTGCTATTTGGAGTTCTACAAAGCATATTGGAAGATGGTTGTAGTTATTGGAGGTCAGTCATTTCAGCTCCAGGACATCTCTGCAGGAGTTCCTCAGAGCAGTGTTCTAGGCCCAACCATCTTCAGCTGCTTCATCAATGGCTTTTCTTCCATTGTAAGATCAGAAGTGAGGATGTTCACTACCATTCATGACTCCTCAGATACTGAAGCAGTCCATGTTCAAATGTAACAAGATCTGGACAATATCCAGGTTTGGCTGACAAGTTGCAAGTAACATTCACGCCACACAAATGCCATGGAATGACCATGTCCAATAAGAGACAATCTAATCACCACTCCTTGACATCTGAAGGTGCTACAGTAACTGAATTCCTCACTATCAACACCCTAGGTATTACCATTGCCCAGAAACCCAACTGGACTCACCACATAAACACAGTGGCTGCAAGAGCAGGTCAGAGGTTAGGAATACTGCGACCAGGAACTCACCTCCTGACTCTCCAAAGCCTGTCCACCATCTACAAGTCACAAGTCAGGAGTGTGACGGAACACTCCCCCCTTGCTTGGATGGGTACAGCTCCAACAACACTCAAGAAGTTTGACACCAATCCAGGACAAAGCAGGTCATGTGATTGGTACCACATCCACTCCCTCTACCACAACACTCAGTAACAGCATTGTATACTACCTACAAGATGCACTGCAGCAAGTTACCAAAAATCCTCAGACAGCATCTTCCAAACTCATGACCATTTCCATCTAGAAGGGCAAGGGCAGCAGATACATGGGAACACCACCCCCTGCAATTTCACCTTCAAGCCACTCACCATCCTGACTTGAAAATAAAATTGCCGTTCATTCACTGGGTCAAAAGCCTGGAATTCCCTCCCTAAGGACATTCTGGGTCAACCTACAGCATGTAGACTACCGGGCTGGAGAAGGCAGCTCACCCCCACCTTCTCAATGGGCAATAAATGATGTTCACATTGATGTTCACATCACACGGAGGAATTTAAAAATCTGACTGAATGGTTGAGGAGACTTGATGGGCTGAATGGCCTACTTCTGGCCTGTGGTAATAGCAATCCTTGATACACAGAACACAAGGGGAGACCATTTCACTCAACATGTTGTTAAATCCTGCTGCAAAATAAATTCTTGGGAAACATTTCCAGCTGGGTTCTTCCTTAAGCAGTTTGTTCTGGGCACACTCATACCAGAAAATGTTGGCACTTTACTGTTTGAATATTAATTTTATCCCAACTGGATCTCAATCTCGATGCCAAGATTCGATTACTTGATTTTTATGTCATTTAAATATTGCCTTCACCTGCGGGGTGTGTGGGGAGGTTTTGAATTAGATCTTCAATTTAAGTCTTTCTTAAGCAGTACTCCTTAATGAAGCATTGTAGCGACTAATAATCTATCCCTCCAGAGTTCTGTAAGAAAAGTGGCCAACTTTTCATGGCTGCTAGTCAATTCACTTTAACAGCAAAGCCCACACACTGTCAAGAATGATTTAGCAAGCCCAGAGTCTCACGTAACATTTCCGCATATCTCTGCAAGTCATGGGCAATGTGCATGTTATTGCCTCTTGAGCGCAGTTTGCCAGAGAGGTCTGTATTGTGAATGCGTGTGCAGGCTTTGCTTTGTTTGAGCTGACAACTGAACCTGCTGTGCATTTCTCTCCATTCCCACATTAAACGCAACCAAGCTTAGTGTATTGCAGCTTCTGAGTGATGTAATCCCTGTGAATAATTCATCGCTGAATCGAATGGCCTGAGGATTTGTGTCAGACCGGCCAATTATTTGGCTGAACTATTATCCTCTCCATTGCCCTGTTGCAATGTTTGCAAAAGAAATGCAGAGTGGAGATCAAGTCAGGAACAGAATCCTGTTCCTACAATCAAATGATTAAGACCAGATTCAGCAAGTAGCCAACACATACAATAAAGCAACATGATCCTGCAAAGATGAGGAACATTGGGGTTAGAAAGCTGCAGTTTATGGTATAAATCTTCTTGTCCCTGGTCTCAATTAGTTCTTCCATAATAATTGCCGAATCTGAAGGCCAGACATGTCTTTTCCATTTCTATTTGGATCTCTTTATCACCCCCAGTGATCGATTAGCATAGCCAAGCAATCCATTAACAGGACTGGAGTATCAGCAATTTGGTCATAACTTTTAAACAACCTTACAGTGTGAACAACAGCTCTACTTAGCTGCTGGCATTTTGGACAGTGTTGACATTAAGCGGGCGAGTGCTTTAATTTCAGAAGGAACAGCCACAGAACATGATGTGCAGGATTCTGTACTTCCAGTGAAATAGTTTAAACTGTGCTCCTCAGATTGCGTGATCTGCATTTCATCTGAGCTGATATAAAGATGGCCTTAATGAAAACTTATTGCAAACACTTGGAGGGAAGAGAAAAGCCCCATATGTTTTTAAACAAAAACAGTTCACTGAATATTTGTTAAGGCGGTGGCTCTCAGTATGAATTTGTCCTTGGATTAATGTTTACAAAAGTAGGAAAATGCAAAACAAATGAAACTCATCCCTGGTAATTCATGGTAACATTGAAAGTGATGTTACATAATCCTCTCGATTAAAAAAGCACTGGAGCAAAAACCAGAATGATTTATGAAGAAATTGTAACCGTCACATAATTCATTACACAAAGCAGCTCACAATGTTCAATGATCTTAGCAATCTGCTGTAACACAGTCACAATATTTAGTCCCCACTTTTAATATTTGTACTGGGAAGATATCAGTGCTACCATTAGAATATGTGCATTCTACTCATTTGCAGTACACGGGATATCTTTCCTTTTTCAGAGCTATGTCATTGAGAAACAACGACGTTGAGAAACTACAATCACTGTATCACTAGAAGCAGGAATCTGCATTTCTGCAATTGCATTTATCAATTTATTTCCAGGAAAATCCCTTATTTTCACTCGCCATTTTGTCCAGCAGAAATCACGCCTTTTGTCAGAATGAGGTTTCCGTACAGTGCGGTTTCGCTGAAAGTGAAAAGCAACTAGAATGTAAATCAAGTTTCATTCCTATAAGATCAATTATGTGACCCAGAAATAAGGAGACAATAACAGCATATCTCAGTGTCCCTGTAATATGTAATCTGTTGGAAATCCAGATGGTAATCCTTTTTCTTCCCCAACATGCCCGGAAATCATATCATTGAAATAGAAGCAAAAACAATGAATATTTTCATCTTGTATTGTTCTCATTATTGCATTGACATCTTCCTGTAACCCACAGGAATATTTTAGCCAAGCGTACCAGTTTCTCAGGTAAAAATGTCAGGTCAATAAATTACGCTATCTATTTATTAAAAAATTCTTTTCCATTACAGGTGTCTGTGTCCATACTTAGAAATGGAAACTGCCCATGTAAACTTGTGAAGCTGTAACTACATTCACTGTTCCTATATGGGCAGTACAGCTCTACCTTTGGGGACTAGTTCAAATGACGATGTAACAAGATTGTGTAGGCAGTCTTCATTAAAAAAAAAGTAACATGGAACTTTATAATGGCAAAATAAAAGAAAGACAGAATGTATATCTTTTAAATGGGAACAGAACTATATCAGTGTACACTGATCCAATTACATATATTACCTTAAATTTACAGCCAGAAAATGACAATAAGCACAACAGATCAATGTTAGAGTGGAAGGAGACTGGTGCATGAACACTGTCTGCATACCCTTCCAACCTTCTCCCCCTTTCATCTGTTCTAATCTCACTTCAGCTAAGAACGCCACTTGCATTTCCTCACGTGCAATACTTAAAGAGATAAACCATCGCATTGTTTTGAAAACAGGGAATGCAGAGGGTTTGAAAGGACTTGGGCTACATCTTCTGTGAAAATCATTTACTTTTCTCCTACAGATTCTGGTTTGTGTCAAACCTTTTCAAACTACCAGTGCTTACCCAAGGATCATGGCATATATGCCAACTCAAATTACAAGTTGACCAGTGTACAAGATGATTCCATCTTACCATCCCCCGAAATCTTGTCTTTGCATGTACTCATAGTATAATTCAAGCCGCTTTCACAGCCTCTCCAGTCACAACAAGCATAGCTCATATTAATAGCCTCAAATTTGAACGTCGTAAGTGGATGTTTCTTTTACTGGTGCCGTATAACTGGGTGCAAGGGATGAAATCGGTGATACGGGCAGCATAGGAATTTAAGACATGCCCACACACAGCATGACAGAAAACAAAAATGGTGATCACTCTCATGGTATGGTCCAGTTTTATACTCAGCATATAAAATGACCCCTGCTTATGAAGAGATTTTTCGAGACTTCGGTAGGTGAGCCCATATGCCAACATCTACTGAACACAAAATAAAATGTGACAAAAACATTGAGTTCCAACATTATGGAGAAACTCACCCTGTAGCAACCACAGCAAATGATGTTTTTGTACGTTTGTAAAACACAAACCGTTCAACTTTTTCCAAGATTTTCTGAAAAAGTAATAACTACTGTGAATAAAAGATACAATGGGAGGAGAATTTATAGGACTTTGCCCATGGTGTTGGCACTACCCACTTCAGACTCAGTTACTTTTTTCTAACAGAGTTCATTTCTTTCCACCATGAAAAACCATGAAAGTAAATAATGAATGAAGCATTTATTTCAATTGATTTTCACAACTTTTTATCTCCATTATTGAAGCCTTCGTAACAACAACAACTACATTTTAAAAGTACTTCAGTAGTTGTAGGTATTTTTAATCAACCCATTCTGACATTTATTACACATCCCTGGGTGGGATTTGAACCGAGAGGTAGGGACACTACCACTGCACCACATGGGTCACTCGACCCAAAATGTTAACTCTGGTTTCTCTCCACGGATGCTGCTAGGCCGATTGAGCATTTCCACCAATTTCTATTTTTATTCACAACTCTTTAAATCTTTAAGTTTGCAGTTCAGTTGCCGAGATAACACTCGACTGGAAATTATTGATGACAAATCTTGTATAAATCTGTGTTCGCATTATCGATTAGCCACTTGATTAAACTAAAGAATAATCTAACATCAGAGTTAACATGCCTTCTACATACAAAAATGGTCACCTTGAACATATTCCAAATTTTCCTCCAATCTAATTCCTAAAACTCAAACTCTTTCAAAATCTGTGTTCCCAAACTATGACTCATATTCACAGTTCAAATGATCATACACTTCAGGTGCGGATGTCTTTAAGTAGATTTGTACTACCTTATTTGATATGTGACTGCACTATTTACAGTGTGCTGGTGCCATGTTTGTCATGTGGCATATTAAAAATTACTTCCGTTTCAAATTTAAAGTGACATTGCATTTATTTATGGATTTGATTGTTCGTTTAAAAATTCCTGTAGGTTGTTCTGCTTCACTAGTTGAAAAGACGTGACAAGGGCTAGAGTAGAAAAAGACAGAAAAAGGCTTCAGGTGTCTGTTCCTGTTCACCTATTTAGAACTACTGTGCTGTAAACCATAATCCGACATCCAGTACGGAGTTCCTTCATAATCTTTGCAAGCAGCAAACTGTGACTTGTGGTTGTAGCAGACAGATCAGCGAATTCTATCATTTTAATCACACATCCATAACAATGAAAAACAGAGCAACTTGCAAAATCAATTTGTCAAGGTCACGATGGACAAATCCTATCACTAGGAACGACAACTGCCACCTTTAACAGTTCTAACCCGCACAATTCAAAATCTCTCGGCATCTCTGAATTCCCCTTTCTGCCGCAAGGCCAGAGTAAGACACTTTATGCACTACAAAAGCTGAGTAACTTTCAATGTAAAGCAGTGAAAAATATATTCAACTCAGGTGTCAACTCTGACATTTTAGTTTAGGTTAAGAAAAACGCATTTTTTGCCCTTTGCTGTTCGATTAAATTATCACAAAATCCATTGTCCTTGAGAACACTGTCATTTCAGATTTTCATAGGAATTCTGCTTCATCTGAATAGTTGATTCATTGCTCTGTGGTTTAATACTATTGCTTCATTTATCCAAAATACACTTTCCCTGACTTGTGGAAATTCACCTTTCCTTGCCAAACATGGAAACCCATCCAGCATTTCCATTCTGCCAGTTGTTGTATGACACACACCATATTTTTATCTCAACGACACCCTGAGTTTGTACCCAGGAAGCTGCCAGTGGAGATTGACATTTCTGTCTCTCCACAATTCTCAGTGAAAGATCTCACAGATAACTCTATAGATAACTGTCAAGTTCCCACATATTAAGCTTGACCACAAATGCTTATTTTTCAATTTTCAAGACATTTAATTGCTTCGACACGCCTTTAATATTCTCACTGGGTTCCTCCACTGGTGTAGAAATAAAGAAAGTAGGGACAGGAGTAGACCATTTGACCCACTGAGCTCGCTCAGCCATTCCATATGATCATCCTACTCTGTGACATGTTCCCACTTTTTCTCCATAACCTTTGATCCCTTTAGCCCTCAGAACTATATCTAAATCCTTCTTCAATGTTTTGGCCCCAACCTCTTTCTGCAGACAATTCTACAGGTGTACATCCCCCTCAGTGAAGACACTTCTTCTCCTCTCAGATCTAAATGACCTACCCTATATCCCTACACTGTGACCCTGGTTTTGGACAACGGTGTCTAGTCCTATTAGAATTTTATACGTTTCGATGAGATTCCCCTCCCCCCATTCTTCTAAAATCCAGAGACTATGGTCCTATCCCTCTTCATACATCAACCTGTCATCCCAGGAATCGGTCTGGTAGACCTTCATTGCACTTCCTCCATAGCCAGAACATCGTTCCTCAGATAAGGAGACCAAAACTGCCCACTACTCCAGGTATGTTCTCACTAAAGCCTTGTACACTTTCAGCGAGATATCCCAGTTCCTAAGTTTGATGAGGGCAGAGCAGTAGACGTTGTCTACATGGACTTTAGCAGAAAGTGAGGACGACAGATGCTGGAGATCAGAGTCGAGAGTGTGGTGCTGGAAAAGCACAGCCGGTCAGGCAGCATCCGAGGAGCAGGAAAATCGATGTTGAGGGCTGTACCAAGTTGGAAGGTTGGATCTGGGATAAGGTGGGGGGAGGGGAAATGAGGAAACTGGTGAAATCCACATTAATGATCTGGGATAAGGTGGTAAAGACTTCAAAAACATTCCATATGGTAGACTAATTAGTGAAGTTAGACCACATGGGATTCAGGTACAGCTTGCCAATTGGATACAAAATTGGCTTAACGGCAGGAGACAGAAGGTGGTGGTGGAGGGTTGTTTTTGGACTGGAGGCCTGTGACCAGTGGATATTCCTCAGGGATCGGTGTTGGGTCCACTGTCGTTTGTCATTTATATAAATGATATGGATGAGAATTTAGGAAGCATGGTTAGTAAGCTTGCAGATGACACCAAAATTGGTGGCACCATGAACAGTGATGAAAGATAGCAAAGATTACAAAGGAATCTTGAAAGCATTCAGAAAAGATTTACAAGGATGCTGCAGAGTTGGAGGGTTTGAGCTATAAGGAAAGGCTGACTAGGCTGGGGCAGTTTTCCTTGGAGTGTCAGAGGCTGAGGGGGTGACCTTATAGAGGTTTATGAAATCATGAGGGGCATGGATAGGATAAATAGACAAGGTCTTTTCCCTGGGGTGGGGGAGTCCAGAACTAGAGGGCATCAGTTTAGGGTGAGAGGGAAAATATATAAAAGGGACCTTAGGGGCTGTATTTTCATGCAGAGGGTGGTGCGTGTATGGAATGAGCTGCCAGAGGAAGTGGTGGAGGCTGGTACAATTACAACATTTAAAAGGCATCTGGATGGGTATAAGAATAAGAAGGGTTTGGGGGGATATGGGCCAAGTGCTGGCAAATGGGACTAGATTAGTCTAGGATATCTGGTCGGCATGGATGAATTGGACTGTCGGGAGTGTTTCCGTGCTGTACATCTCTAATTGGGCCAATAGGCTGAGGAGCGGCAGATGGAATTTAATTTGGATAAATGCAAGGTGTTGCATTTTGGTTAAATGAACAAGGACATGACTTGTACAGTTAATGGTAGAGCCCTGGGTAGTGTTCTTGAACAGAGAGACCTGGGGGTTCAAATATATAACTCTTTGAAATTTGCATCACAGGTATACAGGGTGGTTAAGAATCCTAAACCTTCTTAAAGGGTGCCTTTATCACTCAGAACTTTGAGTATAGGAGTTGGGATGCTATGTTGAGGCCACACAGGATGTTGGTGAGGCCACTTATGGAGTCCTGTGTACAATTCCAGTCACCCTGCTATAGGTTCAGAGAAGATTTACCAGGATGTTGTTAAGACTGTTTGAGTTATAAAGGGAGGCTGGTTAGGCTGGGACATTTTTCACTGGAACATAGGATGTTAAGGGGTGACGTTATAAAGGTTTATAAAATCAGAAAGGACATAAATAAGGTGAATAACAAATTGGGTTAGTTCAAAACTGGGTGGCCTATTTTTAAGGTGAGAGGAGAAAGATTTAAAAGGAACCTGAGGGGCAGCTTTTTCACACAGAGGGTGATTCGTGTGTGGAATGAATTTCCAGAGAAAGTGGTCGGTGCAGGTACAACATTGAAAAGACATTTGGACAGGTGCATGAATAAGGAAGGTTTAGAGGGATATGGGCCAAACGCAGGTAAGTGGGACTCATTTAGTTTAGGAAATTTGGTTGGCCTGGACGAGTTGGACCGAAGGGTCTGTTTCTGTGCTGTATGACTCTATGAAGGCATTCTTGCCCTCTTCACTGTCTGCTGCACCTGCATACCTGCTTTTAGTAGGTGGCACAGTCGTTAGCACTGCTGCCTCAAAGTTTGTGCGAAGATTTGTAGCTCGGGTGCTCGTTGTTGTGGTTCTGTTCGCCGAGCTGGAAGTTTTTGTTGTAAACGTTTCGTCCCCTGGCTAGGCGACATCATCAGTGCTTGGGAGCCTCCTGCGAAGCGCTTCTTTGATGTTTCCTCTGGTGTTTATAGTGGTCTGTCCCTGCTGCTTCCTGATGATGTCGCCTAGCCAGGGGACGAAACGTTTGCAACAAAAACTTCCAGCTCGGCGAACAGAACCACAACAACTGCTGCCTCACATCGCCAGGGACATCAGTTCAAATCTACCCTCGAGCGACTGTCTGTGTGGAGTTTGCACATTCTCTCCGTGTCTGTGTGGGTTTCCTCCAGCTACTCCATTTTCTCCCACAGTCCAAAGGTGTGCAGGTTAGGTGGATTGGTCAGGCTAAATTGCCCATAGTGTTCAGGGATGTGCAGGCTAGATGGGTTAGCCATAGGAAATGCAGGAATGAGGTTGGGTCTGGGTGGGATACTGTTTGGAGGGTTGGTGTGGACTTGCTGGGTCAAATGGCCTACTTCCACACTGTACGGATTGTATGACTGGTTCACAAGGACACCTGAATCACACTGTACCTCCCCTTTCCCATTCACATAATCTGCTTTTGCTACCAAAGTGGATAATCTCTTAATTATCCACATTATGTTTCATCTGCCATCCATTTACTCACTTACTTCTCCAAATCACTGAATCCTCCTCACTGATCACCATCCTATCCAGCTTTGAGTCATCTGCAAAACTTGGAGAGATAGTATTTAGTGTCCTCCTCTAAAACGCTCACATATTTTCCCTCAAACGTGAGGGAAATCGAGCTGTCTTCAGCCACAGGAAGACATTAACACCCAGGACTCGAAGTCTGGTCTGATTTCATGGAGATAACCTTTCAAAACACAAGTTCATTTCCTATTTTCAACTTAGGGGCAGCTTTTTAAAGCATCACCGTTCTCTGTCAATAATAAACCAATTACTGCAGCTTATTCACAAAATCCTGTCGACAGACCTTTGTCTATGGTGTTTGGATTCCAATCGGACAGAGACTGGTGAGGTTTCTTTTTAATTCAGTGCAATCTTGCATTCAGAGCAGATGCCAGCCAAGCTATGTGTTTTCAGAATAGGCAAAATGAGAGTGACCCTTTATTGGCCTTTAGCTTTTTCAGGTCTTTGAATAATTTATTCATTAGTGCATAAAGCAGTAATATAGAAATACAGCGCGATGAAGATTTTTGTCTTTCATTTCAACTTGGCTTTCATCAGTTGTCAGAGCTAACTGCAGACCCAAAGCACTTTGACATCAGTTTATCATGATTGGTTATCATCTCAGTTGTTTGAAAGTTAATTCTTTCCTTTGAATTCCTGTCCAATCTTCTGTCCCTCTTGACCATCGCCAATATTGCCATCTCATTTGGCAAATACTTCAATGTACCTGGTGCTGCTCTCTGATTCAATCATCAAATTTTCTACAATGGAACTGTTCAGTAATTATTTTCTCTATAACTTTGGAATAACGGTCAAGTTGCATCACTGCCTAATTTCCATTTCACAAACTTTAGCATTAACTGTCCAAGGAATTGAGTTTCTGCTAGACTTTGAATTTCACAGATTGGTCGCTTATTTTCACTGCAAGGTTAATTTCCACCTGTTAAATCTTTAGATTACCCAGCAGCCCGATAAAGCAATCCTCTGATGGATGTATTCTTTGTTCCCCACTGGCATCAGTTCTTTTTACTATTACATTTACAGCTCTCCCACTGAGATAGCCTATTATTCCATTTTTCAAATACTTGCTGAAATAAAGCTTGTCTGCATTTTTATCTCTGCATTCTGGCCCTGTTGAAATCACTTCATTTCTTTAGTAACATTTGCCATGTTCACAGAAATGTATAAGTTTTCTTTGCCCCCAAAATTAAAAATTACAATCAAATCAGACATTTCTTTTGAAGAGCAGCTGAACAAAGGTCACAGGATCGTTTGGAAGCACAGCATTTTGTGCTGTCTACCATGTGCTGCATGCCTCACATCGCCAGGGACATCAGTTCAAATCTACCCTCGAGCGACTGTCTGTGTGGAGTTTGCACATTCTCCCCGTGTCTGTGTGGGTTTCCTCCAGCTACTCAATTTTCTCCCACAGTCCAAAGGTGTGCAGGTTAGGTGGATTGGTCAGGCTAAATTGCCCATAGTGTCCAGGGATGTGCAGGCTAGATGGGTTAGCCAAAGGAAATGCAGGAATGGGGTTGGGTCTGGGTGGGATACTGTTTGGAGGGTTGGTGTGGACTTGATGGGTCAAACGGCCTGCTTCCACACTGTACAGATTGGATGACTGGTTCACAAGGACACCTGAATCACACTGTACCTCCCCTTTCCCATTCAGATAATCTGCTTTTGCTTCTCTTTTGGGAAGGGCGCTTATTTGGACAGGATTGTGGCAATTGCAGACACCTCTATCTTCCAACTCTGATAACTCAGTGGCGAGAAGGTATTCTGTACCATTGACAACTGAGGCTCTTAGGTGGGCAACTGAAGCCCAAGTAGGGGGTTTATCCCACTGCCACTGTTCGTAAAACTTCAGGCCTGTTGTTCTGCAGGGAGTTCGACATGTAAGCCTGTACGGGTTGCTTGGGGCCAGGCCAGGCAAACATCCCACATTCAGCAGTGTCTGATTGAGGGACCCGACATCAGGAGGTGGGGGGAATGCCAGTCCCTGCCCCCATTACTCATCCTCTCACGTAACCCTGCGCAACCCGGCCTGCCATCACTCTCGGAATCCAACAAAAATCTGGGGCTTGGGTGGCTGTCTTTCCTACTGCAGCCATAGCTTCCCTGGTGGCGCTGCTGAGCAAAACGGCTGCCAATCTCTGATCAGCCGGTCGCCTTTGCTGGATGTGACTTCCCTAATCCATCAGAAGGTCTACCAGTGACCTCTCAACTGCTGGATGGATACATAACCTTGACTCAAAAAGTGTGGTGCTGGAAAAGTACAGCTGGACTGGCAGCATCTGAGGAGTTGGAGAGCCAATGTTTCGAGCGTAAGCTCTTCATCATGAAACGTTGACTCTCCTGCTCCTCGGATGCTGCCTGACTGATTGTGCTTATCTAGCGCCACACTCTTTGATTCCAGCATCTGCAGTCTTCACTTTCTCCTGCATAACCTTGACTGGAGGGCTATCCAGGAGAAGGCAACACTGATCTCCCACCAACTGTGAATGATTCCCCCATTCTGAAAAAAATTATTCCACAATTTTAAAAATATTACAATTTATTTGTTTTAGCCTCGACCTTAATCCCATTTATGTGATCCAAATCTTCATCACTCTCACTGTAAAATGGCACTAAAACATGAAGGATAATCAATTGTTTTGACTTGCTAGTTTGATGTCTGTTGGAATACTTCACTGTGATTGATTACAGGCGGTTGTCATATAACGCGACAGTTCCATTCCCGTGCGATGATAAGAAAATCATGCAACAGCCACGCCATTTAAGCTAATGTGGCCAGAATTGCGTTATAGCCAATACAGGGTGAGGAAAGTTCACGTTCCACAAAAAACAGTCTGAATTCTTTAATCGCGTGAAAGCCAACTTGCGCTGAAGAACACACGTTATCGCAGAACCAACTGTACTCGTGTTGCGTGAGGACATCACCGATGCAGGATGCCTGGAGATCCCCTTGATTTAGTGCCAGGTTCAAATTAATGTTACTGTCAGAATTCACATGATACCAGCTTATAGTCCACCAGGGACTATAAGTTTGAAATCACAAACTTTTGGAGGTGCTGCTTTTTCGTCAGATCCACAGCACAGAAGCCATGAGATGTTTAGATTAGATTACTTACAGTGTGGAAACAGGCCCTTCGGCCCAACAAGTCCACACCGACCCGCCGAAGCGTAACCCACCCATACCCCTACATTTACCCCTTTACCTAACACTACGGGCAATTTAGCATGGCCAATTCACCTGACTTGCACATCTTTGTGACTGTGGGAGGAAACCGGAGCCCCCGGAGGAAACCCACGCAGATACGGGGAGAACGTGCAAACTCCACACAGTCAGTCGCCTGAGTCGGGAATTGAACCCGGGTCTCTGGCGCTGCGAGGCAGCAGTGCTAACCACTGTGCCACCGTGCCGCCCACCG
This sequence comes from Chiloscyllium plagiosum, assembly GCF_004010195.1. NCBI lineage: Eukaryota > Metazoa > Chordata > Chondrichthyes > Orectolobiformes > Hemiscylliidae > Chiloscyllium > Chiloscyllium plagiosum. Next base: position 12,645,569 of record NC_057747.1, on the reverse strand, counting down.
TTGCCAACTTTCTTCAAAACCAGGCTATGAGTGCCATCACCGCACTTCTGAATGCCAAACTGAGTTGACTTCAGGCAAAATGCTTCTCCAGTCCAATGAGATGTCCAAGAAGTACAATTATCACTTGTTTTCTCAAACACACTATTTCACCCAAAACGTGTTTTCCAATTCTTTTGGCTATTTCATCTTCAATCGTAACATATACTTTCATCATCAACCTAAGTTTTATTTAATTATCTGAAAAGAAGAATCCAAAGACAAAATAGTAGAAATCCATAGCCTGGTGCATCTGCTTAATGTTATCTCTGCCTCACTAGTACTGCTAAAAAATTCTAACCCCATGAATATAGGAATCAGATTAATCACCTCCTCCACGACCTATAACAATGAAATATATTCCGTGTCCCTAAAGAAAACATGTAATTTTCTACCCACCAGCATCATCAAATAACACAGATGCCTGCACTTAAAAGCCTTACAACATCATAGTAATTCAGACTGAGCTTTTCCATGAGTCCTGCTTCATTCTCCTATACCTCCACCGCCTCCTCCCCAGCAAGCTGCAACTAATGGTGACATCTGTATATGATTCTCGCAACTCACTCACACACATCAAAATGTGGCCGGCACCACACAAGCGTAGCTCCTTTAACAAACTGCGAGAGATAAATGATTCATGGGCACCAGAGGAATTCACCTTTTCTTTCACTGCTCTCCCAAGACAGCACAATAGGCTTCTGGCGCTGGAAACAAAAGGCACACAAACTGCACGATTTCCCCAAACCTAACTTGTAAGGAACAAAAACTGAAGCTTTGTTCTCTCTTTCAGAAAGGCCAATCCGTTCATTTCCGTCAATGGTAACCACTGTAGTTTGTCTTCTCATGTAAAATGGTGCTCTGCATTCAGACGCTAGTCTAGTGGAAATTAAAAAGATATTTGAAAAGAAGTCGAATGATCAATAAACTACTTGGGCACAGTATAGATGGGTTTGAATGGAGTGGTGGTAGTGTCTCTACTTCTATGCCAGGAGCCCTGGGTTTAGGCTTCATCTGGTCTAAAGATGTGTTATAGAGTCATACAGACTCTTCAATCTAACCAGTTCATGCCAACCATAATCCCAAAATAAACAATTCCCACCTGCCTGCACTTGGCTTATGTCCCTTGAAGTCTTTCCTATTCATGAACTTACCCAAATCTCTTTTAAACTTTGTAACTGCACCCACATCCACCACTTTCGCTGGCCGTTCAGTTTACACACGAATCACTCTCTGTGTAAAAAAGTCGCCCCTTGAGTCCTTTTTAAAGTTTTTCTCCCCTCAACCTAAAAATATGCTCGTTACTTTCAATCTTCCCACCCTAGGTAATAGAGCATTGTCATGCACCTTATCTATGGCCCCTCATAATTTTATAGACCTCTGTAAGGTCACCCGTCAACCTCCTACGCTCCAGTGAAAAAAGTCCTAACCTTTCCAGTCTATTTTTACATCTCAAACACTCTATTCCCAGCAACATCTTGGTAAATCTTTTCTGAACCCTCTCCAGTTTAATAATATTCTTCTCCTAACAGGGCGACCAAAACTGCACACAGACTCCAGAAGGGGCCTAACCAATGTCCTGTACAACCTCACCAAAAAGTCATTGAGCAATAGAGATGTACAGACCCTCCCAAATAATCCTATTTGCCACCATTTGGCCCAAATCCCTCTAAACCATTCCTATTTATATACCTATCCAGATGTCTTTTAAATGCTGTAATCATACTAACCTCCACCACCTCCTCTAGCAGTTTATTCCAGTACACAAACCACCCTCTGTGTGAAAAGGTTGCCTCTTAGGTCTCTTTTAAATCTTTCCCCCCTCACCTTAAACCTATTCCCCCTAGTTTTGGCCTTCCCTACCCCAGGGAAAAGACCTTGTCTATTCGCCCTATCCATGCCCTTCATGATTTTCTAAACCGCTATAAGGTCACCCCTCAGGCCCAAAACATGACATTCCAACTCCTATGCTCATAGGGCTGAGCAATGAGGGCAATGTCATGATGTGTGTGAATAGAATTATATCCAACTATACCTATAAAAATATCTACAGGATATACTAAAGATTCCTTTCATCTTTGAGGGATTACTTAGCAAGTTTGGCTTGGTGTGGTTTACTCCTCAGTCACAGAATTCATTTGGCTGCATGTGAGTGAAATCTCGATATAACCTCATACCCGAAGGAGGGAAATAAAGTCTCAACTTTTCATCAGGGGCCTGGCCTTCCCAACCTGTGTAACCCTCTGAGTGATGTAGCAGCAGGGGCTGCCTGAAATAGGAGGTGAAAGCAATGGCTTCACACATCCCCCTCCAATCCTTTTGCTATTTAATTCTCTCACGGGATGTCCAGCATTTGCTGTCCATTCCAACCTGGGTCTTTTCCGAGGGAGGTTAAGAGTTGAGCACACTGTCGTGAATCTGGAGTCACATGTAGGCCAGACCAGGTGAGAATGGCAGATATCCTTCCCCGATAAGGAATGGTCACTATTACTGGCTTTCAATTTTCATTAAGTACATGAAAAAAGTACATGAACTGGTGCAGTTGGATTTCAACCATATCCCACAGCCATTATCCTGGCCCTCTGAGTTACTAGCTCAGTGACATTACCACTGCATTACCAGATCCCCCATACCATTCTTTAGAGTTACATTCAATTTACAGAGGGCCAGTTTGTAGTTATAAAAAATGATAACAACTGTGTAAAATTCATTTTAAAAATCTATTACAAGAAGAGGTTTTGTTTAAAACAAGATTGTGGAATAACGAGAAGATAATTCAGTAATACATTTAGTAAAGTGTTTTTTCTGCCTCCTTTATTTCTCAGCTTCTGTATTGTTAGATTGAAACGAGAATTTATATACTTGTTACAACATTCAATTACGCTTCAGAATGACTGGATTGATTTTGAGGCCTACTCACAGTTATTGAGGCAAACCTGGCAGTCAATTCATGATCAATGAAGGCCCACAAACAGCAATGAGATTAATGACCAGTTCATTGTTTTTCACTGTAGCATTAGTTCAGGGATTAATGGAGAAGTGAATGCTAAAATTCCCCATGTTTTTGTTAAATGATTGTAGGGATATTTTACACCCACCTGGGGGACAGGCCGATAGGGCATCATTTTAATTACCTCTTCTAAAATGGCACCTTCAGTGATAAAGGACTATTGTTTTTAATGTATCCTCCTGCTTGAGTCCTGGAGCAAGCTTTAGTTGCAAGCATTGAATTCAGAAGCAAGTCTGTTAACACTAACCCAAACTGACATTGCAATTACTCTCATTGTTGAGTCATGGCTTTCCACTGTCCCAAGGGTATCTTCTCAGGCCAGGTATCTAGAGAAATTCTGATAACATGTCCAAGTCAATGAACAGGAAACCTCCTCATTAATTATCTTAGTTACTAATCTATTTTGTACCTCCACAGGAATTTTATTCCATCCTTGAAAAGCAGCAGAGAATCATCACATCAGATCTCATTTTAGATTTTGTTTTACTATCCGGAAAATACATTGAACAAAATATGAACCAGCAAAGACATTGCAAGATGTACAGACATTGTAATCACAATTTGGACTTGCAAACTGTTCCTTTAGTCTTTTTGGTCAATTTCCTGGAATTCCCTCCAATTGCAGATCTATCTACCAGCCCATAGATTGCAATAGTTCAAGAAGGCAGCTCACCACCACCTTCTCAAGAGCACCTAGGGACAGGCAATAAATGCTGGCCGACCAATGACACCCACATTTCACAAGTTAATTTTTTAAAATTGTTGAATAAATTTACGGAATGTTTAATCAACATCCTTTCAGAGTTCCCATGGCATTGTTTCAAACAAGAGTTGGGAAAGTCTCTTTGATGTCTTGGCCAATATTTATCACTCAACAAACATCATTTGAATCAGATTTTCTGGTCATGGTCACATTGTACTTTGAGAGATCTGGCTGTGTGCAAATTAATTACCTACAACAGTGACTGTACTTGAAAACAAAATGACTGTGAAGCAATTGTGGACCATGCAAAAGTGCTAGATAAATGAAGTGTTTCTTTAATTTTGACAAATGCTGTTTGTTTTTGCTTCTTGGAAGCTGTTTTAACTGGGGGAGCTAGTTAGTCTTATTTATCTGTCCCTGCAAGTTCCAACTGACGTAACCCAGTTGTTCTCATCTTGACAGAACTGTACTGAGTTTTACAATTTCAGCTTATTATGTGCTCCTCCACCCACAGAAACAGCTCCTCCAACTTCCTGAGGTTAAACTCTAATCATCCAGATTCAAAAGTGATCGATCGTCTTATACATAGCTGAGCAATTTACATATTGTGTTTGTTTCAGTGTGGTTTCCTCTCTCGAGATCTCTATAGGACTTTAAAGGTAGTTACCAAATATTCAGGACAGTTGTATTGATTTAGGCTGAGGACCTGTAATTTCAAATGTTTAAATCTCGTTCCATATAGTTACAAAATTGAAGGAACTGCAATCAATCCAAAATAAGACAATATACTTCATTTGTGTCTTTTCAAATCTCTGCACATCATCTAGCCAACAGGCTGAGCTGCTTATTTTGTGAAGAGGCAATTTTTAGATGGCTTTTATTAAAATATCTGATTTGGCTGAGATTACATCCCCAGACCATTTTGATGTCTCTTAGTCTGTGTTTATCTTCACACAATTCCGACAGTTAAAAGTCAGATCCGCGCATTGTGCCATTTAGCATGTTCCAGCATTCACAGAAAGGTCAAGAAGCTCGATAAAATATTCAGCTTGAGTGTTCTATAATAACTGTCCTTCCTCCAAAAGCTAGGCAACAATTCTGCAATATGAAACATGACTGGAATATAAAACTATTGGTTTGGAACTCATTCCAGTCAAAGATAGGTTTGGTGGATTTTTCAGAACTAAATCCACTTTGCACAGCTAGCTTTGAAAAGAAAAGAGAAAAAATAGACAAGCATTTACGTAACGCCTTTCACAACCTTAGCTTGTTCTCAAAGTGCTTTACAAGTCAATGAAATACTTCATTGGAAGTGGAGTCACTTTTCTAATGTAGGAAATGTGGCAAGGCAATTTTGCACACAGAAGCTCCCAGAGACTGTAACGTGATAACAATCAGACAACAATCATCCTTAATTGAATGTGTCAGGGGCCTCACCAATGGATTTGAAATAATACAAATCGGAGAGGGAGAGTGGAAAAGAGAGAGAGTTCTGCTAGAGATGTAACATCTGTTATCTGTTATGAGGCCAGCTAACATTATTACTGGACAAGCCAGATCCCGCACTGAAGTCTGGCTTGATAAATATTTTGTTTCTTTTTGGCTTTAATAAGGCCATTTGCACAAACCAAATAATGCAGTGCTGTGGATTTGGGTTCAGCAATAAAACAGGGGTTTTTTATGCAAAAAGAAATAGAGTCATAGAGTCCTACAGCACAGAGACAGGCCCTTCGGCTCAAACTGGTCCATGCTGACCAAAATGTCCGTCCACACTAACCCCATTTCCCTGCACTTGGCCCATATCCTTCTAATCCTTTCCTATCCATGTATTTGTTCAAATGCCTTTCAAATGTTGTTAGTTATCTGCCTCAACCACTTCTGCTGGAAGCTCATTCCATATGCGGACCACCCTCTGTGTAAAAAAGTTGCCCCCCGGGTTCCCTTTTATTCTTTCCCTTCCAACCTTTAAACTGATGCTCTCTAGTCAACAATTCCCCAACCCTGGGAGAAAGACTGAGTGCATTCACCCTATCCATGCCTCTTATGGTCTTATAAAGTTCTATAAGATGATTGAGGTCCTGCTGCAGTTTCTGATAACCTTCCTCAATGTCCACGGTACCGCTTATTTTACTGTCATCAGCAAATTTATTAATCATGCCTTGGACATTCTCATCCAAATCATTGATATAGATAACAAACAGTAGTGGACCCAGCATCGACCTAAGGAACTCCACTCGTCACAGGTCCCCAGTCCAACAAGCATCCTTCTACAGTTACCCTCTGCACTGTACCATCAAGCCATAAAAAGAGAAAAAATAGAATTTAATTTTAATTGCATCAATACATTCCCATAGATCCCAACACCACTCTATTACAATACTCACAACAGAGATAATTCCCTTCACTATTACAAATATAAAGTTGACTTTATCGAAGCCTTCAATTCTTGGTCTTGAACACCTGACAGCCTTTTCCTCAAATCTTCATACATCTGAGCTGAGACTTTCTTGGCTCCAAATAACCCCTTTCAACCAAACACTTCTGCTCTGGAATTAACAAAATAAATTCCCTACACTGAGGTGACCCATCTCTTAATCTGCAGCACAATTAACCCACTCAACCATTACCATCAAGCCAAGGAATCAACCCTGGTTCAATGGAAACTGCAGGAGGGCATGTCAGGAACAGCGTTAGGCATACCTAAAATTGAGGTGTCAACCTCTGAAGATACCAAACAGGACTTCTTGCATGCCAAGTGGTATAAGCAGCAAATTATAGACAGAGTTTAGCGATTCCCCAACAAATCAATTAGATATAAGTTCTGTAGTCCTGCCACATCCAGTCGTGAATGGTGGGAGACAATTAAACAACTCACCAGAAGAGGTGGCTCCACAAGTATCCCCCATCCTCAATGATGGAAGAGCCCAGCACATCAGTGCAAAAGATAAGGCTGAAGCATTTGTAGCAATTTTCAGCCAGAAGTACAGAGTGGATCTTCCATCTCAGTCTTTTCTAGTGGTCCCCAGCTTTACAGGCAACTCGATTCATTCCACATGATGTCAAGAAACGGTTAGAAGCCTTGGATACTGCAAAGGCTAAGGGCCTTGACAATTTTCTGTCAATATTACTAAAGACTTGTGTTCCAGAACATGCTGCTCCCCGAGCACAGTTACAACACTGGCATCTAACTGACAATGTGCAAAGTTGCCCAGGTATGTCTTGTACACAAAAAGCCGGACAAATCCAACCCAGCCGATTACCGCCCCATCAGTCTACACTTGATCTTCAGTAAAATGACGATCATCAGTCATCAACAGTACTATCAAGCAGCGCCTATTAAGCAAACAACCCTCTTAGTGATGCCCAGTTTAGGGATAATCCTTATTAAGGAAATAGGAAGTCAATCCTGACTGGAAAATCTGAAGCAATGTTCACAATGTCATTGCACTACTAAAGAATATTTACAAATCCCCTTCGGAAAATTATTAAGATGATTATTTAAAAAACATCTTCATCTTGCTTCAAGGCCACAGCAGCAAACAATATCGCCTGACATTAAATCACTTCCTGTGATGATGTATACTGTGCGTCATTAGCGTATCACTTTGGTGGAGTTAATCCATTATACTGCAAAGAAAGATCATGGAGAAAGTTAGGACTGCAGATTCTGGAGAGTCAGTCAAAACGTGCAGTGCTAGAAAAAGCACAGCAGGTCAGGCAGCATCCGAGAAGCAGGAGAGTCACCGTTTCAGGCATAAGCCTTTCATCAGGAACGTGATATAGATCATGGACAATCTCCCCATAATGACAGATTTCACATACCCAAGCCAGAGAGTTTTGTTTTAGTCTTGAGCCCTAGTCTTGAGCCTGATTCCAATTGTATCTTTAATATCTGGACATCCTTTTACTGCCCTTTTGATTTCATGAAGAGGATCCAGACATTGAGCACGTCAAATGATGTAAAAAAGAACGACTTGCTTCTGGTACAAAAAGTACACAGGGCAGATAGCTTTAATTTCCTCCAAACTAAACTGAAACAAATTCAGTCAAATCTAAGTCAACATATAACCATGATAATCAAACAAAGGTTCTTTGAAGTGTTCCAACTGCATGCTACCTATCTCCTTAAGGATGGAGTTGTGGAACCTGAACAACAAGGAGTCCAGGTTAGAGGCATTGCTCAAGATACTAATCTTGGTTTATTATAGGTTGATCAAATAACACACAGCACTTTTGGGTGGCACGGTGGCACAGTGGTTAGCACTGCTGCCTCCTAGCGCCAGAGACCCGGGTTCAATTCCCGCCTCAGGCAACTGTGTGTATGGAGTTTGCACATTGTCTGTGTGGGTTTCCTCCCACAGTCCAAAAATGTGTAAGGTTAGGTGAATTGGCCATGCTAAATTGCCTGTACTATTAATTGTAGGGTGGTGGGTTGCTCTTTGGAGGGTTGGTGTGGACTTGCTGAAGGGCCTGTTTCCACACGGTAAGTAATCTAATTTTTGCACTTTGTGGATTTGAGTACAGCATGCAGAGAGCTGATGGAAAGAATTTGCAGCTACATCTCTCCAACTTAAACAGCAATATCCATTCAGGATAGCACATCAGTAGAGCTTCCAAAGTTGAAAGCACATTAAAGATTTGCAGTCCAACTTTACCAATATAAAATGCAGCAAAGAGCTTCATCTTTCAACTACAAAAACAAGAATATTGCGGGCTATAGTTTTCCAACAAGTTGCAGGCCAGGACTCACCATTCACCAGGGCAGCACAGTGGTTAGCATTGCTGCCTCACAGCACCAGGGACCCGGCTTCAATTCTAACTTCGGGTGACAGTCCATTTGCACATTCTCCGTGTGTGTGTGTGTGTGTGTGCGTGTGCGTGTGTGTGTGTGTGTTTCCTCCCATGATGCAAAAATGTGCAGGTTAGGTGAATCAGCCATGCTCAAACGCCGATAGTGTTCAGAGATGTGCAGGCTGGGTGGGTTAGCCATGAGAAATGTAGGGTAATGGGAACAGGGTGAATCTGGGTGAGATGCTCTTTGAAAGGTCAGTGTGGACTTGATGGGCCAAATGGCCTGCTTCCCACAACACTGGATCACATCAATGTGCAAAAGTTGAGATTACAAAGCTTGAAGTTTCCTTGGAGAAAGTGAGGACTGCAGATGCTGGAGATCAAAGCCGAAAGTGCGGTGTTGGAAAAGCACAGCTGGTCAGGCAGCATCTGAGGAGCAGGAGAATCAATGTTTCAGGCATAAGCCCTTCATCGGAAGCGTCAATTCTCCTGCTCCTCGGATGCTGCCTGACCTGCTGTGCTTTTCCAGCAACACACTCTTGAAGCTTCCTTGCCTCGAGCCAAGGATGCTCTGTGATAACAGTTAGCAATGCTGCATAAATGCTTCACAAGTGGATGTTGAATTTTCTCAATTTCAATTTTGTCAAAGGTGTAAGCAATTTATGCAACACCTTTAATAACCTCAAGGCACTTCCATAATTTTTTTAATATATAAAATGAAATCGCTTTATTAATGTGCAAATGTGGCAGCCAGTAGATGCACAGCAAGGCCCTATGAACTGCAATAACATAATAACCAGGTCATCTGACCTCCTCAGTGACAAAGGTTCAAAGGTTGCCATGCTCCAAGTGGATATGCTACCTAATCCAATTGGCAATCATCCTGGTTTGCTCACAGAGGTAAGGGTGGAGATAGAAAGGGCTCTGGTTGTTATGTTTCATAGAATCATAGAATCCCTACAGTGTGGAAACAGGCCATTCAGCCCAACAAGTCCACACCAACCCTCTGAATAGTATCCCACCCAGACCCATACCTCTACCCTATTACTTTATATTTCCCCTGACTAATACACTTAGCCTACACATCCCTGAATACTATGGCAATTTAGCATGGCCAATTCACCTAATCTGCACAGATGGAGTATGGGGGGAAACCAGAGCACCCAGAGGAAACCCACACAGTCAAAGGGAGAATGTGTAAACTCCACACAGACAGTCACCCGAGGCTGGAATTGAACAGGGGTCCCTGGTGCTGTGAGGCAGCATTACTAACCACTGAGCCACCATGCTATTTAAAGGAGGACTAGAGCCGCAGTACTTAACACAAGAGCTTTTATTAGGGAGATGTTCATTCAATGATGCAGCACGCTACACAGAAGGGTTTCCCTCCAAAAGTGCCACTGACATCATCACCATCATGTCATGTTACTGGACTCAAAATGAGTATTCAACATACACCAACATTCAACCCTGTTCACAATCTTCCTCAGATAAGTGAGACAAGCAAAAAGACTGGACGATTACAAATGTAGCATCCTCGTTCAACAAAATAAATTAGAGGGGTTAAACCCAGCAAATATGGGTCAGTCTGCCCAAAGTCAATGGTGGGGTGTGGGTGGGGTGGGGGGGGAGGAATCCAAGCCAAATACATTGGCGCTTGTAAAAATAAGGGTTAATCAATGGCAGCTAGCATTGAAAAGCAGATCATGTTTAATTGACTTGCTTGAATTCTTTAAGGAGGTAATGGATGTTGCATATATCTTTAAAGTGGCATAGTCTAAGCTTCTATTGATCAACTCATACCTCAACAAGACATGATGTATTAGTCCCATGACTTGAAAACAGTCTGAACTAGCAGTGATAGGAGTAAGATGTACTGAACCTGGCTCCCAGTAAATCTATCTGTATACAGTCTCATATCAAGAGACCTCAATATTGTTTCACCAATCCTTGGGTGCAATTGACAGATTCACCTTCTCTCATGTAAACTTAACAATGGATGAGAACACGGTCCATGTCCTGTTTATAGACTTTGAAAAGGCAAAGAAACCACATAATAATACATCGTTAGAAAAAAATTAAAGCAGTGGTAGCAAGGATTTAAAATTGGCTATGGAACAGGAAGCAGAGGTGAGCTGTTGTCTGACGGGTAAGAGGCAAGTATGCTGTGATTCCCCTCAAGGGTCCGTATTTAGTATTAAGTCTTTTTGATACAAGTCAGTGATCTAAACCCACAAGTACGGTGCATTATTTCAAAATTTCCCGATGACAGAAGATAATGTTGTAAAGAATGAGCAGAATACTATCAAACCTTAGGGGAAGGACCTCGGCAGAAGAACAGAATATACAGACATGTGGCAGTCAGATAATAGAAAGCAGTGTACAATATTGCAATTTTGTTGGAAGAACAGAAGGAAGCAATATTAAGCAAATCACACAATGTTAAAAGGTGCAGGGAAACATTGGTGCATACTGTGAATGCACACAATTCTTTGAAGGGAGCAGCTCAACTTAAGAAATTTGTTACGGAAATCACATGGGATGCTTTTGTTTTATCCAGAAGATGAAGTCTGGAGAGTTATGCTAAACATTTAAAAATCTTTGGTTAAGCCGCAGCTGGAGTGGTGTGTATAATTGTTAGCATCAGAATCACAAGGCCTTACAGAAGATGCCAATGAGATTGTCAAGAATGGTACTGGGGAATGCGGTGCTTCAGTTATGTAGAAGGAGAAAGCTAGAGAGGCTTAGGTTATCTTCCAACAGCCAAAACAACAGCTGAAGGTTCCTGTAAATGGATCCAGAAATGATCAGGAAGGGCTGGCCCCCAAATGGTACAGAGCTGCTGATGCACCTTATGGCTGAAGAAGGTACCAATCACATAATAATGATGACATGGTTGAATGTACAAAGTGGAGTTGTGGTTAACCTTGCGAAGGTCCCCTTATCAAGAGTTTTATGAGTTTAAGAAGATTGGGCTTGGGCTGTTAAAATATACTTCAATTAGTGAGTTAGTTTTTGTGAGACATGGGCATCGCTAACATTTGTCACCATCTCGAAAAGCTTTAAAGTGAGTGATTTGCTAGGGCCATAGTAGAAGGCAGTCAGGATTGCTGTGGTTCTGGAGTCCAGAAAAGTAACAATGGCAGATTTATCTCCCTAAAGGACAATCGAGAACCAGACAGGTCTTCATCACAATCAATGATAGCTGCATGGTCGCCATTACTGATGCTAGCTTTCAATGGCAAATCTTATTAACTGAACTTAAAACTTCAGAATGTACAGAAATGTTCAAAATCATGGAGCATTTGATAAGAGTAAAGAGAGACATAATGTTTCTTGTAGCAATAACCAAAGGGAACCAGTGAACACAGGTACAAAGTAATAAAGGCAAAACACTACAAATGTTGAAAATCTGAAATCCGTTTATTTCAGACACAAGGTAATTGGCAAAAGACGAGAGATATGAAGGAAAAAAAATGCAGTGAGTTGTTACAATCTGGAATATACTGCCCTAAAGAGTGACAGAAGAAGCATCAATACTAAAGTTCATAAAGGAATTGAATAAATAGCTGAAAGGGACAATTTAGTGGGTCTGAGGGATATTGCAGGGGAGTGAAAAATCATCTCCTGTGACATCACCAAACTTACAGCAGTCGATTCTTGGAAAAGTACTTTGAGGTAAGTGATTTGCTGACTTTTGTTTCACACCTACCAGCCACTATTTGAATCATTTTTTTCTGAATCATCTTTATTATTAGAAATGTAATAAGTAGGAACATGTCATTTCTAAATTGCACAATTTTGGTATAATGGTGAAAAATCAACAGGATTGTCTACTGTTCCATGACCAGAAGATATTGTTTTTATCTTAATATCACTGTTGGTGCCAAATGTTATTTTACAATGCACCTAGCAATGCTTTATTATGTTAAATGTAAGTGCAAGTTTGTTGTTGATTTGATGTGTAAAGGCTTGTTTTGCCTCCAATGAACAGTGACAACTATTAGAAGTAAGGTTTAACCTGACCCTGAGCAGGTCAAAAGTTCCAAATACTTTTCAGAGTAAAAAGAACTGTAGAAGCAAATTCAATTGAGGGTTGATACACATATAGGGGATCATCCTAAATTTAATATAGGTTTGGCTAAAGCTAATGCTTTGCAAATAATTAAAGTAGACTCTCGCAAGAAATATGATTGATCCACTTCCATAAGAACGTAAGAACGAGGAGCAGGAGTAGGCCGTCGGGCTCTTCGAGCCAGCTCTGCCATTCAATAAGATCATGGCTCCACTCAGGGATATTGCAGGGGAGTGGCCTTAGTATTTGTGAAAAATCATCTCCTGTGACATCTTCAAACTTACCAAAACTCGTTCCCCAAAACTCTTAATTCTTTTACTGTTCAAAAAATCTACTTTGGCCTTAAGAAACATTGAATGAGGTAGCCTCAGCTGCTTCATTGGGCAGAGAATTCCACAGTTCCACAAACCTTTGGATGAAGAAGTTCCTCCCCAACTCAGTCCTAAATCTGGTCCCCCCACCCCCAGTTCTAGTTTCATCAACCAATGGAAACAACATCCCTGCTTCCATCTTATCTATTCCCTTCATAATTTTATATGTTTCTATAAGACCATCCCCCCCATTTTTCTAAATTCCAATGAGTGCCACTCCCATTCTACTTCATAAGCCAACCCTCTAACCTTTGCCAGTCAATCTCCAAGTTCCATCTCTGATTGCTTCAACATTTTTTTTTCTGTTGCCAACAAAAGAACCAATTATCCTCAGGCCACATTGAAAACCAAAGGGACAATGTGCCAGCACAGGGAAGGCAGACACAAATACAAGTATTCCAAAGAAAGGGCAATTTTCTTCAGTTAAGTGAGGTAAGTGGAGAGGCAGATCGAGCACCACAAATTTGAAATGAGATTAGCAAAGAGGAAGGAGTCACTGTGCCTGTTACACAAAACAACTTTGAATACATTTGGGGTGGCATGGTGGCTCAGTGGTTAGCACTGCTGCCTCACAGAACCAGGGACCCAGGTTCGATTCTAGCCTCAGGTGACTCTGTATGTGGAGTTTGCTCATTCTCCCCATGTCTGTGTGGGTTTCCTCCTGCAGGTCAGGTGAATTAGACATGCTAAATTGCCCATAGTGTTAGGTGTATTAGTTGGAGGGAAATGGGTCTGGGTGAATTACTCTTCAGAGGGTCGGTATGGACTTGTTGGGCCAAATGGCCTCTTTCCACACTGTAGGGAATCTAATCTAAACCTTTTTATTTGGCAGGTAGACAACAGATTTTGGAAGTGTGAGCATGTGCACACCAAGCTATTGCTGCAGAAATATAGCAGTGAAGCATCTGTTGCTAATGCCAGTTTGGTGACAGATACACTTGCCAATTCTAAAAATTAATCTTGGAATAGTGCAGAAGGTGCTGAAAATACATCCTTTGTTGTCTGTTTAAAGTCTCCACTTTACCTTCAGAAACCATGAAAATACAACGTTGTTTCCCTTTCTCCCATGTATGATAAATCATAAGGGGACAGCACACAGGAGATACGTTCCTAGTTCAGGAAAGGAAGGAGGCACAGATTTAAATAACCGATTAAAGAAGCAATGACGACACAAAGAAACGTCTTCTCCTGCAGTGAATGGTTTGGGTCAGGGGTACACAGTCCAAGCACGCGGTGAAAATAGGTCCAACTGAGGCACTCGAGAAGGAACTGGATTATTAATGAAAAGAGGAAGAATGGGCAGTCCAGTGGCTCAGTGGTTAACTCTGCTGCCATGCAGCTCCAGGGGACCCGGGCTCGATTCCAGCCTCGGGCGACTGTCTGTGTGCAGTTCGCACATTGTCCCCATGTCTGCGTGGGTTTCCTCCAGATGCTTCGGTTTCCTCCCACAGTCCAAAGATGTGCAGGTTGGATGGATTGGCCTTGCTAAATTGCCCATAATGTCTATGGATGGTCAAGCTGGGTGAGTTAGCCATGGGAAATGCAGGGTTACAGGGATGGGAATGGGATGGGTCAGCTCTGGGTGGGATGCTCTTCGGAGGGTCAGTGTGGACTCAATGGGTTGAATGGCCTGCTTCCACACTGTAGGGATTCTATGATTCTATAAATGCGCAGGGTTATAGAGAGGAGATTAGGCAAGAAGCTCACTTGGGCAACCGGTGCCAACACAATGGGCTGAGTAGCCTCCTTCTGTAGTGTAACTGTTCTCAGACCCTGGTTCACTTCATGTTCTGGGCATCTAGGGTTCAATTGGTTAATTTGGCATGAGCTGCTCAGATCAAGTTCTCAAGAGACAAGGTATATTCATGACACAAGGAGCACAATAGTGCTGGCCTACCCGAGATTTGTCTCTCAATATCTTGGATGAAAGTTGGTCAAGGTCAATTTCGCTGTAGAAGTCATAACGTCATACAGCAAGGAAACAGATAGACAGGGTGGTGAAGAAGTTTGGCACATATACCCTCACTCATCATGACACTGCGTATAGGAGTTGGGATGTCATATCGTGTCTGTACAGGACATAGGTGATACTGCGTACAATTCTGGTTGTCCTTCTTTAGGAAAAATATTGTTAAACTTCAGAAGCTGGAGAAAAGATTGACAAGGATGTTCCCAAGACTGGAGGGTTTGATCAACAGGTAGAGGCTGAAGAGGCTGAGGCTGTTTTCCCTAGAGTGCCGGAGACTGAGGGGTGACCTTGTAGACGTTTATAAACTCATGAAGGACATGGACAGGGTAAATAGCCAAGGTCTTTTTCCTCAGCTGAAGGAGTCCAAAACTAGATAGCATAGGTTTAAGGTGAGGGGGGAAAGATTTAAAAAGGACCTGAGGGGTAATGTTTTCATTCAGAGGGCGGTGAGTGTATGGAACGAGCTGCCAGAGGAAGTGGTGGAGATTGGTACAACATTTAAAAGGCATCTGGACGGGTATATAAATAGGAAGGGTTTGGAGGGATATGGGCCAAATGCTGGCGAATGGGACCAGGGATGAGTTGGACTGTAGGATCTGTTTGCATGCTGCATGACTCTAGGACTATGCCACTACCATAACAGACTTTCATTAGTAAGTTAATCTGAACACTCCCCACCCGGAAACCATGGATGAAGTGGGAGATCCACCTCCGGCTGAAGTCCCGGTCTGAGGTGATCAAATCAGGCAACCCTATACATGAAATCCAGGTATGAGCTTCACAAATCCATCAGAGATGCCAAGAGGCAATACCAAACTAAGCTTGTGATCCAGACCAACCACATGGACACCAGTCATTTGTGACAAGGGTACAAAGCAAAGTCAAACAGAATCGGGGGCAACAATACATCCCTATGAGCTCAATGCATTCTACACTCACTTTGAACAGAAGGTCAGTGGAACGATATCACCTGTCCCAACTGTGCAGCTCAATGTGCTCCAATGAATTCTCCAACCACCCAGATTTAACAAATGATCAGCAGCTCTGCATTGAGATCTTTGCTAACTCAATAGGTCTTAATCACATTTTCATGTGTACTTTTTATAATGAGAATCCCTACACTGTGGAAGCAGGCCATTCGCCCTATTGAGTCCACACCAACCCTCTGAAGAACATCCCACCCAAACCCACTCTCCTACTCTACCCCTGTAACCCTGCATTTCCCATGGCTGACTCACTGAACCTATATACCACTGCACACTACAGGCAACTTAGCATGGCCAATCCTCCCTAACCTGCACATCTTAGGATTAAACAAAGCCAAATGATCCCACGATCAACAGATCAGATCCAAACTGGGATTCCAACCTCAGGTAAATGTCTGTGTGGAATTTACACATTCTCCCTATGTCTGTGTGGGTTTCCTCCAGGTGCTCCAGTTTCCACCCACAGTTCAAAGATGTGCAGGTTAGGCGTATTGGCCATGCTAAATTGCCCATAGTCTTCAGGGGTATGTAGGTTTGATGCATTAGTCAGGGGTGAATGTGGAGCAGTAGGGGAATGGGTCTGGGGTGGGTTACTCTTCAGAGGGTTGGTGTGGACTTATAGGGCTGAAGAGCCTGTTTCCTCACTGTAGGTATTCTATATTCCCTTTATATTCCCAAACTCTGCAGTCCTACCATTTAAGTCACAAACGGTGTTGGACAATCAAACTCACTGAAGGAGGTGGCTCAATAAATACCTCCATCCTCAATGATGGAGAGCCCAGCACATCTGAGTGCAAAAGACCAGAAGGAAGCATTGCAACTACCTTCAGCCAGAGGATGATCCATTGCGGCCCTCTCTTGCAGTCACCGACAGCACAGGCTCCAGTCTTCAGTCAATTCCATTCACTCTGCATGTTTTCCACAAATGGCTGTACGCAGTGGATATGACAAATGGACCCTGACCACATACTGGCAATAGTACTGAAGACTGGTGCTCCAGAAACAGCCATGTTTCTGGTCAAGCTGTTCCAGCACAGCTCTTCATCTTCCTAAGCAGTCTCTTAGAAGCCAAGCCAATGCTGTGGAAGCCCTTAAATGAATAACAGTCCAATGGCAGCTCCATGCGCCTTGCTGTGGGTGGGGCAGGCGGGGTTTGATAAGGTGGGTAGGTGGGATGCTTTGATTTTTATACTGCCCTCTGCTGTTGGCACCTGGCTCAGCGGAGACACTGGTGATGGCTGGCACCCTCATGGATGCCTCCTCTCCTGCTGAAGTGATCTGGGGGAAAGGGATTCCCACTGGTTTAAGGAGAAGGTGCATCCTTTTCAGGGAGGTTTTGAGAACTCGCCGAAATGTTCCTTTTGCCCTCCTGGGAGCTGCTTGTGGTGATGGAGGTTACAGTACAGAGTTTGTTTCGGGACAATGTGGTTCATTCAATGCAGCTGTTTTACTGTAACCACTGCCTTGATGTTAACTGAGACGGAGCGCTAGTGACGGACTGTAGTGTCAATTTATTTGCAGGTTTTTGCCAAAGTATTGATATATGTTGATATTCCTCTTGGGATTTGAGATGTCTGCAGTACAATGTCCGCTCCTCCAATGCTTACAGAAGGACAGCAAAGACAGGTGCACTGTAGATCATGACCTTGGTGTTGGGGTCGAGGTTTTTCTGGTCAAGTACCCTGTTCCTCAGATAGCCAATGGCTGCACTGGCCCCTGCAGGCAATGCTGAGTTTCATTGTTAATGTCTTCCCTCAATGGAAGGAGGCTCCCAAGGTAGAAGAATTGATGCACATTGTCCAGTCCTCACTGTGTACCCTAACAGTAGGGGGATAGTGTTGCTCAGCAGGAACAGGCTGCTTGAGGAGGATTTTTCTTTTCCAGAAGTTTAGCCTCAGATTTATTCTCTCATAGCCTGTTGTGAGCACATTGACAACAGTTTGGAGCTCAGTCTTTGAGTACACACACACACAAAGAATGGTCTGCATACTACGGCTCAGCGACTGAGGTCAGAGCACCCTTGATTTGGACTGAATGTGGCACAGGAATTGAATCATTTCTCATTGTCCTCTAGAGAAGCTTCACTCAAGTGGGAAGTGGGATTGGGCTGGAGTGTTGAGGTGGCCACATGGGTCAAATCCAGCCTGCTCTTGTGTAAGGTGTGTACTGGATAAAAACGTTAAAAAATAGGTATAGTAGTAGGCCATTAGACCTTCAAGCCTGCACAACCATTCGATCTGACCATGGCTGATGATGCAATTTCAGTATCCCATTCTCACTTACTCCCTTTAGTTGCAAGGTCCAGCTCCCTCTTGAATATCTCTAACGAACTGGTCCCAACCGCTTCCTGTGGGAGAGAATTCCACACGTTCACAACTCTCTGAGGGAAGAAATTCTTTCTCTACTCAGTCTGGAATGGCTTACCCCTTATCCTTAGACTGTAACCGCCCATCCCCCTCTAGTCTGGACTTGCCCAAAATCAGGAACATTCTTCCTGCATCCAGCCTGTCCAGTCCCATCAGAATTTTATATGTTTCCATGAAATCACCCCTTATTCTTTTAAATTCCAGCAAGTACAAGCCCAGTCATATGTCAGTCCTGCCATCCCAGGAATCTGTCTGGTGAACCTTCACTGGACTCCCTCAATAGTAATAATGCCCTTTATCAGATGAGGCGCCTAAAACTGCACACAATACTCAAGGTGTGACTCACCAAGGCCCTGCATAATTGCAGCAAGACATCCTTCCTCCGATAGTCCAATCCTCTCGCTATGAAGGCCAACATACTTTCCTCACTGCCTGCTACACATTGGTTAGGCCACTGTTGGAATATTGTGTGAAATTTTGGTCTTCTTCCTATTGGAAAGATGTTGTGAAATTTGAAAGGGTTCAGAAAAGATGTTGCCAAGGTTGGAGGATTTGAGCTACAGGGAGATGCTGAACAGGCAGGGGCTGTTTTCCCTGGAGCGTCGGAGGCTGAGGGGTGAACTTATAGAGGTATACAAAATTATGAGGAGAATGAATAAGATAAATAGACAAAGTCTTTTCCCTGGAGTCGGGGAGTCCAGAACTAGAGGACATAGGTTTAGGGTGAGAGGGGAAAGATATAAAAGAGACCTAAGGGGCAACCTTTTCACACAGAGATTGATATTTGTATGGAATGAGCTGCCAGAGGAATTGATGGAGGCTGGTACAATTGCAACATTTAAGAGGCATTTGGATGGGTATATGAATAGGAAGGGTTTGGAGGGATATGGGCTGGGTGCTGGCAGGTGGGACTAGATTGGGTTGGAACATCTGGTCGGCATGGACGGGTTAGACCGAAGGGTCTGTTTCCATGCTGACTCTATGATTCTATGACCTGCCTGCCAACCTTCAGCAATTGTTCCACCCTGGAACCATCGCACATCACCTTTTCCTAAACTGCCCCCATTCAGAAATTAATCTGCCTTCCTGTTTTGTAACCTCACATTTATCCACATTATGTTGCATTTGCCAAGTATCTGCCCACTCAGCCAACCTGTCCAAGTTACCCTGCAGCCTCTTATCATCCTCCTCACAGCACACACTGCCCCTCACCCACCCCCTGCTTAGTGTCATCTGCAAGATATTGCATTCAATTCCTTCATCCAAATGTATATTGTGAACGTCTGGGGTCCCAGCACTGAACCCTGCGGCACCTCCACCCAATCACTGCCTGTGACAATCTATTGATAAGAATCACAGGTTGCATAGTGTCATACAGCAGGTGGAAAATGGTCGCAAATGTCCACAGCATTTACCCAGCAATGTGGAAAATTGCCCAGGTATATCATCCTGTACATAGAAATCAAGACAAATCTAACCTGACCACGCCATCAGACTATTCTTGATCACCTGCAAAGTGATGGAAAGTGTCACTGACTGTGATCAAGTGGCACACATTCAGCAAGAGCTGTTCTTTAATGCGGAGCTTGGGTGCCACCAGACCCACTCAGCTCCTGACCTCATGACAGCCTTCATCCAAACTGGGATGAAACAGTTAAACTCCAGCAGGAAGTGAGGGGGCCTGCCTTTGACATCAAGGCAGCATTTGGCCAAGTGTTACCTCAAGGAGCCCGAGCAAAACTGCAGTCAATGGGAATCTCGGGGAAAACTCTCCGCTGATTAGAGTCAGATGTGGTACAAGAGAAAGTGGTTGTTGGAGATCAACCATCTCAGCACCAGGACATCTCTGCAGGAGTTCCTCAGGGTAGCCTCCTAAGGCCAACTATCTTTACCTTCGCTCCAACATAAAGGTCAAAAGTAGGGATGATGACTGATGACTGCACAACATTCAGCATCATTCACTGTTCCTCAGGCACTGCAGAGATCTGTGTCCAGCAAGACCTGGATAATTCCCAGGCGTTCAATCCCTTGGGTGTACCTACGCCACATGGACTGCAGCAGTTTAAGAGGGTGTCTCATGATCATCTTCACAAGAACAATTTAGATGCAAAATAAATGCTGGCCCAGACAACAATGCTGATATTCCATAAAGAATAAACAAAATAAAATCCCTCTTTGATCAATCTTTTGATCGCTTGGATTAATATTTCTTTATTTGGCCCCTGGTTAGTCAAGCATCATTAAGCCGGTAATGCCAGTATATTAACTGTATAATAGACTTTAACCAGAGACACTGAACATCAATATTTCAGCTTAAATAAGTTTGCGCGCTTGGAGAAAATTTAATTCAGGTAATTTGCACAAACAGTGTAATTGTTTTCACAATTATCATATTTATTGTGTCTGTGCAGATCAAAGCCTTTCTATTCATGCTCCATCGTTGTGTCTCACCCTCTTACTTAAAGCATTTTACATACTGCGTCCTCTGTTACTATCAGAGCACCTCTTGCTTTATGCGACTGTTTCTGACACAGTTTCTTGCCATTATGCATCTGTCTCAGTTGCTTACGGATCTGTGTTCATCTTTCTCTCCCAATGTAATGAGAATTGATGTTGACTTTACATTCATGTCTGAAGTGTAATTTAGCACTTGCAGTTTCCTGTAAATCAGAATATTTAAATGCATGACACAGAGAGAGATTATGCAAGAAAGGAAATGATCGAGCTTACTGAGACCTTATTAACTTTCGAAAGGCGAGTCTGAATCATGTCATATTTATTAGCTTCCAGCATCAGAGCTTTTGTATAATTCTCAAAGGGCCTGATGTACATGGCTGGCACTGGGCAGGCACCCAATCTCTTGTTATGGACCAAACCCCCTCAAAATATGTCAAGGAGATAGCCTACACTCTAATTTTTATTTTGTTTAAAGGCAAGCTATTTAAAGAAATTCACCATAGATCCTCAGGTAATACCACGGCTACTTCCATCTAGAAGGACAAGGGTAGCAGATACACGGGAACACCATCACCTTCAAGTTCCCCTCTGAGGCACTCGCCATCCTGACCTGGAAATGCATCCCTATTCCTTCACTGTTGCTGGGTCAAAATCCTGGAATTCCCTCCTTAATGGCATTGTGGGTCAACTCAAAGCAGGTGGGCTGCAGTGGTTCAAGAAGGCAGCTCACCCCAATATCTCAAGGGCAACTAGGGATGGGCAATAAATGCTGACCCAGCCAGTGACATTCACATCCCACAAATGAATTTTAGAAAGTGTAAGGTGCTGTGATTTATTTGGTCAACTATTAGGATTAAAGCAAAACATGCTTTATTCTCACACCACTGTTTGGACACAAACAAAAAGAGAAGAATCGATATAGCTAACTCTATTGAAATACTTAATAAAATAAATATATTATTTAACTACTAATCATCAACGGTTCCAATATAGGAGCATCCCATGAACACACCCTTGGCAAAGGCGAATTCAGTAAAACAGATTTTTTTCGTGCCAGTCCAGGAGAAAGGAACACCAAAAGAAACAATCCTAGCTGCAGAGAGTGAGCTCAAGCTATTTGCTGCAGCAGAGAGAGAGCTGTATCTATCAGCTTCAACTTCAACTCAAAAACCCCAACTGAGAGCAAAACTCAAACCCTGGGTCTGGGTGAGCTTCTTTTGTCTAATTTTTAAAAAAACACTCAGGGAGCTCAAAGCTGTTCAGCCACTGCTCCTCAAACAGACATCTCAGTAGCCAACCCTTACTCGAAATCCCGAAATCCAAAAAGATCCAAAATCCAAAAGGTTTTCTCGTGAAGTTTTTTTTCTCATTAACAAGGTTGCTTACCGTGTAAACTGTTAACCTAACTCCATACCCACTCGATGCGTGTCACTCGGATGCGAGGTAGGTGGGCGTGGCCAAGCACTGGCAGGCCTCAATTCTGTCTCAGGGCCCGCAGTACTGATAGTGAGTCTGCTGTCCGGTAAGATTTTTAAAAATTTCACCGTCAGACTGTCACTTATTCCAAAATTCAAAAACTTCCAAATTCTGAAAACCAGCTGGTCCTGAGCATTTCGGATAAAGGATTGTGTACCTGTACCACTATGGCCACACCTTTCTGTAAGAGAAACAGCATAGAACAAATTCCTCTTAAAGTCACAGTACCATGACACTCAGAGCACACCGTCGGTCCCAATACCGTCTCAGCGTTGGTCCCGCTGAGTCTCTGAGTTTTGAGTTCAAATCTTACAACAGGATTCAAATGTGAAATTAACAAAGCTGACACTCTGATGCAATACTGAGGGAATGCTGCACTCACAGGGGTGCCATCTTTCAAATGAGACTTGAATCCAAGATCCCATCTGCCCTTGGGTGTATAAAATCCCATGGCAGTATTTCCCAAAGGAATGGGATGAGAAGTTATTCCAGATGTCCTGGCCAGTGGAGTCACACCGCATGGAAATAGACCCTTCGGTCCAACCAGTCCATGCCGAACATAATCCCAAACCAAACTAGTCCCACCTGCCTGCTCCTGGCCCATATCCCTCCAAACCTTTCTTATTCATGTATTTATCACAATGTTTATTAAACATTGTGAATGTGTCCGAAAAGAACTAAGATTTAATCAAAATAAAAATCTTATACTACTGAAATGAATAACTGTAAGAAACCAAGAAGTAAATCTCGAGGTAGGGTTGCACAGTGGCTCAGTGGTTGGCTCTGCTGCCTCACAGCCACAGGGACCCAGGTTCGATTCCAGCCTCAAGTAACTGCCTTGTGGAGTTTCCACATTCTCCCGACCTCTGTGTGGGTTTCTTCTGGGTGCCTTGATTTCCTTCCACAGTCCAAAGAGGTGCAGGTCAGGTGAATTGGCCTTGCTAAGTTGCCCATAGTGTTCAGGGATGTATAGGTTAGGTGGATTAGCCATGGGAAAAGCAGGGTTGCAGGGATGGGTGAGGGGGTAGTGGTGGGTGGCTAAGTTTGTGTGGGATGCTGTTTGGAGGGTCGATGTGGACTCGATAGGCTGAATGGCCTGCTCCTACACTGTAGGGATTCTATGGTAAATCTAGAAATAAGCCTGAAATCGTGGAGCAGTTGCAAGATCCACCTACTCTCAGTCCACCATTTTAGAATCTTGGTAATTAACCCTTATTTAACATCACAAAAGCATATTATCCAGTTATTAATGTTGTGGCTTTTTGTGGGAACTTGCTCTGCACAAATTAGCTGCTTCAACTTAGTTGTTACAAAAGTGACAACAGTTCAAGAACTACCTCATCCATTGTAAAGCTCTGTGAGAGGTGCTATATAAATTCAAGGCTTCCTTATATACGATTCATGGTTTTAAAAAAAATATCTGTTTACACATCACTTAGATCAGTTTTGAAATTAAGTGATGCAGAACGAAATGTAGATGGATTTAAGACACGAATCAGCCATGGTTTGATTAAATGGTGAAATATGTTTCTGTTCCGATGTTCTCACCTCGTTGAGATAAATGTGGACCCTTCTTTAAATGAACACAACACTGGAGGGGGAGCTCCACAAATATCCACATCCTTAATAATGGGAGAGACCAGCACATCAATGCAAACGATTAGGCTGAAGCGTTTGCAAAGTCCTTGTACCAGATGTGCCAAGTGGATGATCGACCTTGGCTCCACAGACATAAGTCTTCAGCCAATTTGATTCACTCCATGGGATATCAAGAAACAGTTGGAAGCACTGAATTCTGTAAAGCATATGGGCCCCAGTAACCTCCATTCCCAGCCCCCGACTCCCTTCCCAACCACTCCCTATCCCTTCCACTGCTCCCTGCCACCAACTGGATTCATTCTTCCCATTGACCAACCAGGTCATACCCTCTACCTGTCCCCACTCCACCATTCATGGCCCACCATCCCCTTTATCTGCAGCTGCCCCCACACCCACCCCCAGTCCTGAAGAAGGGTTACACCTGAAACGTTGACTTCTCCACCTCCTGATGCTGCCTGGCTTGCTGTGTTCTTCCAGCCTCCTGCCTGTCGACTTTGGATTCCAGCATCTGGAGTTTTTTTTGTCTCTGACAACATTCTGACAATAATACTGAAGACTTGTGCTCCAGAAACTTCTATCTCTCATCCAGCTGTTGCAGTCCAGTTACAACACCGGCCTCTACCTAACGTGAAAAATTTCCCAGGAATGTCCTGTTAGATAAATCTAACCCAGCCAATTTTTGCCCCAGCCTGCTTTTCATCTGCAGTTCTCACTTCCACCTAGTTGATTTTAACCTCACTGCAAATCGTCTTCCAAGGATGCCTATCTTGAAGAAGTTCTCCTCCTCTCTCCTTAAAGATCTCAGTGAGTCCCCCTCTCACTGCAATCCTCCCAGGTCATCTCCTTACTCTCAACTACCTTCCCCCCAGCCCCACCCCTCTCCCGTTTATCACTCCACCCCCGAGGGTCCAAGCCTCATTTTGGCTTTTGTCCAAAACATCGATTCTCCTGCTCCTCAGACGCTGCCTGACCTGCTGTGCTTTTCTAGCACCACACTCTCGGCTCTAATCTCCAGCATCTGCAGTCCTCATTTTTGCCTACTTTTCATCATCAGTCAAGTGGTGGAAGGTTTCATCAACAGCGCTATCAAGCAATAACCTGTTCAGTGATGTTCAGTTTGGGTTTTACTGATGCCACTCAGCTCTTGATCTTATTGCAGCCTTGGTTCAGACCTGGACAAAAGAGCTGAATTCCACAATTAAGGGAAAATGACTAACCTTGACATCAGGGGTGCGTTTGACTTGAGTGTGGCATCAAGGAGCCCTAACAAAGATGGAATTACTTGGAATCGGGGAAAACAATTTACACTGGTTAGAGTCATAGCTAAACACAAAAGGAAGGTGGTGTTAGTTGTTGGAGTTGAAACTTTATTGCTGGAACAGCACAGCAGGTCAGGCAGCATCCAGGGAACAGGAGATTCGACGTTTCGGGCACAGGCCCTTCTTCAGGCCAAACCACAACAACCCGACGGTCGGAGGAGGAGCGTCTTATCTTCCGACTGGGAACCCTCCAACCGCAGGGGATGAACTTGGACTTCACCAGTTTCTTCATCCCCCCTCCCCCCACCTTGTCTCAGCCGGATCCTTCCAGCCCGGCACCGCCTTCCTGACCTGCAGTCTTCTTCTTGACCTCTCCGCCTCCATCCTACTCCGACCTATCACCCTCACCTTGACCTCTTTCCACCTATCACATTTCCAACTCCCCTCCTCCAAGTCCCTCCTCCCTACCTTTTATCTTCTCCTGCTGAACACTCTCTGCTCATTCCTGAAGAAGGGCCTGTGCCCGAAACGTCGAATCTCCTGTTCCCTGGATGCTGCCTGACCTGCTGTGCTGTTCCAGCAATAAAGTTTCAACTTTGATCTCCAGCATCTGCAGACCTCACTTTCTCCTCGTTAGTTGTTGGAGGTCAGTCATCTCAGCATCAGGACATCTCTCAAGGTAATGTCTCAATTTCAACTCTAATTGCTGCAATGATGACCTTCCCTCCATGAAAAGGCATGAAATGGGGATGTTCACTGATGATTGCACAATGTTCAGAACTGTGACCTCTCAGATACTGACGCAGTCTATGTCCATGGGTGCATCATGGCCTGGTACGACAACTGCTCTGTCCAGAACCATAAGAAACTACAGAAAGTTGTGAACGCAGCCCAGACCATCAGTTAAGCCAATCTCCCATCCATGGACGCCATCTACACTTCTCATTTCCATGGAAGGGCAGCCAACAACATCATCAAAAGCCCTTCCAATCCCGGCTATACTGTCTTCCACCCTGCTCCGTCAGGCAGAAGACACAGAAGCGTAAACACACATACCAACAGGTTCGAGAACAGTTTCTTCCCAGCTGTTATTAAACTACTGAACGAACTAATTTCAAATCTAATGCTGATCTTGTTTTTGTGCACTTACTGTACAGTGTAACCTTGCATGCCTTGCTCTGCCTAAATACCTGATCATCTGTATGTCCTTGTATGGTATGATCTGCCTGTACTCCATGCAAAACAAAACTTTTCACCGCACTTAGGTACAGGTGACAACAATAAGTCAAATCAAATCAAATACTGCAAGAGCTGCCACGCATTCACTCATCCAGAAACCCGCACACTCTCTCAGACATGTGCATTCTCGGACTCACACTGGTCTGGGAAGTTTGGTGATTCTTATCGCCAACAGATGAACACACCAACATGTCCAACTGAACACAACAATTCACCGCAGCCATAGAGACCGAATGGAAACAACCAGCTGAAGGGGACATTGGAGCAGAAGACCAGAAACTTGGTCAGGCGGAAGTGTATACTGCAGATGCTGGAGATTAGAGTCAAGATTAGAGTGGTGCTGGAAAAGCACAGCAGGTCAGGCAGCATCTGAGGAGCAGCAAAATTGACGTTTCGGGTAAAAGCCCTTCATCAGGAATCCTGATGAAGGGCTTTTGCCCAAAATATTGATTCTCCTGCTCCTCGGATGCTGCCTGACCTGCTGTGCTTTTCCAGCACCACTCTAATCTTGACTCAGAAACTTGGTCAGACAAGTAAGCTTGAAGGAACACCCTAAAATGTGGAGAGAAAGATCAAGAAGATGTGAGTAGGAGTGTAGATGAAGTTGTGATCTGATCAATCATAATCTCACTAAATGGCAGAGTAAGCATGAGGGGCTGAGTGGCCTCTATTGTAACTAAGAGGAGAAAGTGAGGTCTGCAGATGCTGGAGATCAAAGTTGAAACTTTATTGCTGGAACAGCACAGCAGGTCAGGCAGCATCCAGGGAACAGGAGATTCGACGTTTCGGGCACAGGCCCTTCTTCAGGAAATCCTGAAGAAGGGCCTGTGCCCGAAACGTCGAATCTCCTGTTCCCTGGATGCTGCCTGACCTGCTGTGCTGTTCCAGCAATAAAGTTTCAACTCTATTGTAACTAATCCACATGTACTCATATAGAGAGCTACCCATTTACTTTTAAACAGGACAAAGCTTTGCAAAAGGATCAGTGTTAAAAGACAAAGTCAGCTTTGAGTTAAAAGGAACCCAAAGTCTGGACATCATATTATTTCCTGTGGTGTGGTTAAAATGCCCTTTCGGTTACCATCAGCAGAAAGAACAGAGACCTTTCTCCTGAATTCCATTTTAGATTTTTGGGTGACTATATTATAGTTGGATTCCCCAGAGCCATCTTGTTTGTGTTTATCTTACTGAAACCCCCCATCATTGCAGAGACCAGGATGAGAAAGCCACAAGATCTCTTGGGCCCAAGATCCCTCAGCTTCTCTTGATGCACATATCGATGCAGTTCTGGTATCATTCATGGGGAGGCGATATCACTGAACTAGTAATCCAAAGATCTCAGGTGATGTGCTAGGGATCCAAGTCTGAATCCGACAGACAGTGGAATTTGTATTCAATTAGAAAGTCTGCAATTAAAAGTCTAATGATGACCGTTGTTGATTATCCAAAAAATCTGTCAGATCACTAATTTCCTTGCGAGAGAAGGAAACTGTTGTCCTTACCTGTTCTGGCTCCAGGCCCACAGCAAGGTGGTTGACTCTTAACTGCCCTCTGGGTGCTAAGGAATGGGCAATAAATGGTCATAAAAGGCCTACAGTGCGGAAGCAAGCCATTCAGCCTATCAAGTCCACACTGACCCTCTGAAGAACATCCATCCCAGGCCCGTCCCCTACTGTATCCCTGTAAACTTACATTTCCCAATGGTTAATTCACCTGACCTGCACATCTTTGGACTGTGGGAGGAAACCGGAGCACCCGAAAGAAAACCTAAGTAGACACGGGGAGAATGTGCAAACTCCACACAGTCAGTCAGTCGCCCAAGACTGGAATCAAATCCAGGTCCCTGGTGCTGTGAGGAAGCAGTGCTAACCACTGGGCCACTGTACTGGCCCAAATGCTGGCCAAACCAATTGTACCAACATCCTTTTTTTGCTTTTTCTGCTATCATGTAAACCAAGTATCACTCTCGCTTCTCTGAGATTGAGACCACTCCCACCACTGCAGTGAAAATAATCACCGAACCTACCGAACGCTGGGTTGGACATGAGTAAACCACACAAAGAGCCAATGCAGTGATGCTTCTCAGGACTGGGTAAAAAAAATTAAAAAATTGAGGTTTAATCTACGATGGTGCTGAAGCACAAACAATATTTCAGTTCACTTTTAAATTGTTAAGGAGTCTGTTAATTCAGCTTCTGCATGCTGAATCCCACCTTACCATCTTCTTTATGTGACTAAATTCAAATTCTTAAATATTTTTGGTTTGCACCGACTGATTCGTTTGGGGAAATACTGTATTTATTTTATTAAAACACCCTGTTATGGTTGCTAAGCAACATCAATCCACTTAACACTGTGGTAGGATCTGAAAAGGTGCTAATAAGAGACGCAGACACACATATACACAGACACAGGCACACACACTGACAAGCTCAGAGACAGAGACAGAAACACACACATACACACACAAATAGGGACACAGGCACACACACAAACAGGCTCAGAGACAGGGACAGAAACACACATACAAACAGAGACACAGGCACACACAGACACAGGGACAGAAGCACACAGATGCTAGCTCAGAGACACGGATTGAAAAAAACACACACACACACACAAACAGCACACACAGACACGGATCATGACATAATTTTACAGACAGCAATAGCAATCCAAGCTGCTCCAAATCTTACAGTAAATCACTACATGTTATCATAATAACATGGACCATTTTATCAACAAAATTCTTGAATCGAGAGGGTTGTACAAATTATTGCACAGGGACCTGTGTTGAACCATTGACATTCCACCTCCCTCTGTAATTCAAATAAAGGTGATCTTAATGAGGACAAAGAACAATGCAACCTTGGCAGCCAACATTGAGGGGCTGTGACTTTTCACTTCATGAAGGAAGGAAGAAAATCAAAACACAAACAGATGGTTGGGGAATTAATCACACAAAAAAAAAATCAACACCTCACAGTGTGTTAGAGAGTTACAGTTCAAATAGGAGCTGCTGATGATGCTGTAAACAATGAATCCCACTTAAGTGCTTACTTTCTGGCTACATTTAAGTTGCCAGAATTAAACTCCTATGTCCTGCAAATAGGTATTTAATAATAATTCAGTCAGAATTTCGGTCTTCAGAGACAGATATTCCAGATCTGTATTGTCAAGAAGAAAAGCAGAATTATGGTGGAGAAACTCAGTAGGTCTGGCAGCAGTAAGAGTGTTTTGAAGAAGGGTCACACTGGGTTTGAAAAGTTAACTCTGTGTCTCTCTCTCTCTCTCTCAACTGATGCTGCTAGATCTGCTGCGTTTCTCCAGCAAATCCCGTTTTTGTTTGTTTCAGATTGCCAACATCTGCAGTTCTCTGTTTTATTATGTCACACTTTTCTGACTCGTTGCCTGCTCAAGAATATAAAGACAGAATTACATGGAAAACATAAACTGAACTCAAACAAGACACAGAAACTGCAGATGCTGGAAATCTGGAACAACACAGAAATTGCTGGAGAAACTCAGTAGATGTGGCAGCATCAGTGGAAACAGAACCAGAGTTAATGTTTCGAATTCTCTACTCCAAATAAGTGTCACTGGACTCCAATCATTAACTCTGTTTCTCTCTCCACAGACGCTGCCAGACCTGCTGAGTTTCTCCAGCTATTTCTGGTTTTGATTAATTACATTTTTCTTGATTTTCACCTGCTGATCCCTCAGCATATTCTGTCACCTCTTGGACATTTGCAGAATGCCCACCTTTTTTAGCCATCTCTTGTCCGTGGAGACACTGGACACTAAACACTTTGTTCCATAGATGTGCCTGTTCCTCAGATTCACAGACAAGTCGTTTGTGCCGACAAAGCATCCCAATCTGACAGTCCCATTTGCCAGCTTTTGGCCCATATCCCTCCAAACCCTTCCTTATCATATATCCATTGAGATGCCTTGTAAATGTTGTAATTGTATCAGCCTCCACCACTTCCTCTGGCAGCTCATTCCAGACACGCACCACCCTCTGTATGATGAAGTTACCCCTTAAGTCCTTATTATAACTTTCCCTTCTCACCTCAAACCTATGCCCTCCAGTTTTAGATGCCCCCATCCGAAGAAAAGGACATTTCCTATTTATCCTATCCATGCCCCTCATGATTTATAAACCTCTTTATGGTCACCCCTCAGCCTCCAATTCTACATGGAAAAAAGCCCCAGCCTATTCAGCCTCTCCCTATAACCCAAACCTCTTGTCCCAGAAACATCCTTGTAAATCTTTGCTGCACTCTCTCAAAGTTTAACAACATCTATCCTGTAGAAGAGTGACCAGAATTGTATGCTGTATTCTAAAAAGTGCCCTCACCAATGTTCTGTACAGCCACAACATGACATGGATTAGGTTAGCTCGCTGAACTGCAAGGTTCGTCTTCAGATGTTTCATCACCATTCTAGGTAACATCTTCAGTGAGCCTCCGAATGAATCACTGGTGGTGTAGCCGGCTTTCTATTTATAT
The DNA here is from genome assembly GCF_004010195.1 of Chiloscyllium plagiosum. Classification (NCBI taxonomy): domain Eukaryota; kingdom Metazoa; phylum Chordata; class Chondrichthyes; order Orectolobiformes; family Hemiscylliidae; genus Chiloscyllium; species Chiloscyllium plagiosum. The sequence continues at coordinate 12,614,721 of NC_057747.1, read as the reverse complement.
GTTTGCGTTTCCTAGGGTTGGTGATGTCATTTCCTGTGGTGACATCATTTCCTATGGTGATGTCATTTCCTGAACTTTATCTCAGGGGGTGGTAAATGGGATCCAAGTCAATGTGTTTGTTGAGAGATGACATCTAAACTCCGATACTCAGTGGTCTCACCAATGAAGCAAGCTTACCAAACGCCTTCTTCACCACCCTGTCTACCTACCACTCCACTTTCAAGAAACCACTCAAACAGTCCAATTTCCAATCTGGAAATTCAAACAAGTTTCATTCTCATCCATTTTCTTTCTCAAGTGTCCATGCAATCTACACTATACTGTGAAATGATGATTGAAGTCAAAGAAAGGGAATTACTCCAATTTGCGTTTGGCCCAAAGACCCCATTCACAAAGGCAGCTCACCAATGCACTCTCAGCCCCAAAAGCTTCATTTAGGTACGATGCCTGTGGTCGAACATATAAGGTCAAATTTTGGGCATTAATCATTTAAACTTTATTTCAGGTTGGATAACAAGTGGAGTAATAAGTTGAGAGATTAGTACGCCATTTCCTGCAGAGGTCTGCTGTGTGTTACTCTCTGGGTCAAGAGCTGTAGCAATCTGAGACATGCAAAGACAAACAAAATGTGCTGCCGATACTGGAAATCTGAAACAACCACACAGAATGCTGGTGAAACTCAGCAGGTTAGGCAGCATCCATGGACAGAGAAACAGAGTTAATGTATCGAACCTGGTCTGACTCTTCTTTAGAAGAGGCAGTCAAGGAGATTCTTTTGATAGAGAAGATGGTGTGAATGCCCAGTGCCAAAGACATTGGTCAGAACATTGAGTCTAGGAGTTGGGGTGTCATATTGTGGTCGTAGAGGACATTTTTAAAATACTGCATACATTTCTGGTTGCCCTTCTGTATGAGAGATGTTGCTAATGATGGTGAAAAAGAAAAAGAGAACTAAAATCTGTGTAAAGTGAGATGTGAAAGAAGGCAAATGGGTCATCTCCGTTATGAAAAATACAACATGATGTAAACAAGACACGGCTGTGTTGGGAGGACAGGATGGAGGAGAGAATGTAAGAAAAGTTTGGAATGTAAGAAGGGTGCACAATGAATGTAATATGATCAGGTTCCGAAGTTGTGGAATTCAATATTGAGGCCTCAAGGTTGGAAAGTGTCTCAGCAGAAAATGAGGTATTGTTCTTCGAGCAAGCTCAGGACAGATATGTTAGCAAGACAGCAAGGTGGTTTATTGACATGGTAAGCAACTGAAAGGTCAGAGATCAGTCCTGAGGACAGAGCAGTGGTGTTCCACAAAGCGGTCAGCCAGTGTGTTTAGTCTCGCCAATGTAAAGGAGACCAATTTATAGTAAGCTACAAACTGAGGATTTACAGCAGCTTAGGAGAAATGCAAGTTAAAATCTGCTTCACCCAAAAGATATGTTTCAGACCTTGGATAGTGAGAAGGGAAAAGGTGAATGGGCATGTGTTACACATTCTGAGATTGCATGGCAAGGTGCTCTGGGTAAATGTGCAAGTGTTTAGAGTCATAGAGCCATAGAGATGTACAGCATGGAAACAGACCCTTTGGTCCAACCCGTCCATGCCGACCAGATATCCCAACCCAATCTAGTCCCACCTGCAAGCACCCAGCCCATATCCCTCCAAACCCTTCCTATTCATATACCCATCCAAGTACCTTTTAAATGTTGCAACTGTACCAGCCTCCACCACATCCTCTGGCAGCTCATTCCGTACACGTACCACCCTCTGCGTGAAAATGTTGCCCCTTAGGTCTCTTTTATATCTTTCCCCTCTCACCCTAAACCTATGCCCTCTAGGTCTGGACTCCCCAACCCCAGGGAAATGACTTTGTCTATTTATCCTATCCATGCCCCTCATAATTTTGTAAACCTCTACAAGGT
>NC_057747.1:12597680-12612675 GCF_004010195.1 Chiloscyllium plagiosum | reverse complement strand
CCATTAAGCGTATAAGTCCTGCTAAGATTTGTTTTCTCAAAATGCAGCACCTCACATTTATCTGAATTAAACTCCATCTGCCACTTCTCAGCCCATTGGCCCATCTGGTCCAGATCCTGTTGTAATCTGAGGTAACCCTCTTCACTGTCCACTACACCTCCAATTTTGGTGTCATCTGCAAACTTACTAACTATACCTCTTATGCTCGCGTCCAAATCATTTGGAGTGATAAAGGCATGCGCCAGGGGTTACAGAGGGAGCGGGTCCGACAGAACGCTGACAGTAAAGGGGAGTTTGATGGTGGCATCCTGCTGGAGGTTGGTGGAAATGGTCGCAGATGACTGGAAACTAGTGGGTTGGAACGTGAGGACAGTAGGAACCCTCTCATTGTTCTTAGAAGGAGGTGAAGGGGTGTGGGTAGAGTCTGGGCGATGGGTTGGACACTGCCAAAGACCTGGCAAACCACTGGTGTTGGGGAGTCCTCAGGTCGTCATGTCAGAGGCAGCACATTGGAAGGTGGCATCATCAGAACAGATCCAACAGAGGCAAAGAAACTGGAAGAATGGAATTGCAGGAAGCAGAGTGTGAGGAGGTGGAGTCGAAGAAACTGTGGGAGTCTGTGGGCTTGCAATGGATATGGATGAACAGCCTATCCTCAGAAATGGAAGTAATGAAGTCAAGGAAGGGGACGGAAGAATCAGAGTTCGGCCATAGAGTCATAAAGATGTATAGTATGGAAATACACCCTTCGGTCCAACTCGTCCATGTCGACCAGATCTCCTAACCTAATCTAGTTCCATTTGCCAACACTTGGCCCATATCCCTCTAAACCCTACCTATGCATATACCCATCCACATGCCTTTCAAATGTTGTAATTATACCAGTCTCCACCATTTCGTCTGGCAGCTCATTCCACACATGCATCACCTTTGAATGAAAAAGTTGCCCCTTAGGTTCCTTTTATATCTTTCACCTCTCACCCTAAACCAATGCCCTCTAGTTCTGGACACCCCCACCCCAGGGAAAAGACTTTATCTATTTAACCTATTCATGCCCCTCATGATTTTATAAACCTTTATAAAGGTCACTCCTCAGCCTCTGACGCTCCAGGGAAAACAGCCCCACCCTATTCAGACTCTCCCTTTAGCTTGTTACAACACAGGGTAAACCCTCCTGCTTAATTTAAACCAGCAACACAGAAAAGATTTGTCCCATGCAGTAATCTGTGAAAATTTGAGAGGCCAAGAACTATTTAAAGTAAAAATCAACGACTTTATTTCTTAAAGTACAACAGAGAATAATTAACGAACAACTATTTACAACTCGTTCCTCTAACCTATCTTTTACTTTCCCTTCTTTAATACTAGTCTGATAAAACCCCTGATTAAGATTTGCGGAAAAAAATTAAAATTTCAAAACCAACCAGCTGTCGAATCTTCAATTTGGATCTTCCTCTGTCTTCTTCTTAGGGATTATGCTTCAGAGATTATTCTGCAGATGTCGTTAGCTTGGCAGTTCTCCTCCCAATTGTTCAATTTTACCCAGTCTTATACCCCCATAACATCAGGTTGTGTCATTGGAGTTTAAGATTGTCAATATACAAAATTCAAACTTAATTGGAGTTTGGTATTTTTTCAGGGTTTATTTAAAACTGATTGGTCTAATTTGAATTTGTTTTGTTATCTCCAGGCAACCACCTAATTGAGTTGTTCAATCAAATGTTACATTATATCTTTTTCAGAACACTTGGTGCAGTGTCAGACAGTTTTGCGAGCTTTTAACTCTCTTAAAGGTACAGTACACCCACATTTTCATAACAAGCTCAAATCCTCCTGGCAACATCCTTATAAATCTTTTCTGAACCCTTTCAAGTTTCACAACATCCTTCAGATAGGAAAGAGACCAGAATTACCTGCAATATTCCAAAAGTGAACTAACCAACATCCTGTACAGCTGCAATATGAACTCCCAACTTCTATACTCAATGCTCTGACCAAAAAAGGAAAGCAAACCAAGTGCCTTCTTCACTATCCTATCTACCTGCGACTCCACTTTCAAGGAGCTATGAACCTGCACTCCAAGGTCTCTTTGTTCAGCAACAATCCCTGGCACCTTACCGTTAAGTGTATAAGTCCTGCTAAGATTTGCTTTCCCAAAATGCAGCACCTCGCATTTATCTAAATTAAACTCCATCTGTCATTCTTTGGCTCATTGGCCCATCTGATCAAGATCCCATTGTACTCTGTGGTAACCTTCTTCATTGTCCACTGCACCTCCAATTTTGGTGTCATCTGCAAACCTACTATATTCACATCCAAATCATTTATATAAATGACAAAAAGTAGAGGATCCAGCACCAATTTTTGTGGCACACCACCAGTTACAGGCCTCCAGTCTGAAAAGCAGTCTCCTGTCTTCTACCTTTGAGCCAGTTCTGTATCCAAATGGCTAGTTCTCTCTGTTCTCCATGAGATCTAATCTTGCTAACCAGTCTCCCATGGGGAACCGTGTCGAACGCCTTACTAAACCCCACACAGATCATGTCCACTGCTCTGCCCTCATCAATCCTCTTTGTTATACTTCAAACTCAATCAAGTTTGTGAGACATGATTTCCCACGCACTAAGCCATATTGACTATTCCTAATCAGTCCTTGCCTTTCCAAATACATGTAAATCCTGTCCCTCAGGATTTCCTCCAACATCTTGCCCACCACGGACATCAGGCTCACTGGTCTATGGTTTCCTGGCTTATCCTTACCACCTTTCTTACATAGTGGTATTACATTAGTCAACCTCCAGTCTTCCAGCACTCACCTGTGACGATCGATGATACAAATATCTCAGCAAGAGGCCCAGCAATCACTTCCCTAGCTTCCCCCAGAGTTCTAAGATACACCTGATCAGATCCTGGGGATTTATCCACCTTTATGCGTTTCAAGACATCCAGCACTTCCTCCTCTGTAATATGGACATTTTTCAATGTGTCACCATCTATTTCCTCACATTCTATATCTTACATGTCCTCCTTCACAATAAACACTGATGCAAAATGTTTGTTTAGTATCTCCCCCATCTCCTGCAGCTCCTTGCTGCCTTGCAACATCAGCAAGGCTGCCTTGCTGATCTTTGAGGGGCCCTATTCTCTCCCTTTTGTCCTTCCTCCATTTGTAAAAACCCTTTGGATTCTCCTTAATTCTATTTGACAAAGCTATCTCACATCCCCTTTTTGCTCTCCTGATTTCCCTGTTAAGTTACTCCTACTTCCTTTATACTTTTCTAAGGATTCACTCGATCTCTGCTGTCTATACCTGACATATGCTTCCTTCTTTTTCTTAACCAAACCCTCAATTTCTCTCTCAATTTCCCTTCCTGATGAAGGGCTTTTGCCCGAAACATCAATTTTCCTGCTCCTTGGATGCTGCCTGACCTGCTTTGCTTTTCGAGCATCACGTTCTTGACTCAAGATTTGCACCTTCTCTAGTAGGTACATCTACATACTAAATCAGAAAATGTTCTTGTACTCACTTAACAAATTCCTGTCCATCTAAACCCTTAACACTATGGCAGCATCTAAACCCTTAACACTATGGCAGTCCCAGTCTATGTTTGAAAAGTTAAAATCCCCCACCATAATCACCCTATTATTCTTATAGATAACTGAAATCTCCTTACAAATCTGTTTATGAATTTCTCGCTGACTATTAGAGAGTCTATAATACAATCCCAATAAGGTGATCAACATTTTCTTATTTCTTAGTTCCACCCAAATAATGCCCCTGGATGTATTTCTGGGAATATCCTCCCTCAGTACAGCAGTAATGCTATCCCTTATCAAAAATGCCACTCCCCCTCCCCTCTTGCCTCCCTTTCTATCCTTCCTGTAGCATTTGTATCCTGGAACATTAAGCTACCAGTCCTGCCCATCCCTGAGCCATGTTTCTGTAATTGCTATGATATCCCAGTCCCATGTTCCTAACCATGCCCTGAGTTCATCTGCCTTCCCTGTTAGGCCCCTTGCATTGAAATAAATGCAGTTTAATTTATTAGTCCTACCTTGTCCCTGCCTGCCCTGACTGTTTGACTCACTTCTGTTCTCAGCTGTACCCGTCTCAGATCGATCTCTTTCCTCACTATCTCCCTGGGTCCCACCCCCCCCCACCTTACTAGTTTAAATCCTCCCAAGCAGTTCTAGCAAATGTCCCTGCCAGTATGATAGTCCCCTTCCAATTTAGTTGCAATCCGTCCTTCTTGTACAGGTCACTTCTACCCCAAAAGAGATTCCAATGATCCAAAAATGTGAATCCTTCTCCCATACACCAGCTCATCAGCCATGCATTCATCTGCTCTACCCTCCTATTCCTGCCCTCACTAGCTTGTAGAACCGGGAGTAATCCAGATATTACTACTCTCGAGGACCTCCTTTTTAAATTCCTGCCTAACTCTCTATATTCTCCCTTCACAATCTCATACTTTTCCCTTCCTGTGGTGTTGGTTCCAATGTGTACAATGACCTTCTGCTCGGCCTTTCCCCCCTTGAGAACATTCTGCACGTTCTCTGAGATATCCTTGATCCTAGCACTAGGAAGGCAACATACCATTTTGATTTTTTGCCGCTGGCCACAAAAATGTCTGTCTGTGCCTCTGACTAGTGAGTCCCCTAACACAATCGATTACTTGGAGCCTGGCATACCCCTCATTACATTAGAGCCTGTCTTGATAACAGAAACTTGGCTGTTTGTGCTACATTTCCCTGAGAGTCCATCACCCCTTACATTTTCCAAAACAGCATATTTGTTTGAAATGGGGATAGCCACAGAAGACTGCTGCACTACCTGCCTACCTCTCTTATTTTTCCTGACGTTAACCCATCTACCTGACTGTATCTGTGGCTTTTCTCCATTCCTATAACTGCCATCCATCACACTCCCTAGCCCTTATAAATTCCACATTGCCTCTAACTGTCGCTCCAACTGGTCCATTTGATATGATAGGATTCGCAACCAAAGACATTCATTGCAGATATAATCCTCAGTAACACTTAAACTCTCTATAAATTCCCACGTGACAAGAAGAACATATCATACTATTAAAGGTCATTTTTGCTCCTTCACAATCTACAGACCCAGAAAATAGCACCGTCTTATAGCTCTAAAAAACACTGCTCCAGATTAACTTAATACTTATAGCTTATATTTTTAAAAATTTAATTAAGACACAGATCTCAATAAAACATATAATCAAGAAAGAACCCACACTACTCACTACTGTAGATTTACAGCAAGGCAATGCTTAAAATTATACACTTATCTGTTTCTGTGCTGTGACCTCTCCCAAACAGGTTCCTCCAAGATCAATTGTGAATTTTGCTGTTTAGGTTTTCTCTGACGCACTCCAATGTCCAGAGATACATGAATTCAAACAGCAAAGGCAGTAACTACACAGATTCACTGCTGTGTCAATTTTCTTTCTTTCTCTCTCTCTCCTTCACTGACCACGTGCTGCTTGTTGTCTGTCCTCCCTTTTAAAACTGCTGTTGTTTTGACTTTTTTTTTCCAAAGTCCCAAAAGAATGCAACAGCATATAAAACAGTAATTACTGCTCCTGGAATTTGAGGAAATCACCTCCAACACCTAAAATACTTCAAAAAAGGAGCATCTCTTACAGCCATAATTTTTTCCCGCCCTCCATCTTGGATTACTCAGAAGAGAGAAGGATAAAAATTGGAAGCAAAACTGCTGAATTTTCCCAATTCCAGATGCGAACAGGAAGCAACATCAAAAACATCATCAATGTATCAGTGGAAGAGTTACAGGTGAGGGCCTGAGCAGGACGAGAACAAAGCATGTTCCACATACCCCATAAAGAGACAGGCATAACCAGATCCTGTGCAGGTACCCATGCTTTTGACTTTGAGGTGAGTTCAAGGAGAAATTTTTCAAAATGAGAACGAGCTCAACCCAGGTGAACGAGTGTGGTGGTAGATGGAAACTGTGCACGCCTGTCTTCATGGAAGAGGCCACAAACCATCCTGATGGGGAATGGATGTGCAGAGGGATTGCACGTCCACAATGAAGAGGGGCAGAGAAATGGAAATTGTGGGATCAACATGCAAGCCCAATTCAAATCAGCCAGCTGCCTTGGGATGGACTGGGAGCTGGTGGAGACCAAAGGTGATTGATGAAGGAAGAAGGTGGCTCTGGTTTAGAGTCTTTCTACAGCTCATTTAAAACCATGGTGGAGGAGATTACAGAAACTATAAATGGAGTGCATGAGTGTGTTTCTCATCTTGCCTCCTCCTTCTCAATTCCATCATGATGACTTTTGGGCTAACTTGCTACTGAATGATGGAATATGATGGGAGATATTGATTCAGTTGTCTGTTATACATCTGTCTTCATTTTCATTTCCAATGAATAATGTTTCAAGTAGGTCAATCAGTATTGCTGGTTTTCACCATCAAACTGAAAATGGCCATTACTGTCTCGAATCATTGAATCTCCACAGTGCAGGAAGAGATCATTTGACCTACTGTGTCTGCACTGACCTTCTGAAGAGCATCTTACCCAGGCCCAGTCCCCTACTCTATACCTGTATACCTATATTTACCATGACTAATCCATCTCACCTGCACATCCCTGGTCACTATGAGCAATTTAGAATGACCAATCTACATAACCTGCACATCTTTGGACTGTGGGAGGAACCTGGAGGAAACCCATGCAGACATCAGGAGAATATGCAAACTTCACACAGTCACCCAAGGTTAGAATCGAACCCAGGTACCTTATACTGAGCCACTATGTTATCATATCTATGGATAGAAATATAAAGATCGCAGCATCAACTGGCTTCCTCCATTTGCCATGATGAGATTATCTACAATGTGAGACAGGCCATTTGGCCCAACAAGTCCACACCGACCCTCCGAAGAGTAACCCACCCCTCTACCTTATATTTATCGCTGACTAAAGCACCTAACACTATGGGCAATTTAGCATGGCCAATTCACCAAATCTGCACATCTTTGGACTGTGGGAGGAAACCTAGAGCACCCAGAGGAAACTCACACAGACACGGGGAGACTGTGCAAACTCCACACAGACAGTCTCCCGAGGCAGAAATTGAAGCCAGGTCCCTGACGCTGTGAGGCAGCAGTGCTAACCACTGAGCCACTGTGCTGCCCACATGCCAAGAAATTATTTCTTTGGCACCACTCCTGCAACTGAGTTCAGCTTTCCAAGGTTATACGTAGACTAACAGCACTGAACTGGAAGTTAAAGCAGCACGTTCACCTCCAGATTGCAGTTTGGATACAGACTAAACGTAACTTCAGTTACGAGGAGAGACTGGAGAAGCTGGGACTGCTGACCTTCAAGAAAATCAGGTTAAGAAGGGATCTGATACAGATGGTGGTGAAAATGGCGACGAGCCTGGACAGAGAAGATAGAGACCAACCATCCCAGTTGGTGAAACAGTCATGAGCCAGAGGGATTGATTCAGGGTGCTTAGCAAAAGAACCAGAAACAGAACAAGGAAAATCTAGATTCAGTATCCCACTCTGGAAAGCAAAACCACAGCAAAATCGAATTAAAACTGAGGGCAGGAAATAGAACCCAAGCTCAAACTTGTGGGAAACAGTCACTCTTGAGGAACCTGACCAGGACACACTTTGATTTGTAACATTGACAGGTTATTTATAGAGTCATAGAGATGCACAGCACGAAAACAGACCCTTCGGTCCAGCTTGTCCATGCCGACCAGATATCACTATCTAATCTAGTCCCACTTGCCAGCACCCAGCCCATTTCCTGCTAACCCTTCTAATGCATATACCCATCCAGATGCATTTTAAATGTTGTAATCGTACCAATCTCCACCACCTTCTCGTGCAGCTCATTCCATACACATACGCGAAAAGGGTGCCCCTTAGGTCCCTTTTATATCTTTCCCTTCTCACCCTAAACCTAAGCCCTCTAGTTCTGGACTCTCCCAACCTAGGGAAAAGACTTAGTCTATTATCCTATCCATGCCCCTCATGATTTTATAAACCTCGATAAGATTACCCCTCATCCACTGATGCTCCAGGGAAAACAGCCCCAACCTATTCAGCCTGTCCCTATAACTCAAATCCTCCAAACCTGGCAACATCTTTGTAAATCTTTTCTGAACCCTTTCAAGTTTCACAACATCCTTCAGATAGGAGGGAGACCAGAACTGCACACAATATTCCAAAACTGGCCTAACTGATATCCTGTACAGCCGCAACATGACCTCCCAATTTCTATACTCAATACTCTGACCAATAAAGGTCTTAATCGACCTGCTCAGAAATGCACACCAAGTTTGCAGTCTACAGGGCTGGGTTCTCAGCCCACTGCTTTACGGCAGCGAGACCTGGAGCCTCTACCACAGACAAGAGCGGCATCTCAACATCTTCCACCTGCACAGCCTGAGACGCATGCTGGACATCAAGTGAACTGACTGAGTCACCAACAATGAGGTCCTGGCCCTCACCCCAATCCCCAGCCTCTTCACCCTGCTCCAACATCACCGTCTCCACTGGCTGGGCCTGGCCTGCACCCAGATACCCAGCCTCTTCACCCTACTCCAACATCACCGTCTCCACTGGCTTGGCCACGTACACCACATGTCAGACAGGAGGATCCTGAAAGATCTGCTATACGGGGAACTGGCCTCCAGCAAGAGAGCATAGGGACAGCCCCACCTTTGTTTCAAAGATGTCTGTAACAGAGACATGAAGTCACTGATCATGAACGTCGAGAGGTGGGAGGGCATTGCAAGCGTTCACTCTCGCTGGAGGCTGGAATTACACTGAGGTCTAAAAAAGAGGAGAAGAGAAACTGAGGCCTGCTGCTGAAGGAAAGCCCACCCGCCGATCAAACAGCACCAAGACAACACCGGAGGACAGCGCCTTCAAGTGCAGTCGCTGCAGCCGTGATTGCCACTGCCGTGTGGGCCTCTACAGGCACAACAGACACTGCTCTACCAATAAAGATTGAAGCAAGACTTCCCAGGCGCAGATCCATGGTCTTGCAAGACTAACAGATGCCACCTCAGAAATGTTATATGACACACCTCTGGAGTAGGTGGGACTTAAACCTGCTCCTCCTGGCTCAGAGGCAGGGATACTACCGCCGTGCCACAAGAGTCCTGTCCAATAATGGGTGGTGGGCAGCTCTTGAAGCTGGAGGACCAATCGGAGGTCTTCAATCTAACCAATCAGAGGCCTTCGATCCGGAGCGCACAAGCTGGCTGCATAGGGTAAGTGAGAGGTAAATGTTTCATCATGAAGGTACCCTCTGAGGTACTTTAATTAAAAAGTATTGAGGGCCGAAGGGCCTGTACTGTGTTGTACCGTTCTATGTCCTAAAAACAAAAGAAAAGTAAGCATTCTGGCCACCAGTATGGTTGGGGCGGGAGGGAACGCAAGTAGTGTGACCTCCGGTTGCACCCTCACCAAGGCAGGGCAGACAGGAGGCCTACTTGGAGGCTGTAGTCCTAGGCCTGCCACTCAGTGCTTCCTCCCCTTGAGAAGGGTATTATTGCCAACAGCAAAACCTCTTCGCAAAAATGGCCAGCTCTGTGGTCTGGAACTAGCGGGAGTATTTTTGGGTCCCATCTACTTTCATCCTGACTCCAGCAAGGCCTAGAAATCCTGCTCCATGTTTCAGTTAAAAAAAATGCAGTAAAATGAATATAAATAAATCAGTGTGAAAAATTATTTACATGCAATATTAGTGGAAAATGCTTGTGCCTTTAATACTCTCGAACTAAAGCTGAAGAAAATTACTTATATTTATGCAGATTTGTTTGCCAAAATGTATCTCTTCCAATAATTTTACTTTTGCCATATCTTCCACAAACATAATGAGTAACATCCATTCAGAAAATTCATGACCTCAGAAATACCCAAGGCCAGCAGAAACTGAGCAATGCCACCATCTGCACTTTCCTGTTCAAATCACCAGAGGCAGGGATACACCATCCTGATTTGGGAACTACATCAGCTGCTCCTGCGCTGTTGCTGGGTCAAAATTCCGGAACTCTCTCGCTAACAGCACTGAGTGCGTCCATAACCCCAAAGACCACAGTTGTTTAAGGTAGCAGCTCACTGGGAAACAAATGCTGGCACAGCCTGCGATATCCACACCCCATAAACAGAAAATGTCCAGACCTTATCCTGTTGGCACTCACCTCATTCATATCACCCTAAACCTTTTTTCACTTTGACCATGTCTCTTGCTTTTCTCTCTCAACCTATCCATTGCTTCCTCTGTCTTCAACCATTAACTAATCCTGAAAATTTAAAACAAAATCACTTCATATCACCTCCCAGCGACCAAGGTAGCTGCAGTCTCACTGTATAGTCATTAGCTGTGTGTGAAAGGTTGGATATGATTTGAGTTCCCAAGCGACATGTCACCTGCTTGGTTCAATGGTTGTTCTGTTTGTTCACACCTCATAATAAATGTATCCAATAAGTATCTCCTAATCAACAAGGCAATTGTTACACAATCTGTCTCCCCAGCAACATCATGCAGAAAATAAAAAGACACCTTCATCTGCACTTCTAAGATTTGTCATTTAATAATTACTCTCACAGCAAGAAAGCTTTTAGCTACACACAAAATCCTGCATCTGCTCTTCTATTCGACTTAACTCCTGTGTGAGAGAATAGCATACACGCTGGTGACATGTGCCAAGTCTTTCTTGCTGTCCATATTAATTATAGCCCAAGTAGAGCTGTCTGTTTTACAAGCTACTTTCTCAGTTATTTCGTTGCTTTCATTGCTAAGATCAGATGCCGTGGAGACTGCTAAATAGACAGGAGTGCTGGTGGGTTAGTTATTATTCAGACAATGCAGTAACATATAGCAAGGCAGTTGCTGCACTGTGGATTAGAAATGTTGCATTCTCCAAGAAAAATGTATCTTTCAAGTGTTGGACATGGTCACTGCTCTTTCAGGCTGTTATGGAACAGACCAAGGCCCCTCCCCTGTTATGGAACAGACCAAGGCCCCTCCCCTGTTATGGAACAGACCAAAGCTAGGGTCTGTACTATATTTGGAATATAGTACAGACCCTAGCCTTTTCTTATTTTCAAGGCAAGGTGTTCTGTTCCAGATGCAATTCAACTGGTCAAACTACCAGATTTGAGTCAAATGTCCCACTACACCAAGTTAAAGTCCAACAGGTTTATTTGAAATCGCAAGCTGTCGGTGTAGCATCTCTACAACGTGGCAACCAGATTTGAAGCCAAGCATACTATATTCAAACACTATCAGTAAAACACAACAAAAGAAAGAAGAACTTGGAATAACTTAGTCCTATTGGAAAACTTAAAGTGATAGATCTTCAACTACTACTAATTAACTGTTCCAATATAATAACTTCCCATTACTTCACCTTTGACAAAGGCAAATGCTGTGGCTCAGTGGTTAGCACTGCAGCCTTACAGCACCAGGGACCTGGGTTCAATCCCCATCTCAGATGACTATCTGTGTGGATACATTCTCCCCGTATCTGCATGGATTTCCTCTGGGTGCCCTGGTTTGCTTCCACAATCCAAAGATGTGCAGGTCAGGTGAAGTGGCCGTGCTAAGTTGCCAATAGCTTTAGGTGCATTAGTAAATACAGGGTAGGGAAGTGGGCCTCTTTAGAGGGTCAGTGTGGACTTGTTGGGCCGAAGGGCCCATTTCAAAAACTGCAGGTAATCTAATCTTTAAAAAAATGCAGAAAACAAGCTTATCTCACATGCAAATCCAGCAGCAGGAAGACAATCCCCAGCTTTCAGCTGTAACCGAAAGAAGGGTAAAACAGCTTCCAAATCTTCAACACACCAGCAGCAATTGCTAGTGAAATGAAAATCCTTGTTCTGTGGGAGTTTGACCCCACTCAGTCAGGCTGCTTCTATTGTTCCCACTTTAAAAAAATGCACAAGGCTTCACAAACTGTTTACTCAGTGGCACGGTGTAGACTGTTCTGGATCTCTGCTTTAAAGCCTCTCTTCAAAAAGAAAACAGGATAAAGTAAACCTCTTAAAGTCAAAGTATTGTCACAAGGGTCACTACCATTACATCGCAAAACCCCATTTTATTGCTATGTTTAAGGACATAAAGGAATCCCTAGCTAAGGCTCACCACCTGAATACAGTTATATATATTTTAATATATAATTAATGGGCTATTGGAATAGTAGAAAGGAGAACTCCATTAGCCAGAAGGCTCTGGCCATTAACCACTTTAGAAAATTCCACAAGTAGGTAGTGTGTGCTGGCTGCATGCTTATGGTTTGTACCTTGGATATTTCAAGAGACACAGGACAGAGACCCTCACATGAGGCAGAAGTGGGTACTGCAGATGCTGGAGATTACAGTCAAGTTTAGAGTGGTGTTGGAAGAGCACAGCAGGTCAGGCAGCATCCGAGGAGCAGGAGAATCGATGTTTTGGGCAAAAGCCCTTCAGCAGGAATCCTGCCTGACTTGCTGTGCTTTTCCAGCACCACTCTATCCTAGACACCTTAGCATGACTACATTACAAAATGCATTAGTGATGTGAAGATGGCTTTAAATTTTTATTTTTTCTTGTGTTTTTTTTAAAGAGAGTGATTGAATGAGAGATGTCCAGCTGGCTACTGAAGACCAACTCGGGAGGTCATGGGTTTGTTTTTTTAATATCCTGGATGGGTGTGGCTAGCTCTCTCAGATGAGGATTTCTGGGTTTTGGTTTCTCAGTAGCATTAGAAGCTGTTGGGGTCTCAACAGAGTTAAAAACTACAGTGAATGCCTCCTAGGTGCTACTCTCTCTGAATTTTTTCTTGATTTTTTTTTTCCCTCCTGGATTGAAGAACTGCATGTGAGAATCTGGTCTCAACAGAGTTAAAAACTACAGTGAATGCCTCCTAGGTGCTACTCTCTCTGAATTTTTTCTTGATTTTTTTTTCCCTCCTGGATTGAAGAACTGCATGTGAGAATCTGTGTCTGAATTTTCCTTTTTGCCAAGGGGTGTGTTTATGGGATGTTATTATTTTGGAACAGTTAATTAGTAATAGGTACTGTATCTATTGTTCTGTTAAGTAATCTAAGAGAGTTGGTATTCTAAATTCCTCTTTCTTTGGTTGTATTTTAACTACAGGTTTTAAATAAATTGTGTTTTGCTTAATGTTGAGTTGTTTGACCAGTCACATTGCATCTGGAACACAACAATTGCCTTTAAAACAAGAAAAAGTAAGGGTCTAGGCTACCTTCTTAAAATAGTTTGACGGGTCTGGTCTGGTCCATAACAGCGAAACATGGACATCCTGGAGGTTAGATCAACAGATACCAAACAGTGACTCATTTTCTCTGCTTGAGCATCCATCATCTATCCCAATCAGTTATGAAGCACATTGAGACATCATCAGGATGAGGAAGGGGCTAAATAAATCAAACTCTTTCCTTCTTCAAGTGAAAGTTGTGGGGTACTGTCATAATATGAAGTGTGAGCAACTTGAAAATCTTCCCAAGACCCACAGCTGTCATCCTGACTCATTCCCATGTGATTACATTGTCAAAGCTGAGGCAGACCAGGTCCCGTCAAAACATTTTAGAAAGGTAATCTGGACCCTAACTTTTTCTTATTGTAAAATGTTGTATTGCAGCTGAGGAACCAGTATTTTTATCTGCTACTTCTATTTTAAAGTCAACAGCAAGCAGGTCCAGTTAGCAAAATGCAGAGTAATACTCCGTCCACACTACTTGCAAACCTCAACCTCCGTTTTCTCCTGCCGGCAAATCTCAAGTCTTGCTCAGTTTTGTTTTCCTTCATTTCTTTCATGGGACTTGGGCATCACTGTCAAGACTAACATTTGTTGCCGATTCCTAATTGCCCCGGAACAGAGTAACTCGCTACATCATTTCAAAGGTCAGTTAAGAGTCGATAACGTTGCTGTGGGCAGGTTGGATTAAAAGGACAGATTTCCTTCCTGGATATCAACTACTCCTATCTGTCACATGGCCACTATTACAAAGACTAGCTCCGTGTTACAGACTTATGAATCGACTAGCTTCTGTGACAGGATTTGAACTATGTCCTCCAGTAAATGGGCTGTAACTCTGGAATATTGGCCCAGTAATACTGCCACTGCCTCATCCACAGTCAATCTTCCCACTCTGACTGAGATTGCCAATGTAGCTCTAAATGAGGAGCCAACTGCTCCATTTGTTGCTTCAACTGGACCATGATCAAAATGACATCACAACACTTGGACACTGCACAGAATTGATGCAATTGCACAAATCTGATAAGTGCCAATCAGAAGTCTTTTAAAAACCAGTTGAAAGAATAAAGACTCATTGCGAGTAAAATTGGAATTGACAAATTCTCAAGATGCCTATATTTGGAGCAAATGCGCAATAGGAGCTGGATTAGGGCATATTAACTCAGTTCCATTACCTTTTACAGTGTCCCTTCTAATTTAGATTTCCAAACTTACAAAAACCAAAGCTCAAGGTTTTTGTCTGAGTAACAAGGACAAACCATGTTCTTTTTTTCTTAGTGAAGGAAATGGGCCTCCAGACGAGCTCCTGTCCTGTTTGAACGTAAGAAATAAATACAACCGCCTGGTTTAAAATGCAAACAAGGCTTCGCAGTTAACTGTCAATCATCAGTAACTGGTGTGTTCTCCATTACAACCTCTCTGCCAGAGTTCACTGACCAACCAACGTGTCAAGTACATACACTGGCGGCCTTGCAATCTTCACCCCCTAAGGGTTAGGGCAGAGTTTGACTGTCTGCCAAAGCTTTGTAATTGGAATATCAAAAGTCTATTGCCATAGCTGTAGAGATCCCTGAAGGTCCGCTCAAAGAATGGAGATGTTCATTTACCCTTGAATTGGTTTTCTTGCAAATTGTCCTATATAGAACATAGAACATAGAACAATACAGCACAGAACAGGCCCTTCGCCCATGATGTTGTGCCAAACATTTGTCTTA
>NC_057747.1:12566831-12596914 GCF_004010195.1 Chiloscyllium plagiosum | reverse complement strand
TCTGCCACTCCTCTGCCCAGCTCTGCATCATATCTAAGTCCCTCTGCAGCCGACAACAGCCCTCCTCACTGTCCACAACTCCACCTATCTTTGTATCATCTGCAAATTTACTGACCCATCCTTCGACTCCCTCATCTAAGTCATTAATAAAAATTACAAACAGCAGAGGACCCAGAACTGATCCCTGCGGAACTCGACTTGTAACTGGGCTCCAGGCTGAATATTTACCATCTGCCACCACTCTCTGACTTCGACCGGTTCGCCAGTTTTCTATCCAATTGGCCAAATTTCCCTCTATCCCATGCCTCCTGACTGTCTGCATAAGCCTACCATGGGGAACCTTATCAAATGCCTTACTAAAATCCATGTACACTACATCTACTGCTCTACCCTCATCCACATGCTTGGTAACCTCCTCAAAGAATTCAATAAGACTTGTAAGGCAAGACCTACCCCTCACAAATCCATGCTGGCTGTCCCTAATCAAGCAGTGTCTTTCCAGATACTCATAAATCCTATCCCTCAGTACCCTTTCCATTACTTTGCCTACCACCGAAGTAAGACTAACTGGCCTGTAATTCCCGGGGTTATCCCTATTCCCTTTTTTGAACAGGGGCACAACATTCGCCACTCTCCAGTCCCCTGGTACCACCCTAGTTGACAGTGATGAGTGTAAGAACAAAAAGCCTTGACAAAAATGTCTCATTTTCAGCAATATTGAAATTCTGAACTGCAAAATGATTGAATAAACATACAAAAGAAGACAAGAAAATAGAACAGTTCATATGCCCAAACAAACAGATAACTCAGTATGCAGTCTGGATCCCAGGAAGAGGTACAGTGATAGACAGCCACACACTCAAAGGGCATTCACAACACCTGCACTTTTGAGTTTCTAAAGCAGAAATCCATTGTCCTACTTGTATATGTTTTTTCATTAAAAACTGGGGCCAATGGCTTTGCGTTGCTTCCCCATTTTCCCCAGGTGTGAGCAAATTCCTTGAGAAATGTTAATTCCAATTTTCTAGTGGTGAGTCTACCTTCTTTCAATTTGTTTTTAAAAGATTTCTGATTAGCAATGATCAAATTTGTGCCACTGCATTGATTCTGTGCAGTGGTGCCAGCATGTAGGGTGGCACAGTGGCTCAGTGGTTAGCACTGCTGCCTCAGAGCGCCAGAGTCCCAAGTTCGATACCAGCCTCAAGCAACTGTCTGTGTGGAGTTTGCACATTTTCCCCATGTCTGCGTGGGTTTCCTCCTACAGTCCAAAGATGTGCAGTTTAGGGTGAATTGGCCATGCTAAATTGCCCAGAGGGATGTGTAGGTTAGGTGCACTAGTCAGGGGTAAATGTAGAGTAACAGGGGAATGGGTCTGGGTGGGTTACTCTTCGGAGGGTCAGTATGGACTTGTTGAGCTGAAGGGCCTGTTTCCTCACTGTAGGGGGTCCTGTGATTCAGTGTGTCAGTGTTATCATGTGTATTTGGTCATGGAACATTACAGTAAGATGGGGTGAATGATAGTTGCTCTTTGGGCAGATCAGGAGACCAAGGTGAAGTCAGCTTTTGTTGCCAACAGAGTAACTTTGGATTATCTCCATGTTGGGAGGTGCCACTGACTTGGAGAACCCCACATCAACAGTTGGTGATGTCTGTTCTTTGAAATTTACAATGGCAAGACCCAGGAAAACAGAAGAGATCCAGAGAATCACTATGGCATAAAAGACAGCCATTGGGACCATCAAGTCATGTTGGCTCCCAATAGAGCATTCCAGTCAGTTCCATTCTTCCACTAGACCCACAAGACATTTTCCTCCAAGCCTCCACCTCATTACCTTTCAAAACCATCATCATCCAAGTTCGTGGTCAGTGGGTTCCAAGCCATTACTATTCACTACATTATAAAATTCTCCCACACACCCCTGCAACTGTAAATTAAAGTCTTAAACCTCTGCCCCGAGATCTTAAACTATGAATTCATGGGAACAGATTTTCTTCATCTACTTTTTCTTCACTTGTCAGAATCTTGCATTGAATCTCCCCTCCACCTCCTTTGCCATAAAAGAAATAAACTGAGCTTCTCCAGCAAGTCTTTGCGCTAAAATCCCTGCTCCCCAGAACCATTCTGATAAATCTATTAAATTTAGGTCTCAATTGGAACTTAGAAACTGCAGCTCATGAATAATTTACTTCAGTGACAGTGAGTTTTATGACGAGAGGGAATTGTCAGGAAGAAATTCCACTTCTGACTGCTGTGTGAAACATTCATTGCGTGTGGGCTTCAGTTAAGGACAAGAAGCAACTGACCTGAGGTACCCCCACAGTTCAGTAATCACACTCTGGGATCAGCCATCAGGTCTGTAATGCTTCCCCAGCACAAACTGGTGATTGTGGGAGAATAATAAAGCAAACCAGAGGGAAAGAATTCCACCGCTAACAACATATTTACTGCCACGCATGTCACAGCCTAATTGGAAAATTCAACAAACCTCAATTTTAAATAAAAATGTTAACAAGGGAAAGCAGAGAGAATAATCATGAAATATGTAATTCTACAACAGATTGACGTGCAGATGTGTCAAGTACATACACTGGCAGTCTTGCAATCTTCACCCCCTAAGGGTTAGGGCAGAGTTTGACTGTCTGCCAAAGCTTTGTAATTGGAATATCAACACTCTATTGCCATAGCTATAGAGATCCCTGAAGGTCCATTTTAAAATAGGCTCCATTGCAAGCACTTTTGACAGTGACTGTTATGTTCTTGAGCTGTGCAATTTTGCTATTTCCAGTTCAGAGAGAATAAATAATTGTATTAGTGCACTGCCAGGAATGGGGAATACACCAACCATTAAAACTGTGCTCAGGGTTTTGAGGCAAATAGTATTCATTTGAACCTTACAGGTCTTGTTGGGTATTTCAGTAACTCTGTTATATAAACAATGTCAAACTAATGTGTTATATTCTTGAAAATACTTACTTTAGTATAATTAAGTAGACATTGGCATAGAAGACAGGAAAAGTAATAAGTATTGACCCAAAAAGGATCCTAAATGATAGAAAACTTAATCGAAGTGAATTGAGATTTTTAAATAATGATTGCAAATCTATCTTGGTCTTGCTAATTTTCTTCCCCTTACAAGATGTTGAATCCTTACTCGGAAAAGTTAAATGGGTGTCCTTGACCATGCAGGAATTTCTAAGCAACATGGGTGACCCTGGTCAGGGAATGATGGCAGACGGGTTCATTAGAAACATGGAAATTATGTGGAGTAGGCCACTCAGCAATTTGGTCTTGCACCACCATTCAATATGGTCATGGTGGATTGTGCAATCTCAGTATCCCACTCCTGCTTTCTCCCCATACCCCATGATCCTTTTAGCCGTAAGGGCCACATCCAGCTCCCTCTTGAATATATCTAATGAACTGGCCCCAACAACTTCCTGTGGGAGAAAATTCCATGGATTCACAACTCTCTAAGGGAAGAAATTCTTCCTCATCTCAGTCCTGAAGATCTTACTCCTTATTCTTTGACTGTGACCCCTCATTCTAGATTTCCCTAACATCAGGAACATGCCTCCTGCATCTAGCCTTATCCAGACAAATCAGGATTTTATACATTTCCTTGAGAAACCCCTTATTCTTCTAAATTCCAGCGAGTACAAGCCCAGTTGATCTAATTTTTCCACATCTATCAGTCCTGCCATCCCGGGAATGTATCTGGTGAACCTCCACTGGACTCCCTCAATCGCAAGAATGAGCTTCCTCAGACTAGGAGACCAAAACTGCACATAATACTCAAGGTCTGGCCTCACCAAGGCCCTGTATAACTGCAGGAAGAGATACGTTTGCTCTTACCTTCACTTGATGTGGAATGATAGGGATCGCTGCACAATAAGCAGTCACTATAACATTACAAAAAGTGAAAGGTAAACTCATTATTGTCCTAGTGGACCACAGAGCTGCTCTCTTGTTAGAGAGAGATGACTGGCAGTGGTTTAACCTGAGGTTTGGGGAAAGGTTGAGAAGGAGAATCCTTCATGGTAACCTCTGATACCCAGAGCCCCATGCTCCAGCCCTGACCAGGGAACCAATCCCAGCACAGGCAATTCAATGGAAACTATTTCTGAAAGGCATATCTAATGGAAACTGTGGGACTGTTGTAAAACCATGATAAAGGTCAGTAATGTTCACCTCCACGTGACTCCAGACCCACAGCGGTGGAAACAGAACCCACGCTGTTGGAATCACTCTGCTTCACAAACCAGCTGTCCAGCCAACTGAGCTAACTGATCCTCCATGCTCCAACCCTACCCAACAGAATTGCTACTGTGGAGATGGAGACCATTCAACCCATCAGGTTTGCAATAGTTCTCCAAATGACCACTATGATTTTGTGTCATCCTCCTGCCTTGCCCTCATAACCCTTGCTAGCTGTCTCCATTTAATGAGCTGAATGCTCTCTCAAATGCATCAGTTAAACCTGCATCCACCACATTTCCAGCCAATGCATTCTCGACCCTAACTAATCACTGTGTGAAAACGTTGTTTCTCACATCATAAAGGAGGTGAAGAAATTGAGGGTGAACTTTGTAAGGCATTTCAGTGCTTGGTGGTGATGTTGCCAAATTAAGCTTCTTTACTAAATACTTTTACTCAAGTGCTTCTTAATAAAAAGTACTGAGCAGGGGGAAAAAACAAAGTTACCATGTACTAATTTAACCTCTGAACCCAAGGGACACCTCTGGTAAATAGTTCACCACTACAAAGGACAGAGTCTAAATGGTGAACACATCATGGCGAAGTGCTCATTACCGCCAAATTTTCAAGATGCGAAGGCCATGGAGTAAAATGCATCTTTTGGATTGTACTGAATCATCTTATTTAGCTGCTACCATTTAATATAAACTTTATATTGCCTTGTGCCCTTAATTCTCCAATTTCTGGATTCAGTGGCAATGATAAGCCTTTGCAGAGTGTGCACTAACAACCTCCAAATCTTGCCCTGTATAATGGCTTTCTTTTCTGATTTAAATTTTTGTATGTAAATCAAATTTTAAAACCATCGTCATTTATAAATATTGAACTAGGCTGAACCCATTCTTTTATTAAGACCTTGTTACACATCATATATTGTTTATTCAATATATTTGACCAATGAAAGCATTATATTCATAACATGACTGTCACACCATCCACCACTTTAAACACGGTTCCCCGCCGAAGTAGGATGGCAGCAGTGTGTACCACTGACAAGATGCACTGCAGCGACCCTCCAATGTTCCTTCCACAGTACCTTCCAAGCTGGTGACCTCTGTTGTGATGTTGTCAATTTGTTGTGTATCTGCTACCACTCCGGGCAATATCGAGATGTTTCTGGTTTAAAATCCAAGCAACGTATTTATCGACCTTTAAACCATCTTAAATGCTTAATGGACTTGCTTCCAACTATTAAACATGAACTTCTCACCATTAAACACCTCATTAATTACGTCTACCAGCTCACACAAGGGCAGATAGTACACGTAAACGCCACAACCTCACCATTACCGACTTGGAAATATATCATCCTTCTTATATCAGCACTCAGTAAATATCCTGGAAATACTTCGGTGACAGTATACCTACACCATACAAACAAACTGCACCGGTTCAGAAAGGTGGCTCAGCAGCAATGACTCATGGGTAATGAGGGATGGGTACTAGACGTTAGTCTTTCCAACAATGCCCACGGCCTGCGAATAATTTTTTTTTTAAATCACTGACATTACCAAATGCAAAATCTCCTCCTAGCTCCTTCTATATTTAGTGACAGGGAAAAAAAAACTACTGTTGGCCCAGAGAAGGGAAGGAGATTAGGAGTGTTTGTGGATATTTACTTACTCCACAACCAGCATTGGACAATAATTCCTGATACTTGTCTCAGACTGGAGTGCGGACGCCCTTTTCTTTATCCTTGCTCACCAGGTCCATTACGGCTGCCTAAGTTATAATAATATTGCAGCATGTTAATGGATAATCACTCACATCAGCACATGATCTTTGCATAAAATTTACGTTGTTTCTATTTGTTTAGCTGTTTTTTAAAATTCGTAACAATATGCAATTTCTTCCTTTTATCTGCTGGCATGTTCCAACCAATATTTTACCTGCTCCATTCCCTGGAGTGAGTGTCCTTCCCGGTGAGTGAGCTTTGTGACTATTATTTAATCAAAGGAATTCAATGGTATTCCCTTAGCTTGGATTAATCCTCTCCTTTCCCAATAAAAAGGGGGTGTCCCACAACCCACTCACCTTCATCCAAACCATCCTCAAATCCTTTCTCTGCAAGAAAATTCTTTTTCAGTGACTTTCCTCACCCAAAAGGGGGATTCAAATAAATATCAGGATGTTTATCTAGCTGAGCAATATTAGGTCACTGAAGTGTTTTAATTGAAACCATTTAGCTCATTTGCAAAAACAATTCATTTACCACAATGTTACTCTGCCAAGACAAACAGTTATTTATTGAAATAATTACTTCCAAGGCAACTTTACCATTTACGGGCGGCATGGTGGCTCAGTGGTTAGCACTGCTGCCTCACAGTCCCAGGGGCCTGAGTTCAATTTCAGCCTCAGGTGACTGTGTGGAATTTGCATATTCTCCCTGTGTCTACATGGGTTTCCTCTGGGTACTCTGATTTCCTCCCACAATCCAAAGATGTGCAGGTCAGGTGAATTGGCCATGCTAAATTACCCATGTGTTCGAGGGAAATGGGTCTGGGTGGGCTACTCTTTGGAGGGTCGGTGTGAAATTGTTGGGTCGAAGGGCCTGTTTCCACACTGTAGGGAATCTAATCTTTAAATTTGAAGGTTTATTTTTTTTCTCTCGATCATCTACAGGAAAACATTGAAGATGTATACAAAATAGGAAATCTTGTTCATTGCATGTGACAATTAGTGTCAAGCAGAACAGCACCTCCATTTTGTCTAAGAGTATAAGATGGATGTTGTAACTCTTGACAGTCCTAACAGGACTGCCACTGTTAGAAACATTTGGCCGCACCCCATAGATGACCTTCCTTTCACCTACACCATTTCTTTCTATAATATTTTTGGTCTCCTTATGCCTCTAAAGAATCTTTACAGAGTCTACTGAGGAAAACATAAATTTAGTCAAGAAACATGTTGCAAAACTGCAAGATCATGTGATATTACATCACTTCCTGTGATGAGGTATACTACATCTCATTGGCATATCACAAGGTCAGACTTAACCTCTTGTACTACACCTTGCATCACAATTACTTATGATTCTCTTGGGATTTTTGTTAGTAAGACAATAGGTTTAAGGAGAAGGTGAGGACTGCAGATGCTGGGGATCAATGTTGAAAAGTAAGGTGCTGGAAAAGCACAGCAGGTCAGGCAGCATCCGCGGAGCAGGAGAGTTGACTTTTCGGGATAAACTCTTCATCAGGAATATGAGGGGGTTGGGGGGAGGGGAAGGGTGTTGATAGTGATAGGTCGCAGGGGAGGGTGGAGCAGATAGGTAGGAAGGAAGGTGGACAGGTAGGACAGTTCAAGAAGGCAATGCCAAATTGGAGGATTGGATGTGGGATGAGATGGGGACAGGGAAACGGAGGAAACTGGTGAAATCGACATTGATGCTGTGTGGTTAGAGGGTCTTAAGGAGGAAGATGAGGCGTTCTTCCTCCAGTCATTGGGTGGCTTGGATTTGGTGGATGGAGGAGGAGGAGGAGTTGATCAGCCACAGGGCGGTAGGGTTGTTTGATGTGTGTGTCCCAGAAACGAACATGTCAACAGGAATGGGAGGGGGGGGGGGGGAGGGGAAGGGTGTTGATAGTGATAGGTCGCAGGGGAGGGTGGAGCAGATAGGTAGGAAGGAAGGTGGACAGGTAGGACAGTTCAAGAAGGCAATGCCAAATTGGAGGATTGGATGTGGGATGAGATGGGGACAGGGAAACGGAGGAAACTGGTGAAATCGACATTGATGCTGTGTGGTTAGAGGGTCTTAAGGAGGAAGATGAGGCGTTCTTCCTCCAGTCATTGGGTGGCTTGGATTTGGTGGATGGAGGAGGAGGAGGAGTTGATCAGCCACAGGGCGGTAGGGTTGTTTGATGTGTGTGTCCCAGAAACGTTCCCTGAAATGTTCTGCGAGTTGGCATCCTGTCTCCCCAGTATAGAGGAGATCACGTTGAGAGCAATGGACATAGTAGATAAGGTGTTTAGATGTGCAGGAAAATCTCTGCCGGATGTGGGATGGAGGACTTTGAATGGAGGTGATGGAGGGGAATGTGTGGGTGCAGGTTTTACACCTCTTGCAGTGGGAAAGGAGGTGCTGGGAGTGGAGGGTGGGTTGGTGGGGGGCTTGGACCTAACAAAGGAGTCACAGTGGGAATAGTCTCTGCAGAACGCAGATAGGGGTGGGGAGGGAAATAAACCTCTGGTGGTGGGGTCTGGCTGTAGGTGATGGAAATAGCAGAGGAAATAGGCTTAAGGCTCAGATACACTCCTCAAGATGTTTGTTCTCCTCTCTGAGTTTAAATATTTTGCATTATCTTCTATTTGAACATAACCTTGCCAACCTCTGAACTCTCAACTTTTCCCCAATCCTCTGTGTCTCCCCTCTCTTGGCTCCTAATCCTCACTCCCTCCCTCACACATTCACTCTCTCATCCTTTTCCTCTCTCACATATTCGCTTTCACATATCTATTTTCCTTCCACACTCCTTCCTTCAATCTCTCAAACTCTCTCTACTTATTAACTGCTTTTCACACTTCCCCATCTTCATTCCATCAGATCAGAAGAGAAAGGAGCAGAATGAGGCTATTCAGCCCATCAAGACTGCTCCACCATTCCATCATGGTTGACATTCTCCTGTCTTCTCCCCCAACCATTTTTCCCCTGAACAGTCACTCTTCTCGTGCTGTTTCCTCCCATAGTATCTCTCTAATCAGTCACTCCCTCACACTCTCCCTTACACTCATACTCTCTGTCCCTCCCTCCCTTAATCACTGTATACCTCCCTCACTCCTTCTCACACTGACTCACGCTCTCTCCCTTGCTGAGGAACCCTATCGCTGAAGGTAAGTGGCTTCTGATTGGATGAGCAGCTCCTTGCCAAAACCTCTGCTCCCACGTTCTGGTATTTGGAACCTCACACATAGCAACAGGGGCCCATGGGGTGCCTGTTCAATGAGTCTGATCGACAGGATTTAATGGCCAAACTTGGCAGCGTCTAATCATGTCGTTAATATTATCATAACCAGACAAAAAGCTTCAACTAATGCAAATTTCATGTGCCAGCTGGAGAGTTGCCAAGGGACGGCTCACTGGGGGTTGAGCAAGTTGGAAATGACGGAGCTGATTAATGTCAGCTCGCCTGTGCTGTGAGGGTTAGAATTCAGATTTGCGCTTCCCATCGTGATCTTGCTCATTTGGAACTAACGAGCAAGTGGACAGGACTCAACACTGAATCTAAGCTCTTACAGAACCAAAAACATCGAGCATTGGCAGACTCGGGGTAATCTCTGGGCCATGGTTTGGTTCAATATATCAGAGGATAATAACATGAAGAGAATTTTTATACCTCCTACTAAAGGTTTTAAACAAAGCACAATATTTCGAAGTTTCATCCAAGACTGAAATTGAGAAAATTCAGAATGTTTGTTAGTATTGTCTTAAAATGGACTGGTATTATCTGAGATATTAAGACAAAGAGTTATGATGATGTGAAACCATATCAAACCCATATACACACACACACAGATACACACACAAAAAGATACACACACACACATGCGCGCGCGCACACACACAGATATACACACACAGATACACACACACACAAATTCACATGTGCGTGTGCGCACACACACACAGATACACACGTGCGCGCGCACACATGCACAGATACACACATGCACACGCGCACACACAGATACACATGTGCGCACGTGCACACACAGATACACACATGCGCGCACGCACACACACAGATACACATGGACACACGCATACACACACACGCAGATACACATGTGCGTGTGTGAGTGCACACACACACACACACACACCGCCCCACGATTCCCAATCTTGAGATGGACTACTGGGAGATACTGAGAATAAACGAGACTTCTGTGGCTACAAGGCTGGAAGACGAGAGGCCGATTCATCCCAGGCTACTCTACACAGGCTGGTTACACAGTGACATACAAAAAGGCCTCGGGCAGATTCCTCATCTAATGACTAAGTCTGGGGAAACAGGAAACCTAACAGTAGGAGGGAAAATATGCAGTGATCTTTCAACACACATTTTAGTTTGTATCATAGCCATTCGCTTCCAGAAATCGACTAAGAGTTGTTTAAGTGAGAGTTAAAATGGAAAATATTCAATAGGAAAAGATTGAATAAAACAGGTCCTACAGAATTGTGGGAAACACTCTCATTATGCCTCTTTCACAGGTATCAATAACAAAGAACAAACAACAAAGAACAATACAGCACAGGAACAGGCCTTTCAGCCCACCAAGCCTTTTCAAAACTAAAACCCTTTTGCCTCTATGCAGTCCATATCCCTCAATTCCCTGCCTATCTGTGTTTCTGTCAAGATGTTTCTTAACTGTTGCTATGTATCCGTCTGCACCACCTTCTCTGACAGTGCATTCCAGGCACTTATCACCCTCTGTGGAAAAAAAAATGCCTCACGTCTCCTTTAAACTTACCCCCTTCTCCCTTAAACCTATATCCCCCAGGAAATTGTTTTCTCCCCTGGGAAAAATTCTCCGACTATTAATTCCATCCATGCCTCTCATAATTTGTTAACCTCTGTCAGGTCGCACCTCAGTCTCCAACATTCACGTGAAGGCAAACTAAGTTTGTCCAATCTTCCTCATAGCTAATACCCTCCAAATCAGGCAACATCCTGGTAAACCATTTCTGTACTCTGTCCAAAGCCTTCATGTCCTTCTGATAGTGCGGTGAGCAGAACTGTGTGCAATATTCTAAATGTGGCCTAACTAAAGTTCTATACAACTGCAACATGACTTGCCAATGTTTATACTCTATGGCCCATTAGATGAAGATGAGCTTGCCAATAAGCCTTCTCTACCACCTTATCCATTTGTGTTACTGTTTTCAGGGAACTGTGGACCTGTACATCGAGATCCCTCGAGATGTTAATGCTTCTAAGGGTTCTGCCATATACTTTATACTTACCTCTTGCATCAGACCTTCCAAAATGCATTATCTCCCGTTTGTCCTGATTAAATTCCATCTGCCATTTCTCCTCCCAAGTCTCCAGCCTATTCTATATCCTGCTGTATCCTCTGGCAATCCTCCTCACTATCTGCAGCTCCTTCGAACATTGTGTCATCTGCAAACCTACTCATCTGACCACCAACATTCTGCTCCAGATCACTTATATATATATATATATATCACAACCAACAGGTGTCCCAGCACTGATCCCTAAGGAATAACACTGGTCACAGATCTCCAGTCAGAAAAACACCCTTCCTCTGCTACTCTTTTTCTTCTGTGACCAAACCAGTTCTGTATCCATCTTACCAGCTGATCACAGATCCCATGTGACTCCACCTTCTGTATCAGCCTGCCATGAGGGACCTTGTCAAAGGCCCAAGTCGACAACATCCATTGCTCTGCCCACACCCGTCATCTTTGTCACTTCCTCAAAAAAAACTTCAGTTTGTGAGACACAACCTTCCCTGCACATGTTGCCTATTTTTAACCTTTCTTTCCTAAATGTGAATAGATTCTTTACCTCAGAATCTCCTCCAATAGTTTCCCTATCACTCATGGAAGGCCTGTATTTCCCAGATTATCCCTGTTGCCCTTCTCAAACAAAGCAACAACATTGGCTATTCTCTAGTCCCCTGGGACTCTTCTGTGTCTAAAGAGGAGATAGACATGTTGTCCAAAGTCCCAGCGATTAGCTCCCTCATTTCCATCAGCATTCTGGGGTAGATTCCATCAGAGCCTGGGGACTTGTCTACTTTAATGCTTTTCAAACCAACCAAAACCTTTTTTTTATTTCGACATGCCCTTGAGTATCAACATACCTCTCTTTAGAATCATCATCCACCGTGTCCTTCTCCTTTGGTGAACAGCGATCAAAGTATTCATTAAGGACCCACTTCCTCTCGCTCCTTATATACACTTTCTGCTTTATGAAACTACTGTTTCCCTCACTACCCTCTTGTTCCTTATATACCTATAAAATGCCTTGGGATTCCTTAATCCCATTTACCAAGGAGACTTCATTGCTTCTTTTAACTTTACCATCTCCGTGTTAGAACTCCTTGTAACAGAAACAAAACATGGTTGGGATTTTGTTTTTTGGAAAAGAGAAGGTTGTACTGTTCAATATGAGCTGGGTAATGTGAAGGGGCCTGAAACTAATGACCAACCCCTTTCATGGCTACAAGAAGTCAGGAAATATGTATGGGTTTCAACTTTAATTAGGTCAATACCAATTTGTCTGGAATTTGTACAAACTTCAGGTCAATATTGATGTCACAAATGATTCCATGTGTTTTCAGTATGTATGGCATTAAAGCCTTGCCTCAACCATTCTCTACATGCACACTGTACACACACTGCTGATGTTAGACTAGGCAGTGTGAAACCATATTACAATGTGGGAAGTAACGTATGGAGAAAAGACAAAGGTTTTGCATAGTCATAGGGAATTTAGCACACCAAACGACAAAGTAATGCTTAAAATATATGTTATAGCCCCTTCTGAAACAATTGTGTTTCAGAGCTTCTAACAGAAAGAAACTTAACAGACTTTTTTCCCTTTTTATTTTTGCTTTTTTTTAACCCCTTTTCTTTTTTTTTTGTCTTTGAGCCTGGATGGTGGCTGGGGACAGAAGAGGCCTCTGACGGCAGCAGCAGCAACACCAGTACAAACTGGACACTGCTCTATCCCAGCCTGGGGTCATCCACTGAGTGAGGAACAACACCCAGGCAGACTGCTCCAGACCAGCCTCCACAGCTAGGCTGAGGCTTCAGGTCCGCAGCTAGGCCCAGGTGGAGAACGGCAGTCTGAGTCTGGCATGGTGTTCTCCCTTTGTGGTAGTCTCACGGTGTGACGGTGTCATGGTGTGACAGTCTCATGATGTGGGGGTCTCACGGTGTGGGGGTCTCGCAGTGTGTCAGTCTCACAGTGTGACGGTCTCACGATGTGGGGATCTCACGGTGTGGGGGTCTCACAGTGTGTCAGTCTCTCGGTGTGGGGGTCTCACGGTGTGGGGGTCTCACAGTGTGTCAGTCTCTCAGTGTGGGGGTCTCAGGGTATGGGGATCTCATGGTGTGACGGTCTTTCGGTGTGATGGTCTCACAGTGTGATGGTCTCATAGTGTGACAGTCTCACGGTCTCACAGTGTGTCAGTCTCACAGTGTGACGGTCTTTCGGTGTGATGGTCTCACGGTGTGAGGGTCTCACGGTGTGACAGTCTCACGGTGTGATGGTCTCACGGTGTGACAGTCTCACAGTGTGACGGTCTCACGGTGTGATGGTCTCACGGTGTGACAGTCTCACAGTGTGACGGTCTCACGGTGTGACAGTCTCACAGTGTGATGGTCTCACGGTGTGATGGTCTCACAGTGTGACAGTCTCACGGTGTGACGGTCTCACGGTGTGACGGTCTGACGGTCTCACGGTGTGATGGTCTCACGGTGTGACGGTCTCACTGTGTGACGGTCTCACTGTGTGACGGTCTCACGGTGTGACGGTCTCATTGTGTGACGGTCTCACGGTGTGACAGTCTCATGGTGTGACGGTCTCACGGTGTGACAGTCTCACGGTGTGATGGTCTCTCTGTGTGATGGTCTCACTGTGTGACAGTCTCACGGTGTGATGGTCTCACTGTGTGATGGTCTCACTGTGTGACGGTCTCACGGTGTGACAGTCTCACGGTGTGATGGTCTCAAGGTGTGACGGTCTCACTGTGTGACGGTCTCACTGTGTGACAGTCTCACGGTGTGATGGTCTCTCTGTGTGATGGTCTCACTGTATGACAGTGTCACGGTGTGATGGTCTCACGGTGTGATGGTCTCACTGTGTGATGGTCTCACGGTGTGACGGTCTCACTGTGTGACGGTCTTACGGTGTGACGGTCTCACGATGTGACAGTCTCACGGTGTGACGGTCTCACGATGTGACAGTCTCACGGTGTGACGGTCTCACGGTGTGACAGTCTCACGGTGTGACAGTCTCACAGTGTGACAGTCTCACTGTGTGACGGTCTCACGGTGTGACGGTCTCACGGTGTGATGGTCTCACTGTGTGACGGTCTCACAGTGTGATGGTCTCACGGTATGATGGTCTCATAGTGTGACAGTCTCACGGTGTGACGGTCTCACTGTGTGACAGTCTCACTGTGTGACGGTCTCACGGTGTGACGGTCTCACGGTGTGATGGTCTCACGGTGTGATGGTCTCACGGTGTGACGGTCTCACAGTGTGACAGTCTCACGGTGTGACAGTCTCACGGTGTGACAGTCTCACTGTGTGACGGTCTCACGGTGTGACGGTCTCACGGTGTGATGGTCTCACGGTGTGATGGTCTCACGGTGTGACGGTCTCACGGTGTGATGGTCTCACTGTGTGACGGTCTCACGGTGTGACGGTCTCACAGTGTGACAGTCTCACGGTGTGACGGTCTCACGGTGTGATGGTCTCACAGTGTGACAGTCTCACGGTGTGACAGTCTCACGGTGTGACGGTCTCACAGTGTGACAGTCTCACGGTGTGACGGTCTCACGGTGTGACAGTCTCACAGTGTGACAGTCTCACGGTGTGACGGTCTCACAGTGTGACGGTTTCATGGTGTGACGATTTCACGGTGTGACAGTCTCACTGTGTGACGGTCTCACGGTGTGACGGTTTCACGGTGTGACAGTCTCACTGTGTGACGGTCTCACGGTGTGACAGTCTCACGGTGTGACGGTCTCACGGTGTGTCAGTCTCACAGTGTGAGGACCTCATGGTGTGACGGTCTCTCGGTGTGACAGTCTCACGGTGTGACAGTCTCACGGTGTGACGGTCTCACGGTGTGACGGTATCACAGTGTGATGGTCTCACTCTGTGGCGGTCTCACGGTGTGAGGGTCTAATGGTGTGGCGGTCTCCCTGTGTGTTGTTTTCCTGGTGTGACAGTCTCACGGTGTGACGGTGTGACGGTGTGTCAGTCTCACAGTGTGACGGTCTCACGGTGTGACAGTCTCACAGTGTGACGGTCTCACAGTGTGACGGTCTCACGGTGTGACAGTGTGACGGTGTGTCAGTCTCACAGTGTGACGGTCTCACGGTGTGACAGTCTCACGGTGTGTCAGTCTCGCAGTGTGACAGTCTCACGGTGTGGCAGTCTCATGGTGTGTCAGTCTCACGATGCGATGGTCTCACGGTGTGTCAGTCTCACAGTGTGACAGTCTCACGGTGTGGCAGTCTCATGGTGTGTCAGTCTCACGATGCGATGGTCTCACGGTGTGACCGTCTCCCTGTGTGGAGGTCTCACTTGGTGTCATCTTGTCCCTGTGTGGAGGTTTTCTTTATCTTCAGTGTCCAGGTATTCCAGCAGCCTGGCAGGCGGTCTTGTCCAGGATTGGTGATCTCGGCCTGGCATGCCGATATTCTTTGTTGGAGGCTTCTGGGCTAGTATCCAGATCCCTGAATGGCAGTCTCATCCTGGCTGTGTCTTCAGGATATTCCATCATTCTTAAATCGGCTACCCCCAGCCCAGGAACTGTTAACTGAACTGTGATGAGCATCACCTTAATTTTCCTCTTTTTTTATTATGATGTGTGATTCTGTCATTAATGTAGGCGCCGTGAGGAGGGGCTTTTAAGACGTTCACTGTATCTTTCATGGAAAAGTACACATGACAATAAATAACTTATCTATTCTATTCTGTTCTAAGTTGCACAGTGATCACTGAAATATCCTCAAGGTTGAAATTCAGGACTTCATGTACACAGCTCACGTCAGTTATAGACGTCAGAACCCAATTAGCAAGATTCCATCTCAATCAGGATAAAAATTAATGGAATCAAACTGCTTAATTCTCATTTCTGGAATCTGTAACCATATGGTAATAAATTGTGTCCTGGAGAGAAGACAGAGAGAGAGAGAGAGAATAGATGGGTATATCCACCCCATTTTAGCTTAATCTCAACAAGTTTTGTTTTAATAATTCAAAACAAATTCCATTGAGGGTCCACATACTGAGTGAGGGCCATTTCAATTCCCTGGCTACAGGAGAAAGGACCACACATTAGATTATAATTTCAACCCACCATCCAAGAGGATAGCTGCCTTTGGGGATCATCCCCGTTTTATAGAAACCGCCCAAATTTCAGTTCCATTCCATTTTAACGGAATTGATGCAACGGAGTGTGATTACTTCAGTAACCTGAGTTCAAATCCAACAAATGTGCAGGCATCCCACATGAAATGAACTGGCAATCTCTGCAATCCTTCAAGAAAAATGCTCTTGGCCTGAAGCTGACTTTATTCAGCAGGTTTGGAAACGCTTAACTCAGGGAGCCCACACCAGATTATCCACCAACTACACAGAACTTTAATGCCAGGGATATTCTCTGTTGCAAAAATAGGACTTCAGTAACATACACTGTCAGCTCCCCAGATCATAGCTCACCAGTGCTTTCTCTTTTCAGAAAAGTCATAACATTCTTAAAACATTGACTCTGTTTCTCTCTCCATGCTGCTTGCAGACCTGCTAAGTTTCTCCAGCAGTTTCTGTGTTTGTTTCAGATTTCCAGATTTTATTTGACTATAAAAGACACTTTCAGCTGACAACTCCCTTTCACTCAGGTTTGCAGGATGAAGGACTGTTCAATTTAAACCAGGCCCCTTTACAGACAGCAGAGTGACTCAGTGGTTAGCACGACTGCCTCACAGTGCCAGGGACCCAGGTTCAATTATGATTGAGTGGAGTTTGCGTTTTCTCCCTGTGTCTGTGTGGCTTCCCTCTGGGTGCTCTGGTCTTCTCCCACAGTCCAAAGATGTGCAGGTTATGGTGAATTGGCCGTGCTAAATTGCCCGTAGTGTGCAGTCTAGGTGGATTAGCCATGGGAAATGCGGAATTATAGGGATGGATCTGGGTGGGATGCTCTTTGGACGGTTGTTGTGGAATTGATGGGCCAAATCTGAAAATGTGTTGCTGGAAAAGCGCAGCAGGTCAGGCAGCATCCAAGAAGCAGGAGAATCGACGTTTCGGGCATGAGCCCTTCTTCAGGAATGAGGTAAGTGTGCCACAAATGACTTTGAATGAATCAGCTCATGCCCGAAACGTCGATTCTCCTGCTTCTTGGATGCTGCCTGACCTGCTGCGCTTTTCCAGCAACACATTTTCAGCTCTGATCTCCAGCACCTTCAGTCCTCACTTTCTCCTTGATGGGCCAAATGGCCTGATTACTCTCTGTCGTGATACCAATGATTACCATCGGAGCCTGAATTAAATACTATAACAACATGTTCATTACAGAACAGGTTGATTGTGGGGCGTCCCTTTTAAGGACACTCAGTCCCTCCTTAGACCCTCCAAGCTGGTGCTCTCTCAAGCAACTGATGAACGGCAAGAGTGTTGGGAGGAGAAGGTTCAAGATAGCTGAGGAAGTGGTCTCTCTGTGGTCAGCAGCATGCAGCTCTCTCCACGGAGCTGCTCCGTGGAGTCACGACGGATGGAAATAGGCTGAACAGAGATGGAAGTCTTGACTTCCCAACTCAGGCAGAGAAAGGATGTGAGCTCTTCACTGCAGCTCAATAGCAGAAAATGAGCAGAAGGTGGGCAAAGGCATTTCCCATCACCCAAAAACTATCCGCTGACGTATCATAACCTAGTGATCGCAGGCTCAGCAATGCTCCATAGATGGCCTCTGTAATCTCTTAGCAATCTATGTTGGCACGTATCCTGCTGTTTATTTTGTGGCTAGAGACTCGAGGTCTCCTCTCCACAAAAGGGAGGGACCACGTTCATTCACATAGCAGCTCCGTTCATTGCTTTGACAATAAGGTGATGTCCACCTGCATGCCCCAAAGAACTCAGCAGATTTGGATTGTTCAAGAGTGGAAGCTAGTACAATTTTCTTTGTGGTCTATCTTCTGTCTGACCATGCTTGACAACTTGGGCTGACACCAGAGTCTTACTTCAGGTTATCCTGGACTAATCAGAAATGTGATCATTTCATTCAAGTGTTTCTGGTTGAAATTATTCTAAAAATGACTGAAACGGGGCTGAGCCTGTCTGCGTCAAGTGATTAACAAAACGTGTGCTGCTGGAAAAGCACAGCCGGTCAGGCAGCATCCGAGGAGCAGGCGAGTCGACATTTCGAGCGTGAGCTCTTCATCAGGAATGTGAAGAGCTCGTGCCCGAAACGGTGACTCTCCCGCTCCTCGGATGCTGCCTGACCTGCTGTGCCTTTCCAGCACCACACGTTTTGACTCTGATCTCCAGCAACTGCAGTCCTCACTTTCTCCCTCGAGGGAATATCAAGCCGAAGAGACTGTAACCAGGAAATTCTCCTTTATGTAAGGGACCACTTTATTGCTTGAAAGGACAATTCTCTTCAAAAAACCAGGTATCCATTCAGAATTAATGGGATAAGCAAGTTCGAGAACTGTTCTGCTGTGTATAGTTATGACTCATATGTATATGGTTTCAATGTGATTTATATCATCATTTCGGTATCACACTTGAAAGAAAACTGCCTGATATTACTTTTCCATGAATAATAATGTTAATGCATATTAAATAATACCATAATTTCTGGACACTTATTCAAGTCGACGAGAGGCAATGGTTTTTGTCAGTACTGTGATACAGGATTAAGGTGATTTGAACAGAAAAGGAAAATCACCCTGTCATCCAAACTGGGCAACTCACTACGATCCTGTTCCTCCCAAACCATACAAACCGAATTTCCCTGCGCCAATTCTGGCATCGTGTCATGTATTTTACTCATTGCTGCCTTCTGAGAAAGTGTCTCAGTGTGCTGGTAAAACAGCAATTTTTTTTTGCAATGGGAATGTTGGGTTTCTGGGCAAAATAACAAGTCCCATTTCTGAACCTACCCGAACAATTCCTACCTCAGGCAGGGTTTGAGGAAATACTGAAAAAATGATGACCTAATTTTTTAAAAAATTGAAATTGAAGTCTTATTTCTTGCAAGTGGGCACTCAGTGGTTAGCACTGCTGCCTCACAGCTCCAGAGACCTGGGTTCAATTCCACCCTCCGGTGACTGTCTGTGTGGAGTTTGCACACTCTCCCTGTGTCTCTGCAGGTTTCCCCCGGGTGCTCCAGTTTCCTCCCACAGTCCAAAGGCGTACAGTTTAGGGTGGATTGGCCACGTTAAACTGTCCAGGGATGTGCATGCTAACAATGTGAAATGCAGGGTTACAGGGATAGGGTAGGGGTGGATCTGGGTGGGATCCCCTTCGGAGGGTTGGTGTAGATTCATTGGTGTAGAATGGCCTGCTTCCATACCGAAAGGATTCTCTGATTTCCCACAGGCGAGCTTATGGAAATAAGGGCTCTGAGATCCAGAGCTTCAGGACGATAAACTCTGAACATTAACAACTCAGTCCTTACCAACTATTCATGCACAAAGCATACTACCATCTCTGACAAATATATTTGACGCTGTTGCCTGTTCATCTGGAGTCCCTCAGCTTTCCTTTTGGATGCTTGATGTTCGTTTTACTTTGTAGGTCAATAGTTCAACCTTGTTAGCTCTCAGAGTGAATCAAAGCTGTTTCAAACTTGCTTCCAATGTGTTAGGTTTATTACTGTGAATTGAGCATATTAGCTTGTCTCAATGTTGAATTTAGTTTAACACAGAAAAAAATGGAGGACTGTGGGTAATGTGTGAGAAGTAAGGAATTCCCTGGTTCTGAGCTTCTTCAAATGAGTGAGTTGAAGGCTATTAGATAGTGACTCCAGGAAAAAATGAGAAAGGAAAAAGACAGTAGATACATGGAAACATCCCTGAAAACACACAATATCCTAATTTGGGGCCGAGAGTTTGGTGTTGGAAAAACACAGCAGGTCAGGCAGCATCTGAAAAGCAGGAGAGTCGCTGTTTCGGGCATAAGCTCTTCATCAGAAATGTGGTTTGTGGGCCGGGGGGTATTGAGAGATAAATTTCGGGTGTGGGGTTGGGGGGAAGATAGCTGAGAATGCGATAGGTAGATGAAGGAGGGGAAGAAGGAGAAGAGGATGATGGAGTGGATAGATGGAAAGGTGATGGACAGTTCAAGAGGGCATCACTGAGTTGGAGGGCTTGGGACTGGGATAATGTGGGGGATGGAAATGAGGAAACTGGTGAAATCTACATTGATCCTGCGTGGTTGCAGGGTCCCGAGGTGGAAGATGAGGTGTTCTTCCTCCAGGCATTGGGTGATTAGGGATTGGCAATGGAGGAGGAGCAGGACCTGCATGTCCTTGACAGAGTGGGATGGGGAGTTGAAGTGTTCAGCCACGGGGCGGTGGGGTTGGTTGGTGGGAGTGTCCCAGAGATGTTCTCTGAAATGATCCGCAAGTTGGCATCCTGTCTCCCTGATGTAGAGGAGACCACATAGTAGATGATGTGTGTGGAAGTACAGGAAAATCTCTGCCGGATGTGGAAGGATCCTTTGGGGCCTTGGACGGAGGTGAGGGGGTAGGTGTGGGCGCAGGTTTTGAACTTCTTGCGGTGGCAGGGGAAGGTGCCAAGAGTGGGGTGTGGGCTAACGGGGAGAGCGCGTGGATCTGACAATATCCTAACTTGGAACTACATTTCCATTCCTTCACCATTGCTGGGTTTGAATCCTGGAATTCCCTTCCTCACAGCACTATGGATGTACCTAACCCTCATTCCCTACAGCGGTTCAATGAGGCGATTCACCTTGGCCCTCACAGGGAACAATAACTGCTGACATAGTCAGTGTCACACACATGTCCCACAAGTAGTCTCTTTTTGAAAAATGGCTATTGAAAGTGGAGGAACTGAGTCTTCCCAAAGCATGCACCAGCTCAAGCTGATGGTAAGAGCTAGAATCTCAGGCCTTTGTTCCTGGAGTAAGAAATGGAGAGAGAAACAGACAGAGACAGAGAAGGAGGAATGGTTGTGTGGAATGCAAGAGAAAGCAGAACTGGAAAGTATTATTGCAATCCAACTCCTCTAGTCATAAGGGTTAGAATATACATGCCATGGTACATAAACCATTGCACTGGAGAGATGAGGCAGAAGAGATTCACCAGGATGTTGCCTGGATTGGAGCAATTCAGCTATGAAGAGAGACTGGGTAGATGAGGGTCATTTTTCTTCCAGCTAGAAACACTGAGGGGGATCTGATCGAGGTGTGAAACATTAACAGGTTTGGTCATCTCGTTTATGGGAGGCGTGTCCTGCAGCCAATTCG
The DNA here is from genome assembly GCF_004010195.1 of Chiloscyllium plagiosum. Lineage (NCBI taxonomy): Eukaryota > Metazoa > Chordata > Chondrichthyes > Orectolobiformes > Hemiscylliidae > Chiloscyllium > Chiloscyllium plagiosum. The sequence continues at coordinate 12,575,474 of NC_057747.1, read as the reverse complement.
GAGAAGGGTCACTGGATTCATTCCCAAGGTGAAGAAGGTTGTCTGATGAAGAAGGGTTGAGGAGTTTGGACGGTGATGGAATTTAGAGGAACGTGAGGCAATCTTACTGAAACATATACAACTCTGAGGGAGGTGGAGAGAGTAGATGCTGGGAAAACGGTTTCCTTTGTGGTTAGTCAAATGATCTCCTTCGGTTGCTTAAAGTTTCAGTCTCTGACAATGTACCGTCCAGAATTCTGGTGTCTTTGAATTGACCCTTGACCATTTAAAGATGGTCCATGCCTCTTTCATGAGAACATAAAAATGTAGAATATTCAATTTCTATTTAAAAACTCGAAAATCATACGCTTAGTCCAAATCCACGTTTGGGGAAACTGAATATGAGGAATTGTGACACGTGTAGCCTGCAACTGTCATAGATGGATTTTATCGGAGCTGACACTTCTGGTGTTTCATGGTAGCCTCATCTCAGGAGCAACTTTTCGAAACTTCTTTCTTAAGGCTTCAATATGAAAGAAAAAAAATTACTATTATGTCCAAAAATAAAAATGATTACTTCTTTTCCCGCCTTCGTTTTCTCTACATTCTCCCGTGTGCAGGTTATGCATTACTATTCTGACATTATCACTGTGTATTTGGAAGTCACAGACACACTCACACGCACATGTTGTGGTGGGAAGCAAAGACAATGGTTTCAGCCATCCCAATATTTAACTAGAGAAACTCTAGTCTGATAGTAAACAGGCTGCAAAAATGCAATGTCATCAGATTATTTTACCAAGGGACGGCACACAGATTAGGAAATAGGGGATGCAAAAGTGAGAACCTCGAGGGGAACTGCAAGTAATGTATGGACGTAGGTTTGCCCGCTGAGCTGGAAGGTTCATTTTCAGATGTTTCATCACCATACTAGTAACATCATCAGTGAAACCTAAGAAAACCCAAATGTATAAATAGAAAGCAGGAAACACCAGCAGTGCTTTGTCTGGAGGCTCACTGAAGATGCTACCCAGCATGGTGACAAAACGTCTGAAAATGAACCTTCCAGCTCAGCGAGCAAACCTACATCAAGGACCTCAACCTGAGCTACAAACCTTCTCAAAACTCAGTAGTAATGTACGGAACGAGAAACCAGAATGGAGGTCCCCTACTGTATATGACATTCCAGCAACAAGTCGAATACATTAAGCAGGGAAGGAATGCATAGTTACAGGCTATACAGCCTCCCCACCATCATAATGACTGTTCTGGGAAACGGAATGCTATACACTGTCACTGAATGAAAAGACCGCAGATAAAATTCACCCCAAAAGCTGCGCTAATGTCAAAGGTACTAATAGTGTCATTCTTCTAAACTCTTCAAACCCTCATACTTTATCCTGTCCATTGTTCCGTGATTATGTTCTCTGTAATGAAAGTAGTCTAATCCATTATCTTGCAGTTTAATTAAGCACTGACATCTGGTTAAATGAAACCTACAGGGATGTTGTTCCTTCAGGAGTCCACAAACACGGAAGCTGCTGCTATCCATATGTAATAAGGCCTGGACAACACCCACACTTGGGCTGACTCGTAGCAAGTAAGGTTCATGCCACACAAGTGTCAAGCAATAACCATCTCAAACAAGACTCTAACCATCTCTCCTTGACATTCAATGGCATCACTGTCACTGAATCCCCACTCTGAAAATGATTGGAGCTAACATTGACCAGAAACTGAACTGGACTAGGCATACAAACACAGTGACTCTAACAGCAGGTCAGAGGCCAGGAACCCAGCAACGAGTAACTCACTCCTGACGCCCCAAATATTGTCCGCCATCTACAAGCCACATGTCAGCTGTGTAATGGAACACTTCCCACTTGCCAGGATGGGTGCAGGTCCAACACACTCAAGAAGCTCAAGACAATTCCAGATAAAGCAGCTGCTTGATTGGAATCATCCATCCATCATTTCCAATACACACTCCATTCAAAAGTGACACATAGTAACAGCAGTGTGTATATGCTGCACTGCAGTAAATTACCAAGGCTCCTTCAACAATTACTTCCAAAATCATGACAGCTTCCTGAAGGGCAAGGGCAGCAGATACATGGAGCACCACTGCCTGCAAATTCCCTCCAAACCACTCACCACCCTGACTTGGAAATATATTGCCGTTCCTTCAGTGTCACTGGGTCAAAATCCTGAAACTTCCTTCTTAACAGCATTGTGAGTGTGCCCGACACCCAAGGTCTGTAGCAATTCAAACATTCATCCAGGATCTTGGGTTCATGTCTACAGGTGACCCCACTATACAATACACTCTCACACACACATACAGACACTCACATGGACCCCCTCCCCATATATACACTCACACACACTCTCTCTCTCTCTCACCCTCCTCACACACGCATGTGCACACACATATCCATCTACGGGGTGAATTTGCATTCGCAGAATTATATTTTCAGATACATTCTATTTCGTTAAAACAGCACACAATGTGTAGGCAGTCTATCATGCAACATTTTATAAATTCCTACTTTGGAACTAGAACCAGTCTACAATACAGACAGACTCTAACATCACACCTTTAATGCCTTGTCTGAGCTGAGATGTCACCTTTTATTTACTGATAAAGCTTTAAGTTATCTCAGGGCTGTGACTTGAAAGAAGTTCAGGAAGTTACATATTAATCAATCAAAACCTAAATCCCCATTCTAAGTGATAAAAGACTTAACAGCAATCTGGGTTTGTTCAATAAGTCACATCAGTTGTACAATACTTTGATCTTTTACTACAAATTCCATGTCCTGCCTCACTAGCTACCCGACAAAGGAGCAGCACTCTGAAAGCTTGTACTTCCAAATAAACCTGTTGGAGGTTTTTAATGCTATTCAAAAAGGCAGCTCCCCACCAGTTCCTCAAGTGCAGTCAGGATGGGCAACAAGTGCTGACCTCACCAGCGCTGCCTGCATCGCACGAATGAATAAATCAAAATAAACTCAGATAATTTTCTGATGTTGAAACATCATTTGCCTTTTCGATAAACACAAATGGGAGAGACAACAGGACGGAAACTAGAAATATTGCCACGTAAATACTTCATTTAGGATATTGTGCTTATTACTCTGCAGATGTTATAGAGGGAGTGGGGGATGAGGTAATTACAGCTAGGGCCAAGTTCAGCACAAAGTATCATTGATCACTAATTGAGGTATGTTAGTCAGGAGAGAGATGATCTGACTGATGCTTACTTTGCTGTTGAGCTTGTATGCTCGGAAGAATTCAAACATCTGGTTTATATTTAGTAGTGGTTAATTGCACTCTATAGAAAATCCATTAGCATCAGTAATATTTGTCAAAAAAACAAGAAATGGAGGCACGCATAAAAGATATTTAACCCCTTCATCGCTGTTTAATGATGACAGTCTAAGAACAGTAATGCTCTGGGACATGGGTTCAAATCCCACTGCAGGTGAAATTTAAATTCAATTAATAGATTTGGAATGTAAAACTAGTCTCGGTAAAGAATTACTCTAAAGCCCATCTGGGTCTTCAGGGAAGGAAATCTGCCATCGCTATTTAATCTGGCCAAACCGACAGCAATCTGCAATGGCTGAAGTAGCCACTCAGCTCAAGGCTATTTAAGATGGACAACATTTTCTGGCCTTACTACCAAGACCCACTTCCTATGAAAGTATTAAAGAAAAGTCTGATTTTTAGCACAAATACATTCTGGGAGAAGGGGAACTAGCATGGGTTAGTGGGAATGTATCATCCCCACAGCACTGATTACAGACGGTGCTCTAGTGAGGGTGGTATATTTACCTTTAATGCCCCTCAGACAGCGAGAATAAGAAAATCAGCAACATTCTCTCTCTTCTTCACAATTCAGCCAATTCTTCAGAAGTTGGTGGGTGAGGGGGCCTGAAAAGTTGATGGGTGATATGATATCTAAATTGTCTTTCACTAATTAATGAATTAAGAAAGCTCCCTAACCTCTCCTCTTCAGTGATGCACTGGAAGGTCAGTAAGGTTGTGTTCGTCTCAATCAGCTGTAGTTTCAAATCTGACTCCAGAACCTGACACTGCAGACTGACAGCACTGCAGTACTGAAGGAGTGCTGCATTATCGACGTGGCCAGCTTTCAGTTAAAATGGTGTTTTCTGGATCCTGCTGTCCTCTTAGGCAGGCGTAAAAAAGTCCCATGATACTGTTCGGGGATTAGACATTGATTAGCCAACCTCAGCCAACCTCATCCAAAGGTGAATAATTATCTCTTCATTGACATTATCTGAGGAAATTTGCTGTACATAAACTGGCTACTGATATCCCCAGACGACAGTAACTACACTTTAAAAGTAGGTGTTAAATGCTTTGAGGATATCGTGAGGTTGGGAAAGGTGCCACATAAATAAAGTAGATTTATATCATCCTGATTTCCAACAGATTTGCCAATACAATTTTAAACAAAACCAAAATACTGCAAAGAATAAACAGAACATGCTGGAGAAACTCGGGAGGTCTGGCAGCATCTGTACAGAGGCACGGAGTTAATGCTTCAAATATAATACCACAATAATGAAGAGGAGTCATACCAGACTCGAGACGTGAACTCAGTGTCTCTCTCCACTGATGCTACCAGACTTCCTGAGTTTCTCCAGCACATTCTGCTTTCTAATTGTTTTCAGTATTAATTACTAGAACAAAGAGTAGTACAGCACAGAAACAGGTCCTTTGACCCACCAAACCTATGCCTATCTATGATGCCTGTCTAAACTAAAAACCATTTGTCTATGTGCCGTCCCGTATCCCTCAATTCACTGCCTATCCATAAATCTTATCAAGGTGCCTCTTAAACGTTGCTGTTGTACCTGCCTCCACTACCTCCTCTGGTAGTGAATTCCAGGCACCTATCATTCTCTGTGGAAGAAAACTTGCCTCTCTCATCTCCTTTAAACTTAACCCTTTCTACCTTAAATTTCTGTTCCTTGGTAATTGATATTTCTACCCTGGGCAAAAGACTCCAACTATCCTTTCTATCCAGGCTTCTCTTAATATTGTAAATCTTCTCTGAATATTGTAAATGTTTATCATGTCTCCGCCTTGCCCTACAAAGTTCAAGTGAGAACAAACCAAGTTTGTCCAATCTTTCCTCATAGCTAATACCCACTAAACGAGGCAATGTCCTGGTAAACTGTTTCTGTACTCTGTCCAAAGCCTTCACATCCTTCTGGTATTGTGATGAGCAGAACCGTACACAATATTTTGAATGTGGCCTAATTCAAGTTTTATACAGTTGCAGCATGACTTGCCAATGTTACACTCTGTGCCCCTAACAAAGAGGGCAAACATGCTGTCTGCCTTCTTGACCACTTTATCCACTTGTGTCACTATGGGTCTGTACACCGAGATGCCGTGATATGTTGGCACTTCTAAGGGTTCTAGGAGAAAGTGTGGACTGCAGATGCTGGAGACCAGAGTTGAAAAATGTGGTGCTGGAAAAACACAGCAGGCCAGGCAGCATCCGAGGAGCAGGAGAATTGACGTTTCTGGCATAAGCTCTTCTTCAGGAATGAGGCTGGTGTGCCAAGCTGAGATAAAAGGTAGGGGGGAGGGAATTTTGGGGAGGGGTGCTGGGAATACGATAGGTGGAAGGGTATTCCCAGCGCCCCTCCCCCAAATTACCTGCCCCTTTCCTTTTATCTCAGCCCGCTTGGCACACCAGCCTCATTCCTGAAGAAGGGCTTATGCCCAAAATGTCGATTCTCCTGCTCCTTTGATGCTGCCTGGCCTGCTGTGTTTTTCCAGCACCACATTTTTCAACTTCTAAGGGTTCTGTCATTTAGTGTACCCTTCCCCTCTGCATTAGACTTTCCAGCATGTATTACCATCCATTTGTCCAGATTAAACTCCATTTGCCATTTCTCCTCCCAAGTTCCCAGTTTATCTATATATCCTGCTGTATCCTTGACAATCCTCCATATTGTCCACAGCTCCTTCAACCTTTGTGTCAACTGCAAAGCTACTAATCTGACTACCTACATTCTGCTCCAGATCATTCATCTACATCACAAACAACAGGGGCCCCAGCACTATCCCTGCGGAACTGCATTGGTCTCCCGTGAGGAAAAACCCTTCCACCACTACTCTTCTGTGACCAAGCCAGTTCTGTATCCACCTTACCAGCTCACTGCAGATCCCAAATGACTTCACCTTCTGTATCAGCCTGCACATGACATTGGGAGCCCTAAAATAGCAGAGGATGGCTTCCTCCATCGGCCTCTGGGTTATAGGCCAAATACCGGTCTGCACATTCTCCCTGCGTTTGCGTAGATTTCCTCTGGATGCTCCGGTTTCCTCCCATGGGCCGAGGATCTGCAGGTTAGATGGATTGGCCGTGCGAAACTGTCCACAGTGTTCAGCGATGTGTACGTTAGGTACGTTAGCCATGGGAAATGTACCGTTACAAAGAAGGGATAGGGGCATGGGTCTGGGTGGGATGTCCTCCTGAGGGTCGGTGTGGACTCGTTAATCCGAATGGCCTGTTTCCACACAGTAGCAGTTCTTTGGATTCTACAGATCGATCCCTGGGCTGTGCCACTCTGTTGGGAAAGAGGTGGATTTGGTCAAAAGCTCCTTTATGGTTGAGTACAGGAGGCTGAAGGTTTGGGCCCCTCTGAGACCTGAAATGGAGATGGCAGTGGTCTGAACATTACTAGGCCAGCCAGGGGCCTACAGTGCCTAATGTTGAACTCTTTAGTCGACAGAGTTCTGAGATCAGGAAGGAAGCCCACCCCCATGAGGAGGACAGTCAATTACGCACACTGGAGTACCAGAGACACTGGTCTGTCATCATGCACCAGAGACAGGGACCTGTCACCGTGTACCAGAGACAGTGAACCTGTCACCGTGCATGAGAGACAGGGACCTATTACCATGCATCAGAGACACTGCCCTGTCAGCGTATACCAGAGACACTGAACTTCACCATGCAGCAGAGACACTGACTTGTCACCGTGTACAAGAGACACTGACCTTCACCATGCACCAGACACATTGACCTATCACCGTGCACCAGAGACACTGACCTGTCACCGTGTACCAGAGACACTGCCCTGTCACCGTGTACAAGAAACACTGACCTGTCACCGTGGACCAGAGACACTGCCCTGTCACTGTGAACCAGAGGCACTGACCTATCACCGTGCACCAGAGAGACAGACCGTCCCCGTGTACCAGATACATTGACCTGTCACCGTGCACCAGAGACACTGACCTGTCACCATGTACCAGAGACAGTGACCTGTCACCGTGCACCAGATACACTGACCTGTCACCGTGCACCAGATACACTGACCTGTCACTATGTACCAGAGACAGTGACCTGTCACCGTGCACCAGATACACTGACCTGTCACCATGCACCTGATACGTTGACCTGTCACTTTGTACCAGAAATAATGACCTGTCACCATGTGCCAGAGGCACTGACCTGTCACCATGCACCAGAGACACTGACCTGTCCCCTTGGACCAGAGACAGTGACCTGTCACTGTGTACCCAGAGACGCTGACCTGTGCCCGTGGACCAGAAACACTGTCCTGTCACCTTGCATCAGAGGCAGAGACATGTCACCGTGTACCAGAGACACTGACCTGTCATCGTGTACCAGGGAACCTGACCTGTCACCTTGCACCAGAGACTGGGACCTGTCACCATGCACTAGAGTCACTGACCTGTCACTGTGTACCAGTGGCACTGACCGGTCCCCGTGTACCAGATATAATGACCTGTCACCGTTGCCAGAGACAATGACCTGTCACCGTGGACCAGAGACACTGCCCTGTCACTGTGTACCAGAGGCACTGACCTGTCACCGTGTACCAGATACACTGACTTGTCACTGTGCACCAGAGATACTGACCTGTCACTGTGCACCGGGTACACTGACCTGTCCCCTTGTACCAGAGACACTGACCTGTCACCGTGTACCAGAGACACTGACCTGTCACCGTGCACCAGATACACTGACCTGTCCCGTTGTACCAGAGATACTGGTCACTGACCTGTCACCATGTACCGATGACACTGACCTGTCACCGTGCACCAGATACACTGACCTGTCACCGTGTACCAGAAATAATGACCTGTCACCACGTACAGAGACACTGACCTGTGCCCGTGTACCAGGGACAGTGGCCTGTCACCGTACACCAGAGACACTGACCTGTCACTGTGTACCAGAGACACTGACCTGTCACCATGCATCAGAAACGCTGACCTGTCACCATGTACCAGAGACACTGACATGTCACCATGTACCAGATACACTGACCTGTAACAGTGTACCAGAGACAGTGACCTGTCACCGTGTACCAGAGACACTGACCTGTCATCGTGTACCAGGGAACCTGACCTGTCACCTTGCACCAGAGACTGGGACCTGTCACCATGCACTAGAGTCACTGACCTGTCACTGTGTACCAGTGGCACTGACCGGTCCCCGTGTACCAGATATAATGACCTGTCACCGTTGCCAGAGACAATGACCTGTCACCGTGGACCAGAGACACTGCCCTGTCACTGTGTACCAGAGGCACTGACCTGTCACCGTGTACCAGAGACACTGACCTGTCACTGTGTACCAGAGAC
>NC_057747.1:12530334-12566448 GCF_004010195.1 Chiloscyllium plagiosum | reverse complement strand
TGTACCAGAAATAATGACCTGTCACCACGTACAGTGACAATGACCTGTGCCCGTGTACCAGGGACAGTGACCTGTCACCGTACACCATAGACACTGACCTGTCACCATGTACCAGAGACAGTGACCTGTCACCGTGCACCAGATACACTGACCTGTCACCATGCACCTGATACGTTGACCTGTCACTTTGTACCAGAAATAATGACCTGTCACCATGTGCCAGAGGCACTGACCTGTCACCGTGCACTAGAGACACTGACCTGTCATCGTGTACCAGGGACTCTGACCTGTCACCTTGCACCAGAGACTGGGACCTGTCACCATGCACTAGAATCACTGACCTGTCACCGTGTACCAGAAATAATGACCTGTCACCACGTACAGTGACAATGACCTGTGCCCGTGTACCAGGGACAGTGACCTGTCACCGTACACCATAGACACTGACCTGTCACCATGTACCAGACACACTGGCCTGTCACCATGCATCAGAGACACTGCCCTGTCACCGTGCACCAGAGACACTGACCTTTCATCGTGATCCAGAGACAGTGATCTGTCGCGAGGCTAATGATTGATTCACTCACATGAAAATCTTCAATTTCATCAGCTTCTTACTGGAGCCGGCTTCCTGACTTGGGAAAAGTCTCACTTCTGTTCCTCACCCCCATGAAGGTTATTCAATCCTTGATATCTCCCAGAGCAGGAAAAGAAGCTCTATTCCAGATCGGTGCTGTCACGCTGGTAAACCGTCTGCTGAAATCCTGAGCTGCTGCTGAGTAAGAATTATTTTTTGTTTGTAAAACAACAAAGATGTGAGTCTGTTGACACAGTGCCAGGTAGCTCCGAATCCCCTGGGCTCATTTTCACAACAGAGATCTCAATCCCAATGGATGTATTTACTGACTTGGTGCATCATTTATTCCCTCTATGCAAATGCCCCAACCCTTCACATTGGCTTCCCGTAATTATAACCAACATTCAAACTGTTAGCAAAGGCCCTTTCTTTAATTCATTCAATGCAAAGTGATTACTATGAGCAGAATGTGTTGACCATCCAGGATTGACCCTGATTGAGTCTTGTTCGGCCATTCCCAAGGACATTCAACCACTCTGCCAAGGGTCTGGAGTCACAGATGTGTCAGACCAGGTTAGAATGGTAGATTTTCTTCTCAGAAGGACATCAGTGAATGGGGTGGGGGGGGGGGGTGTCAGGGCGTACACAATCGTACACAATTGACAATGATCAGCTGGTCCCATTGGACTAGCTTTTCGTTCAAAACTTTATTGAGTTTAAACGCCACTGTCGGTTTTAAACGCGTGTTCCCAGGAGATTAGCCTGAGGGTCTGGGTTACTGGTTCAGTGGTAAGACCATGATGTCACCACCTACCGCGGTGGATCTGTGGGATTGAGGCAAACACCAACTCAATTCCCCAACCCCAACCCCTCAACCTGACCCCCACCACCCTCCTCAATCCCAAACCAATCCCCACACCCACCTTTCAGAAGAAGTAAATCCCTATGTCTCCAACAATCCTCGACCTTCCAATCTCTGGCTCTGATCTCATCATTTTCTCTGTAATTTTGCCCTGGGGTTCTCCATCAAAAATCTCAATCTGATGGTCATCATTACTGAAAAGTGCTGTGTCACTTCCAATTGCTTACCACCCATGTTAACCTCTTGTCTACCTTAGCAGTGCTAATTTTCTTTTATCTCCTCTCAACACTCTGCCTTTAACTTACTGACCCTATACCTGGTTACATTAGTCTGGCCTCACTGTTCTACTGATCTTGATGCTACACCCCCTCCCCCCCAATATTATCCACTTATCCTCAGTAACTCCCTCACATCCATCTGTGGGATCCCATACATAGAAACAAAGAACATAGGGCAGGAGTAGGCCATTCGGCCCTTCAGACCTGCACCATCATTCAATATGAGCATGCAATCTCGGTATCCCATTCCCACTTTCTCCCTTTATCCCATAATTCCTTTCGCCACAAGGGCTACGTCAAGCTCCCTCTTGAATATAGGCGAAAGTGAGGACTGCAGATGCTGGAGATCAGAGTCGAGAGTGTGGTGCTGGAAAAGCACAGCATCCGAGGAGCAGGAGAATCAACGTTTCGGGCATAAGCCCTTCATCAGGAATGAACTGGTCCCAGTAGCTTCCTGAAGAAGAGGTTCACAACCCTGAGTGAAGACATTCTTCCCCATCACAGTCTTAAATGGCTTACCCCTCATTCTTAGACTGTGACCCCTAGTTCTGGACTTCCCCAACATCAGAAATACTCTTCCTGCATCTAGCCTGTCCAGTCGCGTCAGGATTTCATATATATATCTATGAGGTCGCTCCTCATTCTTCTAAACTGCAACGAGTACATGCCCAGTTGGCCCAGTCTTTCCTCATATCCTCTCTACATAATACAATAACTTTTAGCTTCAACTTAGTGGTCCACACATTGCTATTCTAGCTGGTTCCCATCTTTCATGGAGAGGAGGTAGAAATTATTTAATTCCATTAGCTATCCTAGAAATTGGAATCTTGTGAGGTACATAGAGTCATAGGGCTGTACAACACCCTTCAGTCCAACCCGTCCATGCCGACCAGATATCCCAACCCAATCTAGTCCCACCTGTCAGCACCCGGCCCATATCCCACCAACCCCATCCAAATGCCTTTTAAAAGTTGCAATTGTACCAGCCTCCACCACTTCCTCTGGCAGCTCATTCCATATACGTACCACGCCCTGCATGAAAAAGTTGTCCCTTAGGTTTCTTTTATATCTTTCCCCTCCCTCCCAAAACTATGCCCTCGAGTTCTGGACACCCCCACCCCAGGAAAAAGACTTTGCCTATTTATCCTGTCCATGCCTTTCATGGTTTTATAAACCTCTATAAGGTCACCCCTCAGCCTCCAGGGAAAACAGCCCCAGCCCGTTCAGCCTCTCCCTGTAGCTCAAATCCTCCAACCCTGGCAACATCCTTGTAAATCTTTTCTGAACCCTTTCAAGTTTCACAACATCTTTCCGATAGGAAGGAGACCAGAATTGCACGCAATATTCCAACAGTGGCCTAACCAATGTCCTGTACAGCTGCAACATGACCTCCCAACTCCTGTACTCAATACTCTGACCAATAAAGGAAAGCATACCAAACGCCTTCTTCACTATCCTATCTACCTGCATGATTGGGAAAAGTCAATACCAGGACAGTGGACAGTAGCTCTGTAACTGGCTTTAGTGAGACTTAATACAGGTAATGTATAAATCAAAGATATATTCTCTACACACAGGCCAGTACGACCAGGAAATTTATGATAATTTAAAGCTCCTGGTACACTGTACAGCCAAACTTACTGGGCAGCTGACGTAGGTATCCAAAAAAAGAGTTTTAGAATGGCCTGGAGTAGTTCTGGAATTCCAAGACCTTTAATGAGGAAACTAAAACATTGTTAGTTTCAAAGAGTTCTTAAACATTTACAAACTTGCAAAGTAACAGAATTCTTCATTGAAGCTATGCCACAACTAGTTCTGGGGCTCTGAACAGTTTCCCTCAGTTTGCAACAGTCTGAGCTCTCAGTGAGATACATGTCATTGACAGTACGGAAATCCTAAAGTCGCTGGCCACTTGAATGAGTAAGAGATTGGGGTGGTAGGAAATTCTTACACAACACTTTGATAGACAGTATGGGAGAGTTTGTTGACAGTGTTGCAAAGAATTATTTAGATATTTTGACTATTGAAATTAATGATTTTAAGTGGGTACGAGAATGGGCTTCTCTCTTGGTGTGTGGTATTTTTGGCATGTCCAAAGAAATGTTGGCCCAGCCTCAGCAATGGAACAAGAGAGCAGAAATTTGGCCATTGGATCTCTTTAGCTCCAAATTGTGCTGCATGACCTTATTGCAAGGGGGAAAGGCAGCAATTCTTTCTGAACATTGGATTAAGGTAGTTACCTTTATAACAGTGAGCTGTAATGCCTGTGTTCCAGGGGCTAAAGGAATGGTCTCTAGACAATACAACTCATCAGTATTGAATTGTCAGAACCAATCTTGAAACTCCTTGAAACCTATGAGATTTTAAACATAAATTAAGAAATGGGAGAATTGATGAGGTGCATGAATAGAGGAGGGAAGTGCAATATGAAGTCAGCTACAGGAAGTGAAATAAAAGGAGGGAAAGAGTGTTGAAATGAGGAGAAGGAGCAAGAACAGACAGAGAGGAAAAAGAAGAAAACAAGACTGTCAAGTCATTAGCTTTTTATCCCATTAAAATTCTCCTATTTAATTATTAAAACTAATAATAAAACTATTATTAAAACTATATATTAAAACTAATTTAAAATAGTGGAAGGGTGGTAGGTGAAATTGATGAGGAAAGGGAAACAAGATTGATAAAAGCTGATCTTATTCTGTATTTGGGGTCTGGTGCAGATAATAAAGGCAGTTTGAAAGCTCAAAAAGGCAGAATAACTTTTAACAAAATAGATATTTCAAATTTAAATTGGGTAACTATCAGAAACATACTGAGATGGATTTTTATGGCATTATTTAATACTAATTCATGGCTAAGTTCACATAACCATAAAGAGAAAAGATTCTAAGGGAGGGAATAGACTAAACATAGCTAACCAAGGAGGTTAAGGAGAACTTCCAGATGATGTAGTGGATGCAGTTACAATGTTTAAAAGACATTTGAATAAGTACATGAATAAGAAATGTTTAGAAGGATATGGGCCAAGTGCAGGCAGGTGGGACTAGTTTAGTTTGGGATTATGGTCGGCATGGACTGGTTGGACCGAAGGGTCTATTTCCCTGCTGTATGACTCTATGACTTCTATAAGCATCTTTAAGTCTTTCTTAAACAATTTACAATTGAATTGAATTGGATTCATTTTACTGTCACGTTCTCACACATGTGCAGTGAAAAGTTTACAAGTCACTCGTTGGACTGAACCTCATACTTATAATTATTAACTTTTTGGTCAAGCAAGATTGGTGAGCAGTTTTAATCAAATATCTCATTGTTAAAAGGTACTTTCACTGTCAAATCTAGATCTAACTTTTCTTGAGGATTTAATGGACAGGTACTGTGAAAATTCAGCAACTTCATCTAAATCGGAGGCCATTTAAGACACTACTTTTGAGAAGCTAACAGTGGCCCTGTGTAAATCAGCCCGCAATTTGTGGTAATCATTAGCTCACAGAGTATCTCTTCTTCTGTCTGCTATTGCAACCATTAGTTTTAATCCATTTTTAAACTAATATCTATCGCAGATCATCCTGTTTAATTTCTAGTTTTCAATTTATGATATAGCGTCCCTATAGGCACGCTAACTTATAACCAGCAGTTCTTGAATAGGCTATCAGATGGAACAAGAAATTATATAATTCCCGCTGGAACCTGCAGGTCTCGAGCCAGTGAACTAAGGGATTATGGCAAAAAAAAGGGAACCTACCCTATCCTGTGTACAGACACCATCTAGAGGCTGATCACTGCATTTACTAACTCACTCATTTAAATAAGCACATGTGAAATCCTTTCAGAAACTTTTGTGAATAATTTCAGCATTCTTCATGTAGTGAAAATTTACTCTGTACAGGTAAAACTACCAAAGTTTAAGCACTGATTGGAAGTGGTACTGTCACCTTGGTGGATTGTTGGGGACAATACAGATAATGTCCAAATAGTACTCACATTTTAAATATGCATAAATAATTATAGTTTGGACTTGTTAGCAAAACCCTGTAATTTCAATTATTGATGGATTTATTATCTGTTATCTGGTACACCATTCAAACTTTCAGTCAATGATGCTTTTTCCACTATTGGAACATTTACATTAGAGAGCTTCTGAGACCCTCAAAACTACGCCTCTGAGAGAGACACATTCCAAAAGCTTGTCCCAATGTGTTTAATGAGAAAATGCAGCATACATTTAACTGACAGCTTCAGTGGGGTTGGCACTGTTTCCTCACAGCACTAAGGATCTGTGTTTGATTCCACCTTCGGGTGACTGTGAATGTGGAGTTTGCACGTTCTCTCTGTGTCTGCGTGGGTTTGTTCTGGGTGCTATGCTTTCCTCCCACAGTCCATTGATGTTCAGGTTGGGTGGATTGGCTGTGCTAAATTTCCCATAGTGTCCAGGCATGTGCAGGCTAGATGGACTAACCAAGTGATGTAGGGAGAGGGTAAGCTGCTCTTTGGAAGGTTGATGTGGATTTGATGGATCAAGTGGCCGCTTTCATACTGTAGGGATTCTATGGAAAGACAGTATTAGCCCAACTGTGACTTCATCATCATTCAGGAATTCTTGAAATAAATGATGACAGGAGCAGATACCATTTATAAAGCACCAATGGATGTAGAGATGCTAGCAAAGAGGTTTGATATAGCGTTGTTATTAAAAACAAAGAATGACAAACATTTTGGAGTTCTTTTCTGGATGTCACTAACAAAATTCATCCAAGTACTATACTTGGGTTTTCAGAAAGATTTAGATAATGTCCCCCACAGAAGCTCGTTTCATAAAATTAAAGCACATGGATTAAGAGGTAATGCACTGACAGTGATCAAGGATTCGCAGAAAACAGAGTAAGAATGAAAGGGTCATTCACCAATTGGCATCTGTGCTTAGTGAGGTAGTGGGCTTCAGTTATATATCAATGATGTGGAGTTGGAGACTAAATGTAATGTTTCAAAATGTACAGATGATACAAAGCTAAGTAGGAATGTGTATTGGGAGGAAGTTGTAAAGGGATTTCAGGAGGATTTGGACAGGATTAGTGAGCACGCAAGAGTCTGGCAGATGGAATATAATGGAATAATGCTGATATAACTCCACGTAAGCTGGTATCCTGTCACCAAGTCACTCTTTATTTACACGGGCGTGGTACTTGACACTGGTCTGACCTCCTCAGAGCCAGCTCTCAGAGTGAGCAGAACCTCTGACCCTCCTGTTTATATCTGCCAGCCCAGTCTCCCTGATTGGATCAGATTAACATCCCCATTTCTGTCATCATCCCCATATTTTGATGAATGAACTCGACACACGTCCAGCCATTTTGATTAAGAATGATTAAGAACGTAGAGCCCATGGAAGGACCGGCATAGTCGACATGTAACTGAGTCCAGGGTTTACCCGGCCATTCCCACAAATGTGGGGAAGTTACTGGTGGTAATTTATGCTTCCTTTGGCACTCTGGCACTGCTCCATCAATGGGACTCTGTCTGCATCCAGTCCTGGCCACCAGACATAACGTTTCGCCATTTTAGACAACCCTGGTGGAGGTCTGCCATTATCTGGGGGTGACCTTTCTTGGGACAATCACTCTTGGTCCCCATAATAATATGCCATCTGCTATGGTGATCTGGGTCGCTGGGTCCAGAAAGGTTTCAATTCTGGTTGTGATGGCCCTTTTGTATTCCCCATCACCACCACCAAGATCAGATATATTTGCAAGGAAAGACTGCATGAGGAGGGATCAATTTCACTGAAATCAATATGATATTCTAACAGCCCAAGTGAAAGGAGAAGGAGAGGCTGCAGACTCAGCATCAGAGGATGAGAAATTATTAAGGCTATAAGTAAGATCAGTAAAGCCTGCTAACATGTCTTGAAGGACTGAGGGAGCAGTAGAAAGAGCAATAGACGTAGTGGCAAGAGAATGAGGTCAATGCAAGAATTGGCTGAGAGATTCAACAACACCTTCACTAACTGACCTCCCAGGCTGAGAATGAAAAGTATGGTGCTGGAAAAGCACAGCCGGTCAGGCAGCAGCCAAGGAGCTGGAGAGTTGACATTTCGAGCATAAGCTCTTCATCAGGAACTTACGCTCGAAACGTGGACTGTCCTGCTCCTCGATGCTGCCTGACCGGCTGTGCTTTTCCAGCTCCACACTCTTCGACTCTGATCTCCAGCATCTGCAGTCCTCACTTTCTCCTCCCAGGCTGAGAAACCGTGTTACATCAGCTGAGACTACGATGACACCTGGTAACTCCCGAGCTCCTGCAGACTGGGAAAACGGTTGCTATTCATTATGAAGCAAGAAGTTGTCTATGATAATGAAGCAATCTTTATTGAAACCAATAATCACCATCGGCTCTTATTTCTGTTGGGCCAAAGCGACATACTGAGGATGTTGTGAAGCTGGCATCAGCAAGTACTGAATGATAAAGGGTTAGAGATGTATGAAGTGTCTCATGGAGGAACACTCTTCTTAAAGCCCAGTGCATACAGTGCAGTGAAAGTGCAGTCAAGAAACCACATGGTGAACATTTAGCTGATGATTCAACCCTTTATATAGCCCAATAGACAGCTTCCAAACTTAAAACAATGTTTCTTTAAGAAATGCAAGGTCAAATGATTTTTTTTTCTAAACTGTGTAATTTCAAGACATCCCCAGATCCCACTGCTTTTACAGAATGATTTGATTTAAATTCTATCAATCTTGTAAAAGTTATCCTCAGTTACATTTGCACTATTAAAATTATGGCAATCTCTCTTATCAATTAGAAAGCAAAAGTAACATGCTATAAATACTTGGATGCTTTACATTGAAAGATCTTGTGTCAGGTAAATTTCATATACAGATTAATCACTAAATCAATGTATATTTATCAATATCTGATACATATAATGTAATTGAGCATCCTAATTATAACTTTTCGGATTATGTCCAACTACTGTTACAAAGGAATTCATCCATGGATATGCAGTTTTGCAACAGAGTCATTGCATAGGAAACAACAGCAGATATCCATTTGATTGTTACAACTGCCAAGATCAGTTAACCGAGGAAAGAGGTGTGCCAACAACTGGAACATTCGACACAAACTATTGGTGAAAGGTTTCTATTCCTTGGAATGGAGAGCCTTCATTATAGTCAGCACAAAAAAAAATCATCTGAGTCATTAATCGAACATTTCCTTTGCATTTTTAGACACTGTTAGGTAATCAATCTCAACAGTCTGATCAGACGGAATCAACGCTTCTATTTCATACTTGAGTAAGGACATATTGCTGCAGTTATACAGGGTCTTGTGTGCAGTTTTAGTCTGTTGGCCTGAGAAAGGACATTCTTAATATTGAGGGAGACCAGTGAAGGTTCACCAGACACATTCCCAGATGGCAGGTATGACATATAAGGAAAGACTGGATCGACTGGGCTTGTACTCGCTGGAATTTAGAAGAATAAGAGGTCTCTCAAGGAAATTTACAAAATCCTGATGTGACTGGATAAGGCTAGATGTGGGAAGAATGTTCCCGATGTTAGGGAACAAGGGGTCACAGTCGAAGAATAAGGAATAAGCTCTTCAGAACTGAAATGAGGAAGAATATCTTTCCTCAGAATTGGGAACCTATGGAATTCTCTCCCCTAGGAAGCTGTTGAGGTCAGTTCACTGGATATATTATTATTATCCCTTACAGCTAAAGGGATCAAGAGGTATGGAGAGAAAGCAGGAATGAGATAGTGAAATTGGATGATCAGCCATGATCACATTGAATGGTGGCACAGGCTCGAAGGGTCGAATGGCCTACTCCTGCTCCTAGTTTTTATATTTCTATGTGTCTCAGGATGTGAGAACACTACCTTGGCAAAACTGTATCTATTGTCCTTTCCTACTTCCCACAAGAAGGTGGAAAAGATGGTGGTGGGATTGCTTCTTGAACTGCTGGAGTCCTTGATGATCAGTGAAGATGGGAAGAGGGGTGTGTTGGGGTCAGAAGGGTGAGTTTGGAAAGTAATTGGGAATTGGAAGGTGAAAACTGAGAGAATTTAGGGCTCGCATTTTCACAATCAATACTAAAACAGCAACGTTTTTAATCAAGATGGAATAAAATGCTATCATCTCTGTACATTCATTAAATGGAAATTGCAACAGTATAGCATATGGCATCCAAGACAACTATGATATATCATTGATTAGCGTACACACAACTACAACAGTGGTGCAAAGTGGTTTCACTGCAGTGATTGTGTAAATGCAACCAAAACCCACAGTGAAAACCAAGCCCATTGTAAATGCTGAGTACCAGTTA
Organism: Chiloscyllium plagiosum; assembly: GCF_004010195.1. Taxonomy (NCBI): domain Eukaryota; kingdom Metazoa; phylum Chordata; class Chondrichthyes; order Orectolobiformes; family Hemiscylliidae; genus Chiloscyllium; species Chiloscyllium plagiosum. Next base: position 12,556,405 of record NC_057747.1, on the reverse strand, counting down.
GCAGCCCAGCTGAGTAGCCAAGTTTCCTATGTCAAAGGTCTTGCTATTGTTAACCCATCATAGAGGCACCTGTCTTCAAACAACAGCCACGCACATGCACTTATGAAAAGGAATCATTGAATAGAGATCATGAGTGGATATCTTGATTCTTTTTTTAACCTGTCCAGGACGTGATGACCTAGTGATATTATCGCTACCCTGTTCATCTAGAGACCCAGGTAATGTTCTCAGGACTTGGGTTCAAATCCTATCATGGCAGATGGGAGAGTGTGGAGTGCAATAACAAATCTGGAATTAAGAGTCTACTGATGCCATGGGTCCATTACTGATTACTGGGAAAAACCCAATCTGCTTCACTAAAGTCCTGCCATCCTCACCTGGTCTGGCCGGCATGTGACTCTAGACCTACAGCAATGTGGTTGGCTCTTAACTTCCCTCTGGGCAATTAGAGATAGACACTGGCCGAGCCAGCGATGCTCACATCCTGTGAATTAATGAAAAGAATGCCCAGAGTCCTCCATTTCACTTTAATGCCAACCATCTTACACAATGCAAGTTTCGACAGAAGGTTTGAGTTGAAGATCTGGTCTCGACTGATTTGGTTGAATGGCCTATTACAGCATTGTAAAGTCTGTGTAAAGTTTAGTCAATGCAAAGCTAAGACCACTTTCCACTAGGGCTACACTGGGAATATGAATGCGGCTCGATATTAGTAATAAACCTTCCAACCTCAAATCAAATTAATACAGCTATCACGCTTGTGCCTGAAATGTTTCCACTCCTGATTAATTTCTAAAAGGCAGGGCAGTAATTGCACAGCGGAGCAGATCAGATCAGTGACCTGCACATTAAAGGATTCATACTAAGTATGTGAACAGAATAATCTACATCATGAATGTCAGATCCAAAAACAGCTTTGAGGTGGTTAGATGTGGAATCCTGGTGTAAAGCTTTGTCCTGGAAGTAGTTTAAAGGTATTGTTCAACCAATTGTAATGTCTATTTACAGTGTAATCTCCTGCAATCTCAATCAGCCACAATCTCAAATATAACTGGACAACAGTCAGATTATAACAGGTTATTGGATGTACATTTGCTGGCTGAGCTGGAAGGCTCATTTTGCCTTGTCCTAGGAAGGATGTGTTGTCCCAGTCAAAGTGGTGTCCTTCCTCATTCGTATGTAAGAATACTAATGACACCACTTCGACTGGACAACACATCCATCCTAGGACAAGCCAAATAGAGACGTGCACAAGAATTCCTAGAAGCATGGCATTCCAACCGTAATTCTATTAACCATTCATTGACTTGGATCCTATTTACCACCCTCTCAGGAAAAGAATAGGAAATGACATCACCATAGGAAATGATGTCACCACGGAAAATGACATCACCAACCCTAGGAAACTCAAGCATATAAATAGAAAGCGGGCTACACCACCAGTGATTGATCCGGAGGCTCACTGAAGATGTTACCTAGTATGCGACGAAACATCTGAAAATGAACCTTCCAGCTAAGCGAGATAACCTACATCCAGGACCTCAACCTGAGCTACAAATCTTCGCAAAATTTGATAAGAGGCTACTTTCCACCCCAAATTTGAAATTAGTTCAGGCATCAGCTTTTTAAAAGAACTCTATGTGAAAATGTTAATATTGTGTGCTTGATTCAAATGTAAGAATCACACAATGTAGCAGTTTGTAATGTGGGACTTTGAGAAGCTGATTATGGTTTCGATTTTATTCTCTACAGATCTCCACACTTAATGCTTCATTTACTTTGACTCTGTTTAAACTCAGCTGCAACAGAGTGACAAAACATCCAGTCAACAGGTTAAAGCTCTCATTCCTCTTCAACACAGAAGTGGTACCTGAAGCCATTTTTACCTTAACCCCTGAGTCACCTGTACAGGTTTCAACAGAGCATCAAATATCACATTCTGAATTAATTTCTGGGAATGTAATTTTAAGCCAAATTCAACTGTAAAGATTGAGTTTCTTTATTGTTCCGTAATCATCATAGCATTGGAACATGCTGTGGTGCAGTGGTAGAGGGTGTTAGGAGGTCTGAGTTCAAGTGCTACCTATTCCAGAGGTGTGTCATAATATCCCTCAACAGGCTGACTGGAAATATTCAGAACATCTCATGGTGTGTATCAGTCTGAAATAGGAGGGCAGGCCAGAGGGAAGAGAGGGAGGGGAGGAAAAAGGGGGATGTGAGGCAGAGAAAGGGGATGTGGAGTAGAGCAAGGGGCTCTCTCACAGCACAGTGGTAGTGTCTCTATCCCTGAGCCTGGGTTCAAGTCCCACCTGCTCCAAAGCGTCTCTGAACAAGTTGATGTGAAAAGTAGGTCAGGAAGTGTTGATTTTTGAGCATCGATTATTCGGCAAAGGCTAGCGTGTGCCTATTGGGCCGAATGGCTTTCGTTTGCATGTTTGCAGAAGGAAGGTATACTGAGAGGCAGGAGAGTCAGGCAGCATCCAAGGAACAGGAGAATCGACGTTTCGGGCATAAGCCCTTCTTCAGGAATCCAGCAACACATTTTCAGCTCTGATCTCCAGCATCTGCAGTCCTCACTTTCTCCTGAGAGGCAGGAGAGCAAGGAAAGGGAAATAGGAAAATGGATTGACCTACACTCCAACATAAAGGCCGGACAGATCAGCACGGCTATCAATGTTTCAGTTGGAATGTGTGCTAGAGGTGAAAGGTAGGGATTGAACAGTGTCTGCAGGTCATCAGGGACAGGCCCTGCAGATGGGCAGAAAGCCCCGAAAACATAGCAACAGAAGAGACTGAAACCCAGGCTGCAGAATGTGGCCGAGCCTTGGGGTTGAGTTCATTGTGACCAGTGTCAGACTCCAACCTGCTGGAAGGAGACAGCTCGAGAACTGGTTCATCTTACCAATTTCATCCCCGTGCCCCATTCTCGCCAAAGCATAAAGCAAATCAGGGGATATAATGTGGGGGAATCCCTTTCAGTATCACCATTTGCTCTGTAATTTCCTCCTCCCCTTTCAGCGCAGTCCCAGGCTGGGAAAAGCGGCGCTATTGTAAGAACATCAAAGTTACAAAACAAAACTGTCCCAGGTCAGCGGGGAATCCCACGTTAGCTCCTCGACTGCTCTGGGAACCTTGTCTTTTTCAGTTCTGTCTCTCTCCTCGTGCCTTCCGTCACTTGATATTTCAGACAAGACATACCTAATCTTGAAACAGAAATGTTGATATGTTTAAACCTTTTCTTTGTCTGATAATAAGGCGCATACCCATTATTCAGGTTCACCATGAACTTCCAGTGCTCAGCTTCCATGCTATTGACTCACCTTCGGATAAGGTAAAATTACCGCTATGTTTGACTTCCTGCTGGCCCCTACTCTGGAGTCAAGCATGTCCCTGGAACGACAGAGATAACTGATCTACATCAATGGTGCTGTTCAATACAGCCAAACGCTGTTGTCCATATTCTAATTAACAACAAACACATTCCCCGATCAACGTTGTGCTCACTGACTTACATTGGATCATGCTCCTGAATACCTCAGTTCCAAGATTTCCACATTGTTTCCAAATTCCCCATGACCTCGCCACTCCTCGCTTGTATAAACAGCTCCATGATTATAACCATTTATCCAAATCTCGCTTCTTATGCATTCCTGGTTTTTAATCATTGGTGTTAGCACCCATAGCCCTAAACTCTTGGATTCTCACCCTTTGACTCGAATGATAGAATCCTTACAATGTTGAAGCAGGCTATTTGGCCCATCCAGTCCACACCAACTGTCCAAAGAGCATCCTACCCAGACCCACTCCTGTCCCTGTGACTCTGCATTCCCCATGGCTAATCCACCTAGCTTGCACATCCCTGGATACTATGGGCACACGGCCAATCCACCTAAGCTGCAAGATCTTCAGACTGTGGGACGAAACCAGAGCACCCAGAGGAGACTCACACAGACACAGGGAGAAGACTTCACACAGACAGTCGCCAAAGGGTGGAGTCGAACCTGAGTCCTTGGTGCTGTGAAGCACAAGTGATAACCTCTGAGCCACAGTGCTGCCCACACTGTTTATATTTCCTATTCTAAAGCACTCTTTCTTGGCCAAGCTGTGTAATATCCTCTCTATCACAATGTAAATGATTATGTCTAGCTATATCCTTAACAGGGCCATGGAGTATTTTACTACATTAAAGGTTACATGCGTGGTATTGTTGCAAATGTATTGGAGAGAAGCTGCTGAGTAAAATTGCTGAGGGCCAATTTTGAGACTATCCTGTGCAAATAAAATCTTTGTATTTCTATTGGTTTCAGAAGCTTTCAGTGTTCAAGGTTAATGCTGCAGTAATCACTTGAGTCATCAATGTTGCAGTATCTATCTAATTGGTGCCACTGGAAAATCACAGAACTTATACAGCACCGAGGAGGCCTTTCAGCCCATTTTGTCTGTGCTGAATGTGTGATTCACTTAATGCTTTTCTCCTGCCATCTCCTATAATCCTGCAATTTTTTTTCTCTGCCATTAACAGCCTAATTCACTTTTGAAAGCCTCAATTGACCCTGCCTCCACAATACCTTCGGGCCATACATTCCAGACCTTAATCTCACTGCCTGTTTCTTTTTTCCCTATATCACCATTTGCTTCTTTTGCCAATTACTTGAAATCAGTATCTTCTTGATGTTAATCCTTTTATGTAACAATGCGTTTAATTTCTAGAACAATACATTTAATGCAATGAAGTACCAAATATAGGGAAAGAAGTACAAAAATACATTCTGAATTAATTCAAATTAAGGTAAAATTGCATTTGCAGAAAGTAATAAGTGAATAAATTCAGTGCGGCAGTTCAGGAGAGACAATCTCACTACCGCTTCGTGAAGTTTTCTATTCTTCTGAAGTTATTTAGGTTGACTTTATATTGCACTGTACCAGTATGCTATGGCATCATAAATCACGAGAATGCTTGACATTTTTACAGGGCAGGGGGAATCATTTGGTGGAAAGAGCTTAATTACAAAGATCACATTGTGTCATTCAAAAGCCGACTGCTGCAGGAGCAATGAATATGAAATCCAAACTTTTGTGCATATGGAGTATGATCAGGAATGGGCCATTAGGTCCCTCAAGCCTAAGAAGCCATTCGATAACATTATAGTTGATCTTCTAAGTCAATTTCAAGTGCCCACATTAACCTCATGTCCCTCGATTCCGTCAGTATCACTAAATTTGAATGTGAAGGTGACATTTATGTCCTAATTGGGGAAATGCAGCTTAGCTTTCAAGCTAGTAACTGCTGAAGATTTCGGTTTACCTGTCTTAGGTAACGAGGAAGCAGATTATTACAGTATGACAGCTGATTCCTAAGCACACCCTTATGATCCAGTCAGGCACAGAGTTTACTTTGCAGGACCCATGCACAACTATTCAATTTGGGACTCCTCGCTGTGATTAGATGATGGTATTTGATACAGTCCGCTCAGTCTGATGTCAAATCTGCAACAATATCAGCAAAGAGAAATGGATTCATTAGAAAGCTGAGAGTTTTAATGACCCAAAGCATTAATCTGTCTCTGCAAGTGCTGGCTATGCTACTGCATAAATCCTAGCTCTCATTGCAAACCTTTCAGCTGGTCTGTTCTTTTTTTAAGTCAGCTGCATTTCTACAGACATTCCTCAACTTTGTCAATCATGCGTTTGTTCTCCAGCAACACGGGAAGGCACATTGGGAAGAAGGTAAGGATGGATAGAAGGCAGGATGAAACAGAAAAAAAAAGAAATGGATGAAAAAGTTCCCAAGTAGCTTGGTCTGAGACTATTCCCCCACCTCCCCACCTTTAGACATTGTAGAGGAAACCAATGGCTCGGTAGCTACTTGTTTCAGACAAGCTTCAATAAGATTGTCTCCAAACTTTCTCGACACAAGCAAATATAGTCCAATCCCACTCAATCTCTCCCCAAAGAACAGCTTTTGTATTTCCAAAAATCTTTCTAGTGAAGATTCGTTGCATGCCATCTCAGGTAAGTTCATCCTTCCTTTGATCAGAAGATCAAACCGTATGAATACTCCAAAGTTTTCATCAAGGCCTTATCTCATTTCAAGGAAGGTTTGTTTTTGTAATCTGATAGATCAACATCCTTGCAATAAACACAAACACATTATTTGCCTTCCCCATTACTTATTGTAGCTGCATATTAATTAATTGTGATTTAAGAAATGGTAGGGAAACTAAGCAATTATTTCATTTCTTTCTTCACAGAGGACAATACGGAAAAATCTTTTGGCATAGACACTGTGGGCATCATATTTAATGCCCAGATATGTACCAGTCAAACTCTGCAGGCAAGGAACAGCCCATCAAAGTCTGCTCCTTAATTATTGTTAGGTTGGAAACAGCCCAGAAACAGAAGGTTTACAAAGAGGTCGCTGGAGTTCCTGGTGCATGGTGTGGTAGAGAGGAGAGCCAACCTCTTTCCCCGGAACACCAAAAGATGCCAAGGTACCAGACACTGCCAGCTGGACTGACATAGCCACCCAGGTCAGTGCAGTGTTGTCGGTGAGAAAAACTACTGTATCAACATGGAAAGGTCAATGACCTTGTGCTTCCTTCAAGGGTAAATGCCACCATGTTCTCTCCGCTATCAAACTCCCAATCAAACTCTGCCACTGCACATAAAACCCAGCAATGTTAACAGTCCACCACTTTCATCATTGTTTGCAGCATATTCGCTCAATGGTTCTCATCCCTTTTCGCCCAAAGCACAAAGTCTTCCTATCCCAACGTATTTCCTACTCACTCACTGGGGACACCTCCACTATCTTTTCTGCTCCTGCATCTACACTTATGGATCTTCCAAATATTTCTCATCAGACTCAATTCTTTCTTTTCTAGATTTTGCCCGAAACGTCAATTTTCCTGCTCCTCGAAAGCTGCCTGGCCTGCTGTGCTTTTCCAGCACCACTCTGATCTAGTTTCTGATCTCCAGCATCTGTAGTCCTCACTTTTGCTGAGTCCATTCCTCCTTTTGCCTGGTCTGTGGAAGGAAGGGAGCCTGGGCTGGGTCGTGATGTCATTGATCGAGTAACCCAGAGCCAGACTGATGAGGACCATGGGTTCAAATCCCAATAAAAGATCCAAAGTAAAAGACTAACCTTATGCTGACCATTACTGATTACTGTGAGAACTCATTTTGTTAATAATGTCCATTAGGGAAGGAAATTTGCTATCCTTACCCGGTTTAGCCTAAATGTGAATCCAGACCCATTGCAATGCAGTTTATTCATAACTGCTCTCTGGACAATTCAAGGTGGACAATAAATGCTGGCCTAGCCAGTGATACCCACACCCACTGAATTATTTTTCTTTAAAAAGCCTCACCTTTATATTTGAAGTTTCTCCTTTGTCATTTGTCATTATTCTCTCTACTTTCTGTCTGCACTAAAATGCAATGGACTGAAATGTTAACTTTATTTCTTTATTTTTCTACTTTATACTAATGTGGACTTTAATGTTGAACATTTAACTATATTTCCTTACTTTTTCTATTTTGTACCCTGTCACCTTTGTACCTAAGATGGCACTGGGAATGGTGACATTTTACACCTTTCACTGTATCTCCTGTATCCCTGTACTTGAGAATATGTGACAGTAAAACTAATGCTGATTCTAAAACGGAAGACAAGAGTGGAGATGCAGTGAGTACCCAAGCAAGTGTAAAGTACGTGAGTGCTAGTAAAGCAAGCTAACGCTCTGAGCTGCAGATGAATAAAAAGGGTGTGAGTCCCTGTGCACGGAGGAATGCCGGAGCATTACAATGAAAGGTCAATTTCATAATTCAGTCGCAGAAGTATCTTCGGAGTTAGTCCAAGATCAGATTTGGTGAGGCTGGTGCTTTGATGATGAAAGTTTCCTGGGATAAAGGGTGGAGGAGGTCCCTGTCCATGAAATATTGTTGAATGAGGGTGGTGTGGATGGATGCCCAGAGAAACAACCAGTGAGCTTCACCTGCCCGATAACCAGTCAGACTTCCCAGTCAGGAATTGGAACTATCCAGTTTCTCACCAATGCCCGGGAGAACCGTGAACAGCATAGAAATGAGACAAGGTTAGCTCATGATACAACTGCAAGGAAATAAAATCCTTGTTACTTATGAGTAAAATTTTCATTTAGCCATTAATGCCTTAAGGACTTCTTTTCCCTCCATGTTGAGAAACACTTTTTTCATTCTCATCACATTTTCCCAAAATTCTCATCATTGCTAAAACTATTCAAATACTAGGAAAATTCCACCAATGAAATCAATTCTCTTCCCTTTCTAAGGAAGACCTATTCAGAATCTGTTGTAAAATGCACAGCCCCTCCATAATAGCATGATTGAGTCCAACAATCCGATGTATACTAAACTTGACATATGTTACCTAAATCATTTTATCATAAATCTCCCTCTTTTCAACACTATTGGTTGAGGTCATTATTATGCAATTAAAACTGTGCTATTTGTGACATCCTTTGGAACATTTGATGGAGAATTCATCTTTTTAAACCTTAAGTTATAATAATAGCACTTGTTCTGTATTTGAGCCCTAAGGGGATTTAACTTTACTCTAAAACGCGAAAGTACTTTTTAACTGAATGTTTACATACAGAGAAGCACCGTTGCCATAGATACAATCATATCTTAAATGGAAGACACACACTTGTGTTGACTGACATAATTAGTGCAAGTCTTTTATTCCAATTCTGTTATTGTGCTGTTGTATTCAATGGGAGATTTTTTGGGCACACCCAGAATTTCGCAGTATTTTTCACAGACTACAGAATTCAAGATGGAATTTTGACATATGACATTGGAAAAAGGAATGATTCTGACAAGTCCCTCCAGAATAAATGAGACTTCTGTAAGCCAATTCTTTTTTGACTTCTTTAAGGTAAAAGATTTTCCACACAATTTGAATTCTAATAAAAGTAGAGTGGAGATGCTTAAAAGAGAATAATTAAGAGAATGCGCCTTTTGTCTTGATAGTTAAACACCTGCATGAGTCATTGTGCTTCGAAAACATTATTTTACGTAATCACTGTTATAATAAATTGCCTTCTTTCTTTCATTACCCTCTTACTTACAAACTGTTGGTTACTACATCCCACACACAATTCAATACGTGAATTGCTCTGAAGCATTTTGCTGGCAAGTTATGGCTTAGAACGAATGTAAGGTTTTTTTTTTGTGAATTAACTCTGGACAAAAATGAACCTATTCAATCTTCTACACATTATTTATAACTTGTTGCCACCTAGACTTGGTAATGCCAGATCAGCACTTTTGATTTAACTTGCCTTCTGATTCAATTGTGATGTTGTCTTGAGCTTTTGGGCTCTTAACCAATCAAACAGTGATCCTAATTTTTAAAAAATAGAAAATATAACCATACATTGAACGGAATTAAGGGGAATAGCGAGAATTAAGTAGATTTGTAGCTCAGGTTGAGGTTCTGGATGTAGGTTTGCTCACTGAGCTGTTGCTCCCTCAGCATGCAAACCTGCATCCATTAATGAGAATGATAAAATGTCGTAAATTTGTTTTAATCTTCAGCTACCAAAATACTGATACATATATTATTTACTTAATTAGCTGCTTTACTTTATGGAAAACTTACAATGTGTGTTACAAAGAGAATATCTCATGGCTAACCATGAGATATGATAATTTAATATAATTATGCATGGGTCAATCAGTTATGGCTTTGTGTATTATCCTGCCGGATTCACTATAACTGTACAAATAAAGTTAAAAGTTCACTCTAATTCTGTAGCTTAGTGCTACCTCACTTGATAGAAGCATATAATCTTGCAGCAGAGGAGACCATTCAACACATTGTGACTCTTTGAAACCACAATTCATTTAGTCTCACATAAAAAGTACTCATGAAAAATTTATCTTTTGTAGTATTTAGCCACTTCTCTTTCACTCCTCCTGATGTAACCATTCCAGGCAGAGCATTCAGGGTCAAAACAATACACTCCATAAAACAATTTCCACCCTCTATCACACTCCTGCCCTGTTTCTTCTACCAACTTCCTTCACCTTTCATTCACATTCGTTTCATTAAACATGTTGTGAAGTTAACAACAGTGTCACTGATGTTGACAGCAGATACAAATTATCCTGGTGCTATCTTATTTCAAAGCATATCATAAAGATGGACTACAACTCTAGATCATAAACAGATATATTGAACTTCTAATAATAATGTTTTTTTTTCAGGAAGAGACTATACAGCCAAAAAAATTACTGAGAATGTAAATTCTAAGTAATGTAATTCAGTGACTGCCTCAGAGGGTCATCCCCAGCCTCAACAGATTTGTGGAATGTTGCACCTGACGGATGTCAAAGACGCTTCAAAGGACTTCAAAGGGTGAAATGCACTTCAAACTGAGCTGTAATTTCCTTGGAGCTATCTCAGATTATGAACATGCTGGGGGAAAAAAGAGATCGATCTGGGCTAGAGCCAGCATTAAAAGGAAACAGACAAAAGAATTCCAGCTAAGATGCAATTCTAAGTACCTCAAACACAACCACTGAACAACATCAACACTACTGCCATCACCCCACAACATGCCACTTTCTACTCTTCATGGGACTCAGGGTCTTTCTAAACATTTATCCTTTTTGGACTCCCTTCTCATTTCTAATATATGTGTACATGCATTTCATTATTATTTATTTTTGCATTTCATAACTCATAGACCCACTATTTTGTTTACTCCAGAACCAATGGTTAAATTGGCTCTTTTTAAAACATACATTAATTTGGGCTGGGAGAAAGGTATTGACAGGGGAAAGGATTCTCTTTAAAATAATACTAACCGAGGAAATGGATGAATAAAGATAGGGAGCAAGTTCATCCTTCCCTACACAGGAAGCTGACAATTTGAAGTATCCCATGATGAAACTATAATAACTTGGGGAACTTTGCCAAGGGACTGGTTGTTCACTTGTAGGAACTTCAGTCAGTACAGATTTATTCTTTAATCTTGTAATTGTCAATTGCCATTTGTGGAAACAATTTCATGGTTTCTTGTTATGTGTGCCACCTCATGAAACAGTATTATGTGCTAATCTTCTAGTGACTAGTTCATAAAAATCATTAAAATTGAAGTGCTGAAACCTTATCATGGTGAAATATATTGTCCCCTTAGAATTTTAGCCTTTATGTTAGCAAATGTGAGCTAGGAATAAACGTAAATCACACACCACCAGATTATAGTCCAACAGGTTTAATTGGAAGCACTAGCTTTCGGAGCACTGCTCCTTCATCAGGTGACAACCACCTGATGAAGGAGCAGCACTCTAAAGCTAGTGCTTCCAATTAAACCTGTTGGACTATAATCTGGTGGTGTGTGATTTTTAGCTTTGTACACCCCGGTCCAAATCAGGAATAAGCTTACCTGTGGAATGAAACCTGTTCACAGATAGATGGAAGAACAATTTACAGAACGACTATATCATATACTCAGACTTGCATCATACTTATATCCAGTTGTAGCTGGTGTCAACAGATGTCAACATATTTGTAAAATTCAGAACCAAATGACAGACAAGTGGCAGTTTTATTGTTGAATCTTGCAAACACCATATTAGAATCTTGCAGCATACCAGGGGGAAGCCTTTTGATCTATCATGTGTGGACCACCTTTTTAATCTTGCACTCCCCTGCTCTTCACCACAGCCCTGCAATTTTCTCCCCTTCAAGTATTTATCCCATTCCTTTGGAAAGCTAATCTTGAATATGCAATTAATAAGTCTGGAATATAAAGCATGTTTCAGTACTGGTGACCATGACAACTGTCAGTGATTACTGTAAAAACCCAAGCAGTTCACTAATTGCAAAGGGAATCTGGCCTCCTTTTCTGGATCGGTTGACATGTGACTCCAGATGTGGTTGACTCTTAACTGTTTTCTACAGTGGCCTAGCAAGCCACTAGGAACTGACAACAAATGCTGACCTGGCCAATGACTCCTGTATCCTATGAAAGAATAAAGAATTCCATGAAAAAAAAGGTTGTACATTCCAGATTATAGCAATGCTTCCCTGATGTCTAGATTGTGGAATTTCACATACTGTTCAGTGTCAATGATGTAGAGCCTGCTTGTTCCAACCACTTCTGACAGAATTATAAATACTGTGGCATTATAATTTCAACTTAAACACTTCCGCCAGCAAACTGAAGCAGTAAAATAAATCATGAATGGACACATGAGTTTATTCTGTGAAACAAGTGATTAAACTTTTGACTGAATATTCATTACAGCAGTTACAGAAATGTCTCTAAGATATGTTTGCCTGATGATTGTGAAAAAATAATCTCCTGTCAAATTACACCCTTCTACATCAAAGATCAATCAGGTACACCAAAGCATCACTTTATTGTCTTACATTTCATAACAGTCTACACATCAATCGTAAATGCTCAAACATTTTGTGACTACATCTGTATTTCCAACATGTTATATCCGAAGCAATAAATACCTGCGAGTGAACATTAAACTGAAACTTAATGAAAGACATTCAAGCTCCCACTCAATGAAGCTAAACATTGTTATTTGTTTAACAACTGTGGGATCTTTTAATTGCTTTTTGTCTGCATTGCTACTTATTTAACAACACCTAATATTTAGGCAATACCACACCCAAAGTAGAACATAGAACTGTACCGCACAGGAACGGGCCCTTCGGCAGTACTTTGCGGGAGCATTACAAAACAAATTTGACATGAGCCACATAGGAGATATTTGATCAGTTGACCAAAAGTAGTCACAAAGGTCGGTTTTATGGAATGTCTTACAGAAGGAAAATGAGATCAAGTTGGAGATTGGGAATTCCAAAGTCCAGAGCAATTGAAAGCACAGCTTCCTTTGCAAATGTTAGATGATTAAATAACTGAAATAGTTAACGGACTCAGATCACAGCATGAACTGTGCAAACATCAAAATATGAACATGCATTTAGGAGCAGAAATAAGCAATTTTCCTCCCCTAACTTGCACTGTCATTCAACTGACCGGATTGTGGTCTCAGCATCATATTCCTAGCTCGCCCTGTAACCACTGGCTCCCTCTTTAATCAACAATCTATCGGGCTCTGCCTTAAAACATATTACATTGCCCCCTATCTCCAACATTTTGAGTGGAAAAGATTTCCAAGACTCACAGCCTTCCAAGAAAAGAAAAGCTCCTCATTATCTCAATCTTCAGTAGGAAGTCTCTGAATCAATACCGTGAGATTTAAATGTTTTATCAATATCATCTGAGCCCCCAGATTCACCTGCTCCTGTGCACAATTTTTTTTTGTGTATGTGCCTATGTTATTTGGTGGCAGTGGGACATTCATTCTCCCACGTTATATGATAGACATACGATGAAAGAGTGGCTTCAAACAGTGTACATTTGGCCAAAGAAACCAATACATGTGAGGCCATTTCTTCCAGCGGTGAGGTTGTTCACAGATGTCATTGTGGATTGTTGTCTACAGTGTTGGCATCTGCTGTCAAGCCATTCCAGCCACTGATCATCATGGCTGCATAGACTAGTCTGTCGGTAATGTTGCCATTTCCCTCTGATTTGGGTTAGTGTCCCCCCCATGTGTAAGCCATGCATGCAAGAATATGAGTATCAGGGTTGGGACATTGTGCTGTGGCTGTGTAGGACACTGGTGAGGCCATTTTTTGAGTACTGCGAGCAGTTCTTGTCGCCCTGCTAGAGGAAGGACATTATTAAATTGGAAAGGTTGCCGAAAAGATTTATAAGGATGTTACCAGGACTGGAGGGCTTGAGTTATAAGGAGAGGCTGGATAAGCAGGGACTTTTTGTTTTCTCTGGAGCGTGTTTTCTCAGGGGTGACCTTATAGAGGTTTATAAAATCATAAGAGGCAAGATCAGGTGAGCTTTTTCCCAGGGTAGGGGAATCCAAAACTAGAGAGCATAGGTTTAAGGTGGGAGAGGAAAGATTTAAAACATCAAATGGGACAACTTTTTCACACAGAGGGCAGTACTTATATGGAATGAGCTGCCAGAGAAAGTAGTAGAGGCAGGTATAGTTATGACATTTAAAAGACATTTTGACAGGTACATGAATAGGAAAGGTTTAAAGGGATATGGGCCAAACACAGGCAAATGTAACTAGTTCAGTTTGGGATATCTGGTTGGCATGGATGAGTTGGACTGAAAGGTCTGTTTCCTGCTGTATGACTCTACATCTGTGATAGCTTGGTGTTCCTTAGAATGGAGCTTTGAGTGTCCTACTGGTCCTTTAGCTCTGATGCTTCCCAGTACAGAATGTCCTTCGGAATGTTTTTAAATTCCATCCTGTGAATATGCCTGAGCCAGCAATTCAATAGTCATGTAATTTGCTGTGATGTGATTTGGGAAATTGTGAGCTTATGCAAGGTGTCATATCGGGTTTTTTTTAAATGTCTCTGGGACAACTAAAACTGGATAAGAAATTATGGTTTTGCTAGTGATACCACCCAATAAATAATTTTTGAAAAATCAGATGCAATGTATGCTTCTGTACAAACTGTGTTTTGTGATGTTAGTGAGTTCTACATTGTCTTGCTGTAACTTTTCATTCCCGACATCAGGAATGTGTTTGGTCTTACGGTGTCATGCATTCACATCTATCACCTTAAATTCCCTTCGTCTACCAGTGCACATTCAGAACTGAGACCACTGTCAACATGAGAAATACAGAGGAATGCCATTTAGCAGGAACAAGAAAATAGTCAGAGAAAGCTGAAGAGGATCTGATTCAGGTGTACCAAGGTCTGAGGGGCATAGACTGGGTAGATAGCGAGAAATGTTTGCCCTGAGTTGAGTGGACAATAACCAGGTGACAAAGTTTTAAGGTGAGCAGCAGAGGGGTTAGAGGGGATTTGATGTTTTTTTTAACCAGAGGGTTTCTAGAACTCACAGCCGAAAAAGATGGTAAAGGCAGGAACTCTGAAGACATTTAAGAACTCCTTAGATGAACATTTGAAATGCCATAACACACACTCAGGGCTTAGAACAGATGGATATTCAATGGCTGGCCCGGCCACAATGGGCTGAAGGGCCTCTTTCTGTGCTGCAGACTCTCTGAGACTGAATGGAAGCGGTCTGAGTGCCTCAGTGACTTAAAGTATCATCCTTTCAAGTCTAGGAGCTCAGTTCAGCTCTAGTCCACTGTCCCAAATGATTGTTTCTCTCTCTTCCCCTCCCTGCAATAATATCAATCCAGTTCCAAGTGAGGAAAGCATTTAGAAGACATTGTGCAAAAATCCAGAGTTTTATTATAAATTGGAAATTAATCTCAGGCAGCCTATTGGGATGGAAAGTTGGTTTATCTAGGAGATGATGGATAATTCGTAGTGTACCCAGCTTTACTGCAGAGGCAAATGAAATGTTATCATAGTTTTATCATCTAGATTGGGAGACAACTTGGGAAGTCTTGTGTACTTCATAAGAGCATGTTTCCTGAATGAATCTGTTGGAGCATGTAGGATAATTCAGTGTTAAATTACCACTCCACTGTGCAGACCACAAATGCCAAAATAATTATTAAATGCCAGATAATGATTTAATAATGAAAGGATCCAGCCATCAGTGTTACGCACTGCCAGTGCCAATTTCTGAAGAGAACAATGAGAACATATTTAACCATGTACACACCGTGCAGTAAGGCAACTGGTTATTGCAGTCCTTTACCTGTTTGGCAATGGTTAGGGAAAGCTGGGAGCTCTCTCCCAAATCAGTGATGAGCAGAGAAATGAGGGTTAAATCTATGTCTCCTTTAAAGACAAAGAACATGGAATGAAATGGGCTGCACTGAGGTTGACAGATTCAGAGAGTGAACTTTCAGAGAGTTTGTCACGGCATCACAAAACAACTTGGTCTCGGAAAAGTGATTCCAAAAACCTGTTGGTATCCGCAGTTACAAACTCAGGGAAAGCACATCTTAGCTTCCTTTAAAAAAAATGCATTCAATAACCAAGAACACATTAGCAAAAGAATCAGGCATGAATCCAGGGTTTGCTTTATATGATTTAGAGTCATAGAGCCATAGAGATGTACAGCACGGAAACAGACCCTTCAGTCCAACTCGCCCATGTCGACCAGATATCCCAACCCAATCTAGTCCCACCTGCCAGCACCTGGCCCATATCCCTCCAAACCCTTCCTATTCATATACCCATCCAAATGCCTCTTAAATGTTGCAATTGTACCAGCCTCCACCACTTCCTCTGGCAGCTCATTCCATACACGTACCACCCTCTGCATGAAAAAGTTACCCCTGAGGTCTCTTTTATATCTTCCCCCTCTCACCCTAAACCTATGTCCTCTAGTTCTGAATGCCCCCACCCCAGGGAAAACACTTTTTCTATTTATCCTATCCTATCCATGCCCCTCATGATTTTATAAACCTCTATTCTCAAAATAAGGGGCAATATATTAAAAAAATGTAAAAGCACCTGACGGTTTCACTGCTTTCTGACTGCCTGGCTCCAATGCTGAGAGTTAATTGGATAGCAATTTAATTTATTATTGTCACATGTACCTAGGGACAGGGAGAAGTTTTGTTTTGCCTGCAGTGTCCTGACATACAAAGCTGATTGAACAGAGGGAGGAATACAAAGTTACAGCTGCAAAGAAGGTTCAGAAAAAAGCAAGTCCAACTTAGTTTGCAGCTCCTCATTCGTGGGGCATCAAGCAGGACTAACAGGGACTAGGCAGAAGTGGGTGCTGCAGATTAGAGTGGTGCTGGAAAAGCACAGCAGGTCAGGCAGCATCCGAGGAGCAGGAAAATTGACCTTTCAGGCAAAAGCCCTTCATCAGGAATCAGGAATGAGGATTCCTGATGAAGGGCTTTTGCCCGAAAGGTCTATTTTCCGGCTCTTCGGATGCTGCCTGACGTGACAGGGAGTCGGCAGGACTGATAGTTTTTAAACAGTATTATTGTTGACAGACAGTTAAAGTGGATTAAATCACCGGGGAGAAGAGGGTCGGGCAAGTGTCACTTTGTTGTGGTACAGGAGTCAGACAGAAATATCTCCTATACTGGGCATTACATTCTCTAAATGGCTCTTCCCCGAGTGACCTGAAAGCATTTCTCAGGAATGCCATGAAGCGAATCTGCCGCCAGTTCCTGAGGGAGACTTCATTTCCCACAAAACCACCCCCCTCAAACCTCACCACGAGAACGGTCTCTCTCTCTCTCTCTCTCCCTCCTCTTTTATTCTAACTGTGCTGTCAATATTTTTTTACATTTGCACATCTGAAGGGAGGACGGGGTAGTCTCACTGAGGGTGAGGAGGTCCTAGCGACAGCTGAGGCGGTGAGTTCAATTTGACCATCACCAAAAGAAATGTCGACGGTTTTGGTGCAAAACAGAAAGGAAACCTGAGCCTATTTCAAACAGAACTTCTGCTGATGTGCCATAACGTTGAATTAAATTATCTGCAACTTCTGTGGAAGTTGTCGCTGGTTATTGTGAGAGGCGGAATGCAAAGAGATTGCTGGAGAAACTCAACAGGTGATGCTGCCAGACATGTTGAGTTTCTCTAACAAGTCTATTTCTGCATTCACACCTTTTGATTTATTTGAATACTTTAAGTTGCATTCTGAGGTGGTGTACAGCTGAGGTCTGCTGTAACACCTGCTCATAAATATAGTTGTTAAACAGCCATGTGCTTATTGGCAAAATAGACTTAAGGATAAAGCTAAAATGTACTCTGTACTCTACACATCGTCCTGGGAGAAAAAAAAATACATTTAAAGAGAATGAATCCCGGGGGTCTAGAAATTTGAGTGAGCTGGTAAACCAATTATGAAACTAAACTACAAATGTTCAGCCTGAGAAATGATTTGGAGGAGCCGGTGTTGGACTGGGGTGTACAAAGTTAAAAATCACACAACACCAGGTTATAGTCCAACAGGTTTATTTGGAGGCACACTAGCTTTCGGAGCGATGCTCCTTCATCAGGTGATTGTCCACACTTCGCTCCCAAAGCTAGAGTGCTTCCAATTAAACCTGTTGGACTATAACCTGGTGTTGTGTGATTTTTAAGCCTGAGAAATGGCCGCTTAATTACAAACCAACAAACGGGAAACTGCAGAACAAGTGGGTGAGACATAACATTGGAGGAAATATTTTTTTAAAAAGTAGCGAACGCGTTGCCAATTGACCGAGCGAATGCCATTTTTAAAAAAAAAATTCATCCGGGCGGCAGCTTTTAAAAGGCTGGCGTTTTAATATCGCCGTTTGAGAAAATTTCGATGATTATTCGGCTAATTTGTTGTTAAAAAGTATCCATTCATTTCGCCCCCGATGGCTCTGTTGTTTTGCCAATGGTGTGCCCACTGGGGGCTGAGGTGACTCTCTGGAGCCCCTCTCTATTATGTCTTTGATGTCAACCATTTATCAGTAAGCCATATTCGCGGTTCTCAATCAATTAGACTTCTTCAAACGGGCTCGCAGTTCTTACATTCTTACTGACCAACGAATGACAATATAGCCTCCAATCACACGCGTCAACTCCCTCAGTCAATAGAGAGACTGGAATAAAAAAAATGCTTAGCTTTTCTTTTAAAAAAAAATCATACATTCATTAAATTCCTACTCTGTGCATCGCTGCCTCACCCATCAAGTGACAAACGAAAAGTTGTAGGAATTCAAAATGAAATCCTGCCAATTGTTTTCAACTTGCTTTCTCTCTTTGCCTCTCGCTTCCTACATTTAATTCCTTCTCCATTATCCTGTGCGACATGCACTTATTTTTGTTTTGAATTTCTTCCAATTATTGTGCAGACAAAGCCGGTGTAACCTGGTTTCAGGTCCCGTTCTGCCTGTGACAGGGCCGATGGAAAGGACAGCAATTAATCTGGTCCGGCTGATGACGGGGAGGGGAGAGGTTTTCTGAAGAGCTTTCGGTAGCATTGATTCGAAAGAGCAGGTTGAAACAGGGTCGGGAGGCGGAATCTCTC
This sequence comes from Chiloscyllium plagiosum, assembly GCF_004010195.1. Taxonomy (NCBI): domain Eukaryota; kingdom Metazoa; phylum Chordata; class Chondrichthyes; order Orectolobiformes; family Hemiscylliidae; genus Chiloscyllium; species Chiloscyllium plagiosum. The sequence continues at coordinate 12,537,398 of NC_057747.1, read as the reverse complement.
TTTTAGGACATCGACAATAAATAATCCATGCAGATTCCGAACGAGTATCTGTACTGACTTGTCAGTTCGTAGACCCAAAAATAACGGGGTAAGTGCTTCTTTATAACGCACCAACACAACCTCATACATCTCACCCAATTCCAAGCCCTGTATACGAACTTAACAGATTTAAAATTTAAATGTGCACTCACTTTAAATTACCCTTGTGCCTTTTGCTCAGTCATTTGCTGGAATTTTTAAAATAAATCTTGGGAGTGTTATCGACCATTTGACTAATTTTGTCCAAAATCAATGCATTTCCAAAGCCCCTGATTAAATCATGGGAAGCTCCCTCCCCAATATACTTGATGTGCATGACAGTGAGTCCGTTAGAAAAAAATACTTTTTTTTTAACATTTCCAATAATTCCAGTCGGGGTGGGGGGCATGAAATAATTCCCAAAACGTGCAGCTGTTGCTAATGCAAAGGAGGGTTTTTTTTCTCTCTCTCTTCCCCCCCAACCTTGGCTGGGGTTGTAATTTAAGGGAATTTCTATGTGTGTGTGAATGGAACTGCAAATGAAGGCTGCAGCTGGCGGTGTGGAGAGATGCAGAGACAGATACAGAAAGATGAATGCGGCTTGAAGGTGCCAGCATTGTCTAAATTGTCATCAAAGCCCTATTCTTCGGCCAGGGACTCACGCTGTTCAGCTTTTGGTCCCACTTTTCAAACGCGTTTATCACGCTCTGAGAGGCAGACGCAGTCAGAATGTAACATTTTGCCTTCATTGTCCTTCCTAAACGCTTCAATTTGGGTATACATTTATTATTTTGACCTTTAACTAACATGGGATAAACATCAAAGTGGGGACGACTCCATTTTTTTCCCTGAATGCTTTGTGGTGTTGACTGAGCCGGGAGCAAACCATGACGCTTTTAAGAATGACCCACTCCCCCGTCTCCTTCCAGCATCTTCCGAGACTGAAAGCGTCAGCTGGAAGATGGAAATCGATTATTTAGTTATTTATTTTCAAATCAATTACCCCAGGATTTAAGGGGAAGGGAGAACGGGCGAGTAGGGCAGGAGGATAATGTCGAGAAATGGGAGAGAAGGGTGAAGAGAGGGAAAGAGAGTTGGAAATAAAGTTTATTTTCTCTCCAGTGAGATTGGTCAAGGCGATCAGAAGTACTGGGTACCTACTGGGTAGGAGGTGACAGACTCTGAGGTTGTCAATTTTATCCGGATGGAGATTTTAAAAAAATGAACAGATCGGTTTGAAATGAATGACTTCGATCGAACGAATTTTCAACTTTAAAAGATCATTAAAATAAAACCAATCTTTAAATGAATTGCAAACTGTCTCAGATTTGCAAACAAAATGCATCTTCCGTTTAGAAATGTATTATCCAGGTCTATTTTCCTCGCTTTGATCACTTGGTTTCAAACCGATGCTAGGGGAGGGGGTCAATTCACCCCATACTCCTTAACACCTGTCCTGCCACCTGAGTGGGATCCCACAGGTTGGTCAGTGCGAGCATTTACTAAAGGAGACCTTCTTCGGCCAAATCAATCTACCTACAAGGGCCGACAAGAGGCAAACAGCAAAACATCTGCATCTGGTCATCCAGAAAGCAAACTTGGATTCCAGCCCAAGAGAGAATGGGCTTGTCAAATAAAAATGGTCAAACCCCGCGACGTTGACAAAGCTATTCAGAGTCGCCTATGTTAAACAGGATAGTTCCCACTACTTCAGATTTGCTGCATTTTCATGGAGTGTACTGCAGTATAAAACAGCATCTTCATACCCACCACCTTCCCCGGTCCTATACGCGGTTATGCTGTTTCCCCTGCTTCCACTAGAGTCAGAGAGCTCTCGCAGCACGGAAAGAGGTACTTCGGCCCATCGTGTCCTTTCCAGGTCATCAAATATCCATTTCGAGTCAGAGAGATGTACCGCATGGAAACAAACCTTTTGGTCCTACCCGTCCATGCCGACCAGATATCCCAACCCAATCTAGTCCCACCCGCCAGCACCTGGCCCATATCCCTCTAAACCCTTCCTATTCATATACCCATCCAGATGTCTTTTAAATGTTGTAATTGTACCAGCCTCCACCACGTCCTCTGGCAGCTCATTCCATACCTGTACCACCCTCTGTGTGGAAAAGTTGCCCCTTAGGTCTCTTTTATATCTTTCCCCTCTCACCCTAAACCTATACCCTCTAGTTCTGGACTCCCCCACCCCAGAGAAAAGACTTTGTCTATTTATCCTATCCATGCCCCTCATGACTTTGTAAACCTCCCGTGGGGATTTAAGGATTATTTTTGATTCAGAGGAATGTGGGTATCTGGAATTCACTGCCAAAAGGCCATTACAGGTGTGAACCCTGTAGCCAATTAGAAAAAAAAATCAGATGAGCACTTAAAAGCCTTGTGATGCAGTGGTAGTGTTCCTATCTCGGTTTAAGACCCATTCACTGCAGAGGTGTATAACAGCATTTCTGAAAAGGTTGAATTTTTTTTAAAATTACAAAGTATAGGGCCAAGTACTGGAAATAGGACTAGACTAAATAGAGGTTTATGAAATCATGAGGGGCACCGATAGGATAAATAGACAAGGTATTTTCCCTGGATTGGGGGAGTCCAGAACTAGGAAAGATTTACAATGAGGTTGCCAGGATTGGAGGATTTGAGGGATAGGCTGGGGCTGTTTTCCCCGGAGCATCGGAGGCTGAGAGGTGACTTTATAGAGGTTTATAATCACGGATTGGACCGAAGGGTCTGTTTCCGTGCTGTATATCTCTATGACTCTATGACAGCTCCTACTCTTTGCCTTAATCAGCGTATACCTCTTGATTAGTGACCCTTCAACTAAAGGGTGCGGGGTGTGGGGGAAAGTCTCCCTATCTCCCTGGGCTCATCAGAATTTTGTACACCTCAGTCAACACCAATCTCCAACTGCTTAGCCTCCTCTGCTCAGGGAAACAGCCTCCAGCCCTAGTTGAGCTCTGAAGGAATGTCACTGGTCTGGAAACTTTCACTCTGTTTTCTCTCTCCACTGATGATGCCAGACCCCTGCTGAGTTTCTCCAGCAATTTCGGGGTTTTGCCCCAGCCTATCTAGTCTCTCTAGTTTGGCTAACCTGCCGGCAGTCTGTTTGGGTCAATTACAATCTGACCATTTCTCCGGACAATAACTATGGATAAAAGTCCAATGTTCATCCGAGCGCCAGAAGCGGATTTCGGAAAATTCCCATGTTAGGCACGGCGCTTGTTCCCTGTGTGAAGGTTGCATGAGGAACGCGCTCTGGTATGTTGCCTCGCTTGTCATAATATCTCTCAGAATGCAGAGAAATTGTCCCTCGAACTTGGAGCAGCGTGGGTTTAGCGTAAGGGTCAATTCTTGCCCATCGTATGTTACATGTTAAAGGTGATTTATCTGGCAGGTCACTTTGTTCTAAGTTTTACAGGAGATCACTTCGGTAGCAGAGAGTGATGTTCTTGGCACTATTTCATGGCTTGATTGCAGTTTAGCTCCAATAGACCGCCCTCCAGTTTCTGCTCCACGTATTGGCAAATAATCTATGTATAATCAGAAGCAGGCGCCTGCCAAGTCTTGCTATCAAAACATCTCAACGGATTTGATATGAGCACGTGTAAATGTGAACACCTCTGTATCAATGTTTATGAGTCTGCACCTCAGCTGCCACTCTCTCTCTCTCTCTGATGTGACAGTGGGTTGGAAGGTAAAATATCTCAGCTGCTCTTTGTTGTGGGTGTAGGTGTTTCCTGACAAGGCCTGTCCCTCCTTGCTCTTGCACTGAGTGAGTTGCTCGGCCCTTTCCCAGAGCAGGGAAAAGTTTGCCGCATTGCAGAGTCTCTGGAATCACATGATGAGTCCTGGTGCAGAACCAGGCCACGTATCTCCTGGTGCCCTAGCCAGTAATCCCACATCCATCCTTTCTGTTTCCCAACACCTGCCCTACATTCTATAATTGAACACCTACAAAGGGGAACTTGCAGGGGGTGATGTTCCCATGTGTCTGCTGCCCTTGTCCTTCTACATGGAAGTGGTCATGCGTTTGGAAGATGCTGTGTGCAGGTATGGTCACCGTATAGTAGAAAGAATGTGATGGCACTGGAAAAGGTGCAGAGGAGATTCACCAGGATGTGAGTTTGAAAGTTCCCTTCCCATCACCCTTTTCGGTAGAGGATTTCAGATACATACACCTCAAATTCCCTCTGACCCCTCTTGCTCCTTGCCTTACAACTGTGCCCCCTGTTATTCTACTAAAGGGAAACATTTCTCCCTATATATTCTGTTTATGTCCCTCAGAACTTGGTACACCACACTCAAACACCTCTACCCTTTACTTTCACCTCCTTTTGCTATTAGGATAAGTATTGGGTGGCACAGTGGCTCAGTGGTTAGCACTGCTTCCTCACAGCACCAGGGACCTGAGTCCCACCTCAGGCAACTATCTGTGTGGAGTTTGCACATTCTCCCTGTGTCTGCATGGGTTTCCTCCGGGTGCTCCGGTTTCCTCCCACAGTCCAAAGATGTGCAGGTCAGGTGAATTGGCCATACTATTTTGCCCATAGTATTAGATGTGTTAGTCAGGGGTAAGTATAGGGTTGGGCAGTGGGTCTGACGGTTACTCTTCGGAGGGTTGGTGTGGACTTGTTGGGCCAAAGGGCCTGTTTCCATACTGTGGGGAATCTGATCTAAGACCTCAGCCTTTGTAGACTGTCTTTACAGCAGAATCACCCCAGCCCGGCAACATCCTGGTGAATCTCCTCTGCACCTTTTCCAGTGCCATCACATTCTTTCTACTGTACGGTGACCATACCTGCACACAGCATCTTCCAAACGCATGACCACTTCCATGTAGAAGGACAAGGGCAGCAGACACATGGGAACATCACCCCCAGCCACTCACCATCTTGACTTGGAAATATATCGCCATTCCTTCACCGTCATTGGATCAAAATTCCGGAATTCTCTGCTAGTAGCGTCATGAGCCAACCTACAACAGGTGGACTTCAGCAGTTCAAGAAGGCAGCTCACCCCCACCTTCTCAAGGAGAAACTAGGGACGGGCAATAAATGTTGGCCCAGGCAGCGATGGCCACATCCCAGATTGAATATATTTTTAAAATTCCAGCTATGTCCTGATTAATGTTATATACAGCTCCATCATAACCTCTTTGCTGCTGCATTCAATGTCTTGGCTAATAAAGACAATTATCCCAGATGCTGTTAGCCATACTGAGGTAAGGATGATAGATTTCCTTTCAGGGCATTTGTCTTTACAACAATTGACAATAGTTGTGACAATAGTTGTAGAGACTGTCTTTATATTCCAGATTTTTAACTTAAATTTAAATTCCACCAGCTGCCACACTGGTAGGTGAGGTTTGAGAAGATTTGTAGCTCAGGTTGAGGTTCTGGGTGTAGGTTTGCTCACTGAGCTGGAAGGTTCATTTTCAGACATTTTGTCACCACACTAGGTAACATCCTCAGTGAGCCTCCGGACAAAGCTTCTTTCGGAGACTCACTGATGTTACCTAGTATAGTGACGAAACGTCTGAAAGTGAACCTTCCAGCTCAGCGAGCAAACCTACATCCACACTGGTAGGATTCAAACTCACAGCTTGGGTCCCCGGATACGAACCCATTACCACTGTACCACCAGGCACTGAGCCTCCTGCAATGCGGGAATGCTGCACTGTCAGAGGTGGATAAATCATACGTGAGACTCCATCTGCCTCTCAAGTGAATGTAAAACCGCTCCACTTTATTGAAGAAGAAAGGGGCAGTTTCCCCCCATTCTTATGGTAAATCTCTAACCTTCACCCTTTACCAATATTTCAGATATTCCAGATGGAAATGGTCATGAATCTGGAAGATGTCGTGTAAGAAGCCCTGTTGATTACTGTCTGCTTAAGTTAAAAATACGTCCAAAGTGATTTTGTAAATATTAAGACAATTGCAGTTGTACTGAATGCTACTGGGACAAACTGAAGTTTATTGCTGCATATTGTAATGGTTGGGAATGTGGGCACTGGGATGACCCAGTTCTCTGGGTCATGTTGGGAAAATAAACGTTAAAATAATGATGCAGGAGCAAATTACTGCAGCTGCTAGCATCTGAACAGAAAACAAAACAGGCTGGAGATCACAACGGGTCAAGCAGCATCCATGGACATAAAGCGAGCTAATGTTTTGAATCTAGACTCTTCATCAGAAGAGTCAAAAAGTGTGGCGCTGGAAACGCACAGCAGATCAGGCCGCATCCGAGGAGCAGGACAGTCAACATTTCAGTTATAAGCCCTTCATCCGGAATTCCAGCATCTGCAGTCCTCACTTTCTCCTCTTCATCAGAAGAGTCATCTAGAACTGAAATGTTGGCTTGCTCTCTCTCTCTCTCTCTCTCACACCATGGATGCTGCCTGACCTGCTGTGATCTCCAGCGTTTGTTTTCTGCAATTTGACGTAACTCTATCTGATTGTTCGACATTTCCTAATCAAGCAGTTCAGAGATGTTACTACCCACCTCTTAAGTAGCTAGGACCTGAACCTGGGTATCCGAGCTCAGAGGTGGGAGTACTATCACTTTACCGCAAGAGTCTCTGCCCCACTGTTAGATCCAATTGTCCCTAATGAAGAAAAACGTATTCAGTGAAATAGGTAATGGAGCACTTGGGGAGACACAGTCCAGAAGGAGTGTTGATTAAGAATTAGGTCGCATGGTCTATGGTGCTGAATTTCATCCCCAGAAACTGTGGAGCTCCTGAGATGTGGGCTCCATATCAACCACCTCAAGATTAGATCCTCTTTGGATCTAAATCCCATCTGCCCCAGGCTTGCGTCTAGAAATAAACAAGTGATTTTGTTTTAAATGCACATCCTGTAGCTTGAGACAGCGAAAAGCAGGAAGGTCCCATGCACATGTACGTTTCCACAACCTGCAGAGATCGTTGTGTTAGGAATTTCAACACAATTCCTCTCACATTTTTGGAGAGGGAGGAGTGGGGAGGGGAAGGGGAGTGGGAGAATGGGGAGGGGGGTTTGGGGAGGGGGAGG
>NC_057747.1:12506141-12529686 GCF_004010195.1 Chiloscyllium plagiosum | reverse complement strand
AGTGTGTGTGTATGTGTGTGTGTTAGGGCGCTGTTGGGTCTGGTATAGTTTAGTCGCCAGTGGAATCTTTGCCCTGTTCAGGCAGGATCTGCGTGTACTCAGGACCTGAGGGGTAATACTGTCTGACTCACTCCCAGTTGAGTTTATTTTTACCCTGTCGCAACAGATTCCTGACCCAGTTCACTCCACTCACAGTTTCTGGGAAGTTAGAGATTTTCCTGAAGGAAAGGGTCGTGGAAATTTGAAATAAAACCAGGAGGTACGGGGAAAACCTAGCAGATATCTAGGAGTGAACACTTTAGTGCTGCACTGACTGACCACCAGAATGAGGAATAGGTGCAGGAATAGGCCATTCTGAGTCTGTTCCAACAGTTAATATGGTCTTAGCTGATGTTCCAGCTGTAAATTCTCACCAAACCTTCATTCTGAAGCAGCTGCAGTCTCGCCAGCTGGGAGGAAACATTTTTCCAGGCCGTGTCAGGAATTTTGCATGTTTCAATGAAACTACCTTTCATTGTTTGAAAGCCTTGTGTGTGCTTCTGCGTTTTCTGTGTTATTACCAGGTGCCCGTGTTGCACTGGGGTGGACAAAGTTAAACCTGTTGGGCTACAAGTTGGTGTTGTGTGAGTTTTAACTGTGTTTGTTATGTTCTGGGCAATTTCCCAGCTCTTCCCCCACTCCTCACGTTCACTCACTGCTTCCCAACATTACCCTAAGCCCTGGATTTGCCTCAAATTCACTGTAGCAAGTAGCCGCCACTGACTTGTCATTGCAATCTCTCAATTGTTGCTCATTTGCCAATCCAGATTATGACAAGCTGCTGTCAGTGATAGGCAAGACTTGACAAGAGGAAATGTTCAGAGAACATCTCTGGGACACCCGCACCAATCAACCCCACCGCCCCATGGCTGAACATTTCAACTCCCCCTCCCACTCTGCCGAGGATATGAATGTCCTGGGCCTTCACCACCGCCGCCCCCTCACCACCCAACACCTGGAGGAAGCCCAGAACCTGCATGTCCTCAGCAGAGTGGGAGAGGGAGTTGAAATGTTTTCATCTTCCGCCTTGGGACCCTCCAACCCCAGGGCATCAATGTGGGCTTCACCTGTCCCACCCATCAATCTTCCTTCCCGGCTATCTGCTCCACCCCCCCGACCTATTACCTTTATCCCCACCTCCATCCACCTACTGCACTCTCCGCAACCTTCTCCCCAGCCCCAGCCTCTCCCATTTATCTCTCCACCCCTGAGGCTCCCAGCCTCATTCCTGATGAAGAGCTTATGCCCAGAACGTCAATTCTCCTGCTCCTCGGATGCTGCCTGACCTGCTGTGCTTTTCCAGCAACACACTCTTGACTCTGATCTCCAGCATCTGCAGAGCTCACTTCCACCAAAGAGGAAATGATGGATCTGATTCTGGTTAGGCAAGATTGATATAACAGTGTGCCAACGGCCTCTTGTGGTGCACTGGCAATGTCCTTACCTCTGAGCAGATCTGGGTTCAAAGATCAAAGAATCCCTACAGTGTGGAAACAAGCTTTTTGAATCAAAAATCCACACTGGCCCTCCAAAGGATAATCCACCCAGACCCATACTCTATATTTACCCCTGAATAATGCACCTAACCTACACATTATGGTCAATTCACCTGGCCTGCACATCATTGGATTGTGGGGGAAACCCACACAGACAATATACAAACTCCACACAGACAGTCACCCAAGGCTGGAATTGAACCCAGGTCCCTAGTGCTGTAAGGCAGCGATACTAACCACTGAACCACCACATCACCAACTGCATAGATGCTTCAGAACTATGTCAAAATGAAGCTAAATCAGGTTGATTAAAATATGGCTTAATATATCACAACAATGACATTAATTTAACAACCCTGGGGACATATTAGAGACCATTTAAACTGCCCTGCAGCATTCTATAGTCACATTGTCCAGGTTTATGGCACAGTCTTGGTAATTGCTATGGTCTCACTTGTTTGAAATGCTGCTCGGTTCAATGCCGCCACCTCGTGGCAATACCAAGCAGTGCAGATCCATCCTCGTTTCTGGTTTTCAGATACAGACAATATGGAGTGAACAAAGTTAAAAATCACACAACACCAGGTTATAGTCCAACAGGTTTATTTGGAAGCACTAGTGTTGCTCCTTTATCAGGTGGTTGTGATGAAGGATTAGTGCTCCAAAAGCTAGCGTACTTCCAATTAAACCGGTTGGACTATAACCTGGTGTGATTTTTAACTTTGTACACCCCAGTCCAACACTGGCATCTCCAAATCTTAAATAAATATATTAGGGAGCAGGGAATGAGTGCACTGTGAATGCTTTAAAATCTATTTAGTGTGGTCCTTAATAGTGGGATTTGTCAACAAGGGACACTCAATCCTTGACTGGGGCAATCTTTGACCCTGCCCCCATAGATTTTGTCCTTTATATAACATTTTGCCCCATCCTAATACCTTACAAACAAATAAAGAACATATAATTTCCTAATCAGCGATGCTAGTACACACGAAACAGAAATTACTGGAGAAACTTAGCAGGTCTGACAGCACCTGTTGAGAGTTAACCTCTGGCCACCAGTGATCTTTCTTCAAAACTTCCGTTTTAATTCAGATTTCCAACATCCACAGTTATTTGCTTTAGTTTCATGTTGCTACACACCTCTGGAGCAAGTGTGACTTGGATCATTGTCTCCTGGTCCAGAGATACCACTGCACCATAAAACTCCTCAGTTGGAGAATCAACTGTTCGCCGCCATAAATTAAAATGACCATCAGAATTAATTTTCAAACAGCGCAAATCTAGATGATATGATAGGGAACAGAACCTTGATTAAGTCAATAGAACTATTTGCAAGTAAAACAGCATGTCAACAGCGGGAAATATTTCAAAGCAAAATAGATAAATCCAGAGGAAAACTCGAATCATTTGGCTGACAAAGTTGATCAGCTCAGAAAGAAAGTTTAACTGGGACGTGGACTAGAATGAGACCCAGCACATAAGAGAGAACAGAGGAGTATAAAAAGCAGAACAATCAAAGGGAGATTACTGTGGCTGATAGGTAAGGAAGGGGAAAAATGTTTTCTTGTCAAAATGTGGTGTAATAGTGTATCAAAACAAGAGACAAATCTAAGCTAATCTTTTAGTAAGATTAGGTAGTGGCAGGGATACGTAACAAATATTTTGCGAAAGGCAGATTCATGAAGGCACACAAAGTCAAGATTGCAGAAGTACAGAGGAAGATGTGAATGAAGAACTAATAGAGATAACAATTAAAGAAAGAAAGTGTATTTAAAAGGTCAGCACATCTCTAAAGACTTATGTCCCAACTCCAACACACTATGATTAGTGATGAAATAACAGAGGGAAAAATAATTAGTTGGAAACAAAAACTTTATAAATGTGTAAATTATCCCCCCAAAAAAGATGAATTCCATTGGTTGAGGTTTTAAGTCATTTGGAACGCCATTACTTTCTTACAGAATTAAAATTGGATCTATCTTTGTTCAAAACAAAAGAATCATGAAGCTGCACAGAAATAAGCCAACAGTTACTTGTCATTGACAAATTAACCTTTAACCTTTCAGAGCAAGGGTCACTCGGCCTGACATGTTAACTCTGATTGCTCTCCACAGATGCTGCCAGACCTGGTGAGCTTTTCCAGCAATTTGTTTCTGATTCACAGCATCCACCCTTCTTTTGGGCTGGAGGCTGTTTGCCATCGTTTGTGCTTCAGAGACACTCCGTCCAACATTAACAGATATCACCTACCCTTGTATTCCTTTCTCCCTCATGCCTAGACCACTTAGATTTGGATTAGAAGATGCCTATGACTGAGAAACTGTCGGAGAAATTAGCCCAATAAATTAGAGATCACAAAGCACAATTCGAAATGAAATTGACAGACAGTTTAATAGTACGGAAATTGATGAAGCTGAAACAACACAGTCTGTCCAGGTCGCCAGAATTCTCTTCCTTGAACTGAGGATGAAGCCAGGTTTTATAGGAATCTTGTACAATAATGTTAATTAAAATGGGGAAAGATACAACGTATTTGGAAATGGAGTAATCCAGTTACAATGATGATAATTGAGAAAGTTATGGGAAGAATGTCCTCATTCTTGACACAATGCAACATCCTGACAGTATCAATGGGATCAGGAGATTCCAGCTCTCTTTACAGGTAGGTGAGAATATCTCTTTTCAAACAGTAAGGTGCTTCCATTGTCTTGTCCTGGGAGCAATGTCCTTGGGGAGAATGTGCAAACTCCACACAGACAGTGGCCTGAGCGGGAATCGAAACTGGATCCCTGGCGCTGTGAGGCAGCTGAGCCACCCTGCCGCCCCTTTGGTATTACTGTGTTATGAGACTGCCCTGGAGGCTCTGGGACAGCTGTGTTGACCTGGTATTGTCCGTGTGTTTTGGGACGTGGATTCCATTGTCTGCAAATGCTGTCTGGTTTCACTTGCCAGCCTGGATGGTCCTTACTGAGGCATTCTGGGTATAGTTTGGTCAAGTTTGCTTTCCTGTGTTTTGTGTGGGCCTGTTATGGGTAGGCAGGGCGGCAGATCTTTTCCCAGAATAACTTTAGGAAACACTCTAAGGTTGGGACTGATCAGGGACATTTACCAGCCAACATATGAATTCGGAGATGCAGGTCATTCAGCCTCTCAGACCTGTTCTGCTATTGGATAAGATCTTAGCCATTCAGAATCTGGCCTCAATTCCACTTTCTTGCCCAATATCTATCTATCTCTACCCCAAAATTATTTAACAATCTGTCTCCACCACTCCCTGGGGAAGAAACTTCCACAGGCTCGGAAACTTCTGAGAGAAAATCATTCTCCATCTCAAGCAGAAGACCCTGATTTTTGTTGTAATCTCTCCCACAAGGGGAAGAATACTTTCGACACTCACTTCTGAAGGGAAGTTATATTTACTTCATCAAATATTTCGAGCAGTTTACTAGACCTACAGAGGGATAATACTGCAAATCTTGCTACAACAGTTGAGGAATTTAAATGCAATCAAATCAATCTGGAATAAGAAGCCACAATCAGTGATGGTAACCATGAAACATTTAAATATTCACCAGTTCACCGAAAATAAATCTGATATTTTTACCTGGGCTTGACTGTCGAAAAGTCCAAACTCATAAAAATATGGGTAACTCTTAACATCCCTCTGAAACGATCTGGCAAGTTAGTCAGATGTGACCTTCCGTCATCCTCTCCAAGGTGATTGGAGATGAGCAATGAATGCTCAGTATGTCTAGTGAATTTTAAAAAGTTATACAAAATTTTATCGAAATTAATATATTGGTCTGGCCCCCACCAGCTAAACTGAAGTGGTTTTAAAAATACAATGTCTAAAATATGTCTTTCAACAACTGTTTGGCTCTCTCAATATCGTTACAGACCAGTCCAGACCCCTCAAAACATTTCAAGAAAGTAGCCCAGACCCTAACTTTGCTAGTTGTTTTAAGCAGGTGTAAAGTGGATATTCCAGAAGAGATGCAGCTGGTCAACCACTTACTTTTAAACAAAACTATTTATTTACACACAAACAAATGAAAACTGAATTTGGAGTAACATAACTATTTAAAAATCCAATCAACTCTATCTCAACTTAATGCTGCTGTTCCAATTCTTTCAACATCCCCATAAACACTCACTTTGGCAAAAAGGTAAAATCAAACACAGGGTCTTACAGGAAAGATGTCAAAGAGAGAGGATCAGCCTGGAGCTGTTTCTTTGACCAGCAGCTGAACAGCCAGACTGCTAAAAATGCAAACCAGAGAAAAGCTGAGCTGGGAGAACTTGCCACTCCCCTTTCATTGTACAAGTGGTTTTTTTTTAAACTTAAAAGCTTTTTCAAGTAGATAAACCTAGACATCTCAGCAACTCAGCCTTGTTGTGAAAAAGACCAAAGACAACACAACATTGATAGAAGTCATGATTTGGAGATGCCGGTGTTGGACTAGGGTGTAAAAATCACACAACACCAGGTTATAGTCCAACAGGTTTAATTGGAAGCACACTAGCTTTCGGAGCGACGCTCCTTCATCAGGTAATAGTGGAGGGCTCAATCCTAACACACAGAATTTATAGCAAAAATTTACAGTGTGATGTAACCGAAATTACACATTGAAAAATTGATTGTCTGTTAAGCCTTTCATCTGTTAGAATACAGTGATAGTTTCACTTCTTTCATGTGTAAATCACAAAAATTTTTTTTAAAAAGTTGCATTCTCGGGTTAGCGGTTAACAATGGTGATAGCTAGACAATATGTTGAAGGTGTTGGCCCCCTGTGTTCTCTGTCTATGCCATGATGTTTAGATTGATTCTAATCTAAAAAGTGAGATAACGGAGTTTTACATAAATTCATGCAGTTTTTGAGCTCAGAGTTCTACATGAATGCATGCAGTTTTTGAGCAAAGTACAATGTAACCCTGCAAGTACAAATTCACCCCACAAACTATATGTGTGCATGTGGGTCTTTGTCTGTCTGTGTGCGTGTGTGTCTGTCTGGGTTGGGGGTTGTGAGTGTGAGAAAGTGTATGTGTGTGTGTAGTGAGTGCAGAGTGTCTTAAGTCTGTGACTGTAAGGGTGTGTGTGGGAGATAGAGGAGCTGCATTGTCACAATGAGCCAAATGTAGCGTCAGTGCCATTTTTAGACCCAACAAAATGTAACTATGGGATACATGCCCAGATTGAGCACAAGCTATGTCACTGTTAAACTGATATACATTAGTTTGAAAGAAGAGTTTTTCTAAAGATTATCTGAGTCCTCTACTTGAAACAAATGGAGTCTGTCGAATGTTTCAGGGTTCAAAATCTTCACTCGTTAGTTTAATCTCTTGCATTGCATGTTTATTGGGAAGGAACCATGCCAGTCCCAAAGCATGTGGTTGGGATGTTGCAGGTAAAGGGAGTTCCTGAAGAAGGGCCTGTGCCCGAAACTTCGAATCTCCTGTTCCCTGGATGCTGCCTGACCTGCTGTGCTGTTCCAGCAATAAAGTTTCAACTCACTTACTCTGCCTACTGGAAACCAACTGGAAAACCAGACCGAAGGAAACTGAACAACAAAAGGTGTCTTTCAAAGTAAATGCTGGAATTCATCACTGAAAAGGTACCAGAGCAACGGAATCTTTACCCAACTTGTGAAATCAGGTCTTGAAACTGACCCTTGGTACCAGTAACCTTCACAGCAACATTGTTAATGTTTAACTATTCTTAGATTAGAGTCGATTCGATTCCCTACGGTGTGGAAACAGGCCCTTTGCCCCAACAAGTCCACACCGACCCTCCAAAAAGTAACCCACCCAGACCCATTTCCCTCTGACTAATGACTGTGGGAGGAAACCGGAGCACCCGGAGGAAACCCACGCAGAGACGGGGAGAATGTACAAACTTCATACACAGTTGTCCAAGGCTGGAATCGAACCTGGGACCCTGGTGCTGTGAGGCAGCAGTGCTAACCACTGAGCCACCCCATTGCTCTTCATAAGCAATGAGATAAAAGACTGATTCGTAAATCTAGACTTTTTAAAACAGTTTCATCTTTCTGAATTACCTCTTATTTCTAACGTGTCTACATTTATTACAAGTTCTTCTCACAATTCACAATCAGTTCACTCTATAAAGTTGGGTTAAAGTGGCTCCTTTTCAACCAAAAGTTTATTTGGGTCTGGGCCAAAGGTATCCACTAGGATAGAGATGTATTTTTAAAATTACCTTGTTGCAACCAACCGAGGAGATTAAGGAACGGGAAGTGAACTCATCCCTCCTCACATGTGTGTGTGTGTGTTTGTGTGTGCACGCGCGTGTTTGTTTGTGTGTGTGCGTGTTTGTGTGCACGTGCATTTGTGTGTGCGTGTGTTTGTGTATGTGTGTGCGCGCGTGTGTGTTTGGGGCGGGGGGTGTTGTTAATGATTTGAAGTATTCTGTCTGGAACTGCATCAAACTGGGAACCTTGCCTTGCGATGTAACAATAGCCTGATGGCATAGTAATGGTGGAAGGACAAAAGCACTGTTTTAAGAGTGGGAACAGGAGTTGTAAAATGCTATTTAAAACAAGAAAAAGTGGGGGGGAAACCAGAAGTAAAATAGGAATTGCCAAAAAAGGAAGCGTATTTCCCTCAGGAGTTTAACACATCAGTGATAACTGAAAGTCAACAAAAGAGGGGATTGGGTCAACCTTTTTGCAAATGGAATTACAGAGCACTTTACAAGACACACTTTGGAAACTGGTGAGCAGCGATGAGTGGACTTAATCTTGAAATGTAATTTACTATAGTCTCGGCAACAATAGGTAATTGAAGAAGACGACACAGTATCACCGAGAGATGGGTCAGGTTAGAAACTAAATCCAAGAGCCACTAAAGCAACCAGGTTTGTGCTTTCGATCAAAGGCTCCATTTTCCATCAACCCCAGTGCCATCATTCAACCAACTCATCTATAATGAAAGGGCATTAAAATTAAAGATAATAAAAGCAAATCAGGTATTCTATTGGTTGCCTCCAAAAAGCTCCCTCCAACCCTGATCTGCTTCACCTCACTTGACTTAAAGAGCAGGACAATTGTGCTTTGGACACAGGAAGTAGCAATCACTAGCCAATAGCTCCTTGCGATGTTTGCCTAAAGTTTTCATGGAAATGGTCTTCCACTTTTAAAGGTGCCTTTTTTGTCATGTTTATTACAATGAGGAATGTCCATTCAGTCCAGACATCAAATTGTTCTAAAGCATTGTCCCATCATGCCTTGCACTGAAAGCAATCCCTTTGCTAAACAGACACTTGCATTTCTCAAACGAGCTGTCTGTCCAAGGTCAGTAGATGACCTTCACAGGTTGGTGCACACTACTCTCACATTTGAAACAGTTTTGTCTTGTATTGCTGCACCCATATCAGAGAGGTGGGCCTAATGTAACATCGGGCCTTACAAAGGCAGCTGCTGCTCCCAGTAATGGAGCTGTATCTGTGAGAATTGGAGTGTGCGAAGCCCCTCCTCACCACCCCAAATGACCCAATATAGCCCTTTCACAAACAAAAACGGCTATTGCTGGCAAAACACAGGAGGTCTGGCAGCATCCAGGGAGAGTCAGAGCTAACGCTTCAAGACATTTCTTCAGAATTGTTTCCTTTTTTTTATTATAGTCCTTTGTTGATTATTTTCAATTTTTTTGCCACAAGCCTTCATTGTCAATGCAAGTAAACGATAGTTTGCTTATGTCCTTCAGGAAAGCAGTCGAGAAGTGTGGCGCTGGAAAAGCACAGGAGATCAGGCAGCATCCGAGGAGCAGGAGAGTTGACGTTTCCAGCATAAATCCTTCATCAGGGATATGTGACTCTCCTGCTCCTCAGATGCTGCCCGACCTACTTTCCGACTCTCATCTCCAGCATCTGCAGTCCTACCTTAGGAAAGCACTCTTCTATCCTTATCTCAGATGGGTGATGATTGAAACCTTCCCCTCAGAGTGGACCAACAGGTCATTCAGTTGTATTGGAAAAGGCATCACCTTCTCAAGGGTGATTAGGGTTGGGTAAGAAATACTGTCCTCGGCACCAATGCCCATATCCTGTGCCTGAATTTTAAAAATGAAATTGTGACATAATGCGATCATTGATGGCAACCGTTTAAACATTTATCCTTTTACGGGACGTGGATATCATTAGCAAGGCCTTTGTGCTCAGCCCTCAGAATGAGTGGTGCATTAAGCCTGTTCAGAGAGTCTCTAAGAGTCACTATATTGCTGTGGGACTGGAGTCACATGGAGGCCAAGTAAGGATAACAGACCTCCCTCCCTGAAGAGCACCAGGGAACCCTGAACTGTTTTTAATGACAATTAATGATGGCTTCAGATGAGTTTTAAATTCCTGAATTGCTGATTTAATTTAAAATCCACCAGCAGAGAGAAATACAAAGCTGAAGAAAATTGCAGGAAGGGGCTGTGAGAAGGATTTGAAGACGAGAATAGCACTTATTAAATGGACACAATGGGAGATGGAGAGACAGTTTAGATTAACGAGGAGTCAGGTGATGAGGCAGCAGGATTATCAAACAGGGCAAGGTTAAGTATGAAAAGGTTTTGGCCAAGTTGGGGTTTATAAAAGATAGAGAATGGCAGGTTGGTAAAGAAAGCACACGATTAGTGGAAAATGTGAGCGAACAAGCAGCGGCTTATATTCTTTTTAACCCATTTTTCTAATCAACCTGGACAAAGATGTTATAGCAGGTGGAACTTAAACTGGGGTAGGGACACTACCTACTGCACCACTAAAGGGCTTCAGCAGTGGATTAAGATGAAGGAGGAGATAGGGTTCAGGTGGTGCTACATATGGCTAAATGCCAACTGAGTTTTATTACCATTTGTTTATCTAACAACAGATTTTCTTGCCTAGGTTCATTCAATACTGGATGCCCCTTCTCCCGCAAAGCCAAAATGGAGGACTCCAACTCAATGGGGTATGACAATAAGACCTTAAGACATAGGAGTGGAAGTAAGGCTATTTGGCCTATCAAGTCCACTCCACTATTCAAACATGGCTGATGGGCATTTTAACTCCACTTACCCGCACTCTCCCTGTAGCCCTTAATTCCCCGAGAGATCAAGAATTTGTCAATCTTTGCCTTGAAGACATTTAAAGTCCCGGCCTCCACTGCGCTCCGTGGCAATGAATTCCACAGGCCCACCACTCTCTGGCTGAAGAAATGTCTCCTCATTTCCATTCTAAATTGATCCCCTCTAATTCTAAGGCTCTGCCCACAAGTCCTAGTCTCCCGCCTAATGGAAACAAATTCCCAGATCCACCCTAAGCCATGCGTTATCTTGTAAGTTTCTATTAGATCTCCCTTCAACCTTCTAAACTCTAGTGAATATAATCCCAGGATCCGCAGCCGTTCATTGTACGTTAGGCCTACCGTTCCAGGGATCATCCATATGGAATCTCCACTGGACACGCTCCAGTGCCAAAATGTCCTTCCTGAAAGTGTCACTGCTTGACAACCTCAATGAAGTCATTATGTATACCCGTCTATAATAACATAATTACCTAAACAATGTGGCAGGTGTTTAAGACACGGCTGATGGATTGCTGACTAGTGTCTGAACTGCTGTGATTCATCCCGTTCATAGTCCATCTCCTCCACCAACACAAAATAAATCCCAGTACATCTTCCAAGAATTGTCATATTTTTTCACAATCCCTCCAAAGGTTTTTCTCCTTGCCAATTGTGCTTACTGATCCTGAACAAATGTTTCACAGGACCTTCAACACTGTCAGCAGACTTGACCAAGTGGTCATTTTCACAGGCACTGAGAAGACAGGTTGGAGCAGAACCCCATACGGAGTTAACATTAAACTAAGTGAGCGACCATCATTCCTTCATGAGCACCATTGTGTATCTGTATTAAGCACGTTTTTGACATGGATAAGAATGTTTCTTCGTCTTTTAACCTGCAAATAGCTGGACTGAAAAATACACGCTTAAACACAGTAACCTTAAATAAGGATACATTTTCACTTTGCTTCTCTTTAAACAAAGAAAAATGGAAAATTCTGGCTAAGTGTGGGGGAAAACAAATTCATAAAATGTTCGTGATAGCAAACACATGCAAAACATTGTGCACATTCTCAACAACTATTAGAATTACCAACCATGGGAATAAGAATGGTAATGTTGAGGCAAACTCCAAGAGTTCTCTCTCAAGTTCACAATTTTTTCATGACCCTACATTCTGAAACTCTCTCCACCAGCGATATCTCTTCCCAGATTCTAATGCCTTCTCAAAACCTAATTTTTGATCCATCTCTAGTCAGCTCCTTTAAAAACATAAATTGTCACATTGAAGCTTTCGGAGAGTCTCAAAGGGCAAATTGCCTTTATTTTAATATTTTATTACTTGTTACTCAAGTACTTAAAAACGCATCCTTTTACAAAGAATCCACTCATTAAGTAACTGCTCACCCCTTGTATAATCACGCAGGTGCACTTCAATGCAATGCAAGTTGATCCAGAGTTGACCTGAGGCTGTTAGCTGCAGTCTGCTGCTGTAACAAATGTATTTCCACAAACCCTACAACACATTGATACATCTACTTTTTCAGTGACAAAACATTTAAAATGAGCTAAAGTAAAATTACTTGACAAAAGAAAAAAACAGCTGAAATGATTTGTGGAAAGTGGAAGTCATAACAGAATGGCTGTTGATTTAAAGATATCACTAATGATTAAAAACATTGTTCATATTTCTCTCTCAGTTACCCTGACAAAAATAAAGGAAAATGCTGAGGCATTAAAATAAAATATTTATTTGGAATCAGAACCTGTTATTGTAATATTGTGCGTCATTTTGAAAACTTCAAATCTTGCTCTATCATCTTCCAGCTTTCGAATATTAACTTCCACCTTTCTAAGTGATGTTAGTATTTTGGTTCGCATTGCAATTCAGAACTTAACACAATCACTGGTCAGTGAAATTAGCCTTCCGCTTTTCAACAAATGCGCTCATGCCTTCTTTCCGATCATTCTGAAACAAAGAGTTGACATGGCGTAAGTGAGAAGTCTTGGTAAATGAGGGTGCAATTTATTTTAATTGAATGTAGGATACTTACTGTGCAAAATGTCGAGTGGAACAAGCGTTTCTCCAATCGGTTTCCTTCTGCCAATGTCAATTCAAAAGCTGAAATAAAGTACCGAACTGTTAAGCAGCTACAGTGCATCAAGGTCACTAAACATTGGGTAGGAGCAAATTACTGCAGATGCTGGAATCTGAACTGAAAATCAATAATACTGGAAATCGTAGCGAGTCAGCCACCATCCATGGAGAGCAAGCGAACCTGTTGAAGCTCTGATGAAGAGTCATCCAGACTCGAAACGTTAGCTTGCTCTCTCTCCTTGGATGCTGCCTGACCCGCTGTGATCTCCAGCACTTTTTGTTTTCATGAAACACTGGGTTATTTTAAGAGCTGTTATTCTTGCAAGTGGCAGTTTTAATTTGCTAACAACAAAGTAACTAAACAGATTCGGTCTCCAAGCTCCGTATTTATGGAAAAGTTGTAAATACAACTCTAGGATTGGACTCATCTGCAATGTGAAGACCCACAGAATCCATGACCAGTGACACGGAACTTTCTAGGTGGATTCTTAATGAGTGATTGCTGATGATGGCAACATATGGGCGGCACGGTGGCACAGTGGTTAGCACTGCTGCCTCACAGCGCCGGAGACCCGGGTTCAATTCCCGCCTCAGGCGACTGACTGTTCTCCCCGTGTCTGCTGGGTTCCCTCCGGGTGCTCCGGTTTCCTCCCACAGTCCAAAGGTGTGCAGGTCAGGTGAATTGGCCATGCTAAATTGCCCATAGTGATAGGCAATTTAGCATGGGGTAAATGTAGGGGAATGGGTGGGTTACGCTTCGGCGGGTCGGTGTGGACTTGTTGGGCCGAAGGGCCTGTTTCCACACTGTAATGTAATCTAATATTTTTTTAAACATCTACAAAAAAAAATCCCTGAAAAATTATACACAGAGAAGGTTGTTAAGGAAAGCACTGGAATGTTAATAAACCCAATACAACAACAAACTCAATTTTACATTAAACTCATTAAACGCCATCATCTTCTGTAGGGTTTATTATGGGGTGGTTTTATTCACAGTCTCTATTTTAATCATAGTTTTCCCTCAGAACATTCAACGCAAGATGAATTGGTTGTGACTACAGACTGAATGAAATAACAAGTCCAGAGCTAAAGCTCCACATCAAAATAGTGTGTTGTCTTTTATTACAGGAGCAAAGAAATCTTGCTTCAATTGTACAGAGTGCTGATGAGACCACACCTGGAGTATTCTGTACAGCTCTGGTCCCCTTGCCTCAGAGAGTATATATTTGCCAGAGAGGAAATTCAGCTGAGGTCCACCAGATTGATTCCTGAGATGGTGAGCAGTCCTATGTGGAGAGATGGAGATGGCTGGGCCTGTTTTCTTTGGAGTTTAGAAGTACGAGAGGCAATCTCACTTAAACATAAAAAAAATCCTTAAAGAGACAGACAGCAGATGGGGAAAGGATGCTCCTCTGGCTGTAGAGTCTGGAAACATGGGACGCTGTCTCAGAATAAAAGACATGCCATTTAGGACCTAGATGAGGAGGTTGCTCTTCACTCAGAGGTTGGCAAATCTTCTCCAACACAGAAGCTCAGTCATTGAGTAAGTTCAGGATAGAGTTCGAGAGATTTTTAGTTCCTAATGACACCAAGGGACATGAGGAAGGCGCAGGAATGTCATGTTGAGATAGACGATTGGCCATGATCTAGAATGGCAAAGCACATCGACAGCTGAATGGAACTTTTGTTTCTATGTTCTATGCACTGGGCAAACTACAGGTCTCCAAGTACCAGGGAAGAGAGTGAGTGAAGCAAGTCTATCTCCAACCTTACCTCACAGGCAATCCAATTCACCCACTAAGCTGAAAATGCTCACCAGTTCAACAGTAAGTGAGGTTTTGATGTGCAGTACGCTGAAGGGGCAGAGAAATGCTTCCAAAAAGTCAACATTATTTTGAAACAAAGGGAATAAGTTGAACTAAAGATCATTTCGTTCTTTTGAAAGTAAGCATAGAGTCAAAAATTAGGATTTTGAAATAATCTGAAAGGAAAGCCAAAGACTACCCACAAAAGACGCAGTGTAACGCTTCTCAAATCTGGAACCAGACTATCAATCATTCCCTGAAATAAATAAATAAATAGATTGCACTGCGCCTTTCTAAAACACAGGCAATAAATCTCAATACTATACAAACTCTGCAAATTATACAGAAACATTAATTCATTAAGCAGGAAGTAATGAATCTATATTATGAATTGACTGACGTCTGGTAAAAGAAGTCTCAAACCTCATTATTAAACAGATAGCTGCTTGGAACAAGACTGAGGATAAAGAATGAATCTGTTTACCACCATTGACTGCTTCCTTCGCCATTGCTGTAATAAGCTTCGAGTTGCTCGCTATTTTCTCTCCACATTTGATGGCTTCTTCCACCACTTCAGCGACTGGATATACTTTACTAACGAGTCCTTTTGGAAACAGAAACCATCAGTCCCATGTTAGTATCCAGGTAAATCTGTTGGAATTTAGCTTTGGGAACTGAAGAATATATCTATCAACTCAAAAGCTGCACATTGTGTGTCACAAAATGACAGAACCAACTGCATCCATTATTTCTTCTGGGCAAATCACAAGTACTTGTAACTTGCATTAATTTCACTCCTTGCAGTGTGGACTATTTGTTGCAAAATCCCAAACTTCACTGCATTTGAGAATACCACTGCTAAGCTCCAATGTGTTTTCAGCATAAATATTGAAATCAATCTGATTCGAATGATTGTCACGATAGTGCTAAGCCACACGTCACATGTGCTTATTACAAATACAGTGAAAAATCAATCAAATCGATTTCAATGTTTATGAAGAAAACATTCCGACAGCTTGAAAGAAAATAGGGATACTGCAAGGTCTCATTTTTTCTGTATGTTCAAAATCTTTACTGTAAAGCAGAACTGCAGTCATATCTTTAATCAAAAATATTCCTGAATTTGGACACGATTAACTTGATTCTTCTTAGTGGGTGATAGCTCTCCATTTCTGGATGCTCACTTCTGTGTAAGAAAGAACATGCACTGAGGTCTTTTCCCGTTCCCTCAACATCCTAAAGCTTTCACAAGCTATGGTGACTCTTCCAAAGTGCAATCCCTTGGACAGACAAACCTGCACACAGCAAGTCCCACAGTCACTAACGGGAACAGGGGATAATCGGATTCCACTAGTGTCAGCTGGGAATGAACGTGGGCTAGAGCTACTCTCCCTGCAGCGTCAGAGGCTGAAGGGTGACCTTACAGAGGTTTACAAAATCATGGATATGATGAATAGTCCCCAGGGTAGGCGAGTCCAAGGGTTTAAAGTGAGAGGAGAAAGAGGGACCTAAGGGGCAACCTTTTCATACAGAGGGTGGTACGTGTCTGGAATGAGCTGCCAGAGGAAGTGATAGAGGCTGGTACAATTATAACATTATAACATTTAAAAGGCATCTGGATGGGTATATGAATAGGAAGGGTGTAGAGAGATGTGCGTCTAGTACTGGCAAATGGGATTAGTTTAGTTTATGATGTTTGGTCGGCAGGGACGAGTTGGACCACAGGGTCGGTTTCCATGCTGTACATCTCTATGACTCGATGACACTGAGATGGTTTACATCACCCAAATACACAGACAAGGCCTCACTTTATAAAATTTCCCTCAGTACTGAAGGTGATGACTTGGATCGTGGATGTGAGTCAGAGTGGGACACACTAATGAATGAGGAGTTGACGTTTAATTGCTTCCCCAAATGCCCTGATGTTGACGGAGAGGAGAACAACATTTCAATAATCCAACAACCTGCTGCTTTTGCTTCCTGGGCAGAAATCCTGTCTCCAGTGAGGACCATTTCCATCGCGAGTGACTTCCCAACTGCTTTAGTTAACCGCTGTGTTCCACCAGCACCTGCCAGAGAGAAAAGACACTGCAGTTTTCCCAACATCTGCCCAGTTACACTGTAACACAGCATTTTTAGCAAAGCGAAAGATCCCAGGGAAGCTCACGACCCTTGTAAATCAAAGCTCAACACTGCGCGACGTGAGGGGATAGTGGGTCACATGACCAAACAGCTGGGTTTCAAGGTAAGGAGGAAGGAGATGGAGAACCGAGGGTGGGGGGGACTTTCCATCGGGACCCTGGCAACTGAAGCAGCAATAAAGAGGAAGGATTTGCAAAAGGCTAAGATTCCAAGAATAGAAAATCGACGCTTGAAACGTGGATTTTCCTGCTCCTCAGATGCTGCCAGACCTGCTGTGCTTTTCCAGCACCACTCTAACCTAGACTCTGATCTCCAGCACCTGCAGTCCTCACTTTCACCTAGAATTCCAAGAATGCCAACATCTCAGATAGTTGTGGGGCTCGGAAAGATAACAGAGGTAAGAAAGGATGAGGTGATGGCAGGATTTAAAACAAATGAGCATCTTAAAAGTGAGACCTGCCCTCAGTGGAAGCCAAATTCAGGCCAGCTACTAGAATAAGCAATGCAACTGCGTGGCCTTTTTCTGATCACCCGTCCCCATTCAACAATACACTTTGAAATTGGGCCATTTACAATAATATTGCTTCCAAACTCCAAATGATATTTGAGTTAAACCTCACGGTGGTATTAAAATACCAGGTTATAGCCAAGATGACAGCAGCTGATCTCATTCTGCTGAAGTGGGTGTAATTTCACCTTATGCTCTGTATAAAATTGCAAAGATGAAAGTTTTCCTTGGAACACTGAAGGTTGAGGGGTGACAGGATTGTGGGGTACAAAATTGCGAGGGGTAGACATAGAGGAGACAGGAGGAACCTGCCTTCCCTTGGCAGACAGTTCAAAAACCAAGGGTCATAGATTCAAGCTGAGAGGCAGAAGGATTAGATGGGGAGTGTCTGGAATTCACTGCCTGTGTTGGTGGTGGAGTCACAGACCCGAAACTCTTAACAGAACCTGTAACTTAACCTTAAGTGCTGAAACTTGCAGCACCATGAGCCAGATACAGGAAGACGAGATGAGAAAGAGCATCTGGATGTCTTTGGATCGACATGGGTAAGATGGCTCCCTTCTGTATCATTTCTATAGTCCTATGGAGAACAGCCAAGGAAAACTTGGGAATAATTTTGAGACAGTAGGAGATGGTGAACGAGGCATTTAATTAATTGATTTAGTGATACTTATTTTGATCAGTTCAAAACCATTGTAAGAGTGATAAATTAAGCAGTCCTGAAGTCTTAGTTGGAGTTTTGCTTAACGGAAGCTTGGATTGGAAACTGCTGCTCCATCTTCCCAGCGCAATCCTTTTGAGATGGACTTTTCCCTAAGGAGCTGAAATTGCAACATTATATCTCGTGTATTATATCACTCCACTGCAAGAAATATGACCTTTTTGTTCCTTGGTAATACAGAAGTTAAATATTGCTGCTAAAGAGAGACATGTCATCAAAATGTTTTGTTTTACACTCATTAGAGGACTGTTATCCCCCAAGCTTTTGTTTAAATTCAAACCAGGCAAAGATGTTGTGAAACTTGAAAGGGTTCAGAAAAGATTTACAAGGAGGTTGCCAGGGTTGGAAGGTTTGAGCTACAGGGAGAGGCTAAACAGGCTGGGGCTGTCTTCCCTGGAGCGTCGGAGGCTGAGAGGTGACCTTATAGAGGTTTACAAAATTATGAGGGGTACGGATAGGGTAAATAGAAAAAGTATTTTCCCTGGGGTGGGGGAATCCAGAAGTAGAGGGCATAGGTTGAGGGTGAGAGGGGAAAGATATAAAAGGGACCTGAAGGGCAACTTTTTCCACGCAGAGGGTGGCACGTGTTAGGAATGAGCTGCCAGAGGAAGTGGTGGAGGCTGGTACAATTGCAACATTTAAGAGGCATTTGGATGGGTATATAAATAGGAAGGGTTTGGAGGGATACGGGCCGAGTGCTGGCAGGTGGGACTAGATTGGGTTGGGATGTCTGGTCGGCATGGACGGGTTGGACCGAAGGGTCTGTTTCCATGCTGTAGATCTCTATGACTCTGTGACCCGATGACTGATTGATCTGTTCCCTGGTGAACTCTCAATGGCAATGTCTCCACCAGAGTGCATTTGCCAGACAACCAGCATCCCTCTTCTCATGCAGCATAAACTGCTGCTCCTTTGGACATTTGATATTCTTGCGACTTCGTCCTGAGACATTCGAGATGATAAAGTGTGCCTCTTTTCTCAGCCATAATATTTGCTTTCTAAAATGTTTTGGAAAACATCTTTGGGGGATGGAGAATGTCAAATGTGGAACAGATGACACAATAGGAAAGTGATAGGAGCTAAGGATGGATTTCACATCACACAATTAAGAAAGTTATATTTTCCGCTAATCTGTGTCCGAAAACCTGCAGAAGTGCACTCTCCGAAAGCGATTCAATTGGAACTTTCAAAAGAGAAGTTGATAAATACCTGACATGGAAACATTTATACAACTGTAGTCGGACTGTAGGGAAAGGGCAGGCATGTGGGACTAACTAGTTTAGATTTGGAATATTAGTTGTGAATGACATAGCAAAGAAGATAACACTCTCAGTACTTATTTCACATCTAGTTACTCAGATTTCAGAACATGATTACATCCACCCACAGCAGATAGCAACAGAAAATATCTGGCTGCAACAGTAAAATGGTCATTTGCTAAAGTAATATAAACATGCAAACCAATCACTTCCATAAGCTTTACCGCAAATGCTTGGTAATTGTTTAAGTCAACTAATTTAATTACAAAGAACGAACTGCGGACGCTGGAAATCAGAAACAAAAAACAGAAATAACTGGAAAAGCTCAGCAGGTCTGGCAGTGTGGAGAGAAATCAGTGGGAACATTTCGGGCTGAAAAACCCTCCGACAGAAGGTTATTTGCACAAATGTCGATCCAAAATTCCACTGATTTGTAGTACCCAGTGGTTAACAATCCATGTCCCCGATACATAGCGTGTGACTGCTGCCCAGGCTTATTGTGAAATGATCTTAACAAAACCCTGCCTATAACACTGAACGGACAAACCTTCAAGCTGACAGGCAGCAACAAGCAGACAATGTCAAACTACAGTACAATTTCAGAATTGCCAACTGACAATAAAACTTTACCATTTACCTACTAATAATACTGTGCAGAACATTTACCAGGAATGGTTCCCAACAGTATCTCTGGTTGCCCAAACTGTGCCTTTTCTCCTGCGTATATGATATCGCACATCATGGCCAACTCACAGCCTCCTCCGAGCTACACAACAAAAGGTTCAAACGTTACATTCTCAATCTTTCTCCAGCATTTTAAGTGCACATTTTAATTTGATGCCATTTATTTTCGGAACCATCTATTAGTTCAACTGGACAAAACCTGAAGCATTATCCAAAATCGAAGTTTAGTTACAAAAGTGATGAAATTGCACGATTTAACTCTGTAAATCAGTATCATTTTCAGGGTTTCAAACTAGAGGCATCTGGGTGTTGGTGACTTTGGAGAAGGGTGTAAAACACACAAAAAAAACATACAAAATCAACGAGTCCTTGCAGAACCATGATCTTAACCAGAACTTAAAAGAAGTTCTGGGATTTACATATTAATGAACCGAAACCTGCAACCCATTCTAAGGGATGAAAGACTTAAAACAGCAGTTTAGGTTTGTTCAATATACCATTTCAGTTGCATGACATTGTGATCTTTTGCTTTAAATTCTGTGTCTTATGATCCTGCTCCACAACCACCTGATGAAGGAGCAGTGCTCCGAAAGCTAGTGCTTCCAAATAAACCTGTTGGACTGAATAACCTAGTGTTGCATGATTTTTAACTTTGTCCACTGCAGTCCATCACCGGCACCTTCTCATCATAATCTACTTCATGTCAGAGAATAAGCAAACCCCTGGAATGTTAATGGAAGATTGTTCATAATGTGGGGTTTACAACAGGGAGAATAAACATTGAAAACTGTTAGTTTGCTTTTTGTTTAGAATAAGCAAAAATTGATGTTAGCTTAGAAAATCCAGAGACTGAAAGCTTTTAGGGCAGTTTGGGTGAACACCCAACTGGGGTCAGAATTAAATACACATTTTCTCTCCAAGAACAAAGTATAGAACAGTTCAGTGGATGCTCAGTTACGTTTGTGTGAACACTTATCACAGAATCCCACCAGTGGGGTAAGAGGCTATTGAGTCTGCACCGACCCTCTAAAGAGCATCCCATCAAGAACCTGTCCTCTATCCTATTCCTGAAAGACCACGGTTATAATGACTAATCCATCTAGCCTGCACATCCGTGGATCATAAGACCATAAGACATAGATGCAGAAGTTAGGCCATTCAGCCCATCAAGTCTGCTCCGCCTTTCAATCATGGCTCAACCCCAATTTCCCACTTTCTCCCTTGACCCCTTGACAATCAAGAACCTATCTATCTCCGTCTTACATATACTCAATGACCTGGCCTCCACCACCTTCCATAGACTCCCCACTCTCTGGCTGAAGACATTCTTTATCTCCGTTCTACAAGGTCTTCCCTTTACCCTAAGGCTGTGCCCTTGGGTCCGAGTCTCTCCCACCAAAGGAAACATCTTCCCAACATCCACTCTGTCCAGGCCATTCCATATTTTGTAAGTTTCAATTAGACCGCCCCCCCCTCCCCATCCTTCTAAACTCTGGATACAGACCCAGAGTCCTCAAACATTTCTTATATGTTAAGCTTTTTGTTTCTGAGACCATTCTCGTGAACCTCCTCTGAACCCACTCCAGGGTCAGTACATCCTTCCTGAGATATTGGGCCCAAAACTGTGCACGATACTCCAAAGGATTGTGTGAGGAAACCGGTGCACCCAGCAAGAACGCAGCACAGAGACACAGGGAGAATATGGAAACGCCAGACAAGGCTGGACTCGAACCTGAGTCCCTGGTGCTGTGAGGGCAAATACCTGGTGAAACTTCTACAACAGGAGCGTTAACCTAAACATTGGAAGATTGTTAAAAGATTGAGAAAGTCTAAGATTTCAGTTTTGTGAATACTCATTCACAGGGAGGAAGTTAAGTCAGACTTAAAGATTTGATACAGAAAGGTGGTTATTTCAGATCTGAAACACGGTAAAGCGTTGGTGTTGGATAATAGATGAACCTTCCCTTTGCTGTGTGTTTTAAGACCTTTCAAACTATGCTCTCTGCAGAGGAACCTCGATTATCCAAACAACATAGGCAGGGAGTATTTTATTCAAATAATTGAATGTTCGAATAACACAATGTTTGCCAAGAATCAGTATCTTGTGATCTTGTTCAGAGATAATCTGAAATTCGGATAACTGATGTTTGGATAATCGAGGTTCCTCTGTATTTAGAAAGCTTGGTTTGTTTTAATATTTTAATCTTTTGCAGAATAAATCGGCTGTGAGTAACCATCTTGTACAATTTCTCTTGGGAAGAATGGAAAGAGACATCAGTCAGAAAGTTCTCAGTCATTTGTAGCACAAGGAAAGCGTACAGAATGCAGGGCTGCTCTTCCGAACAATCCAGCAATCTGTAAGTGTTGTAACCACAGAACTAGTGAGGAACAAAAGGCCCTCCCTCACTCTCCCATGGTCCTGATGGGTTTAGACAGATTGTTCAACTACGGAAACTAGGGCAGCCTCTGAATTTGGTTTTCAAGTCTTCAACCAATTAACTTTGGAAAGAGAACCTTTGGGCGAGAAATAGACCTGCAACATTCTGACAGACTGCACTTACTTTTATAAGGACCTCTTATCCATCTCAACTATTTATCATTGCATATGCCTTTTTTAAAGCTGAAAACCTGATCACTTTTACTTCTGTCACCACAAGTTTTACACTCAATTAACTTTATCTTGTTTAAGATTGCAGCTTTGCTTTTTTTATACTGGAACAGTTGAAAACTAAAAGAAAGCTGAACAAGTTATAGATTTTTGCAGGTAATGGATCACTCTCGGGGATATGGCTGGTACAGTTACGACACTGTCTGTGTTTGGGGAAACACACAAAATTAAAAATTATTACTTTATTCTTCAATCTGTGGTTAAAAAATTATGTTGTGATTATGAATGCTGCCAAATTGTAGGATGAGCATCAAAATTATTTTATACTATAATAGAGAAATTCATTAAGTTGGAAAAAACCATGGAATGGACCCATGTGACATCAGTGAACTAAACTTGATCTGAAATTCCACCTTCTGCTATGATAGCAGATTCATTCAACCAGTGAGAAAACAGGGAGAGGAGATTCAAATGAATACATCAAACATTAGTCAGATGAAATCCCAAAGGTGAATTTCGGAGCTGATGGACTGAGTTATAACAGAGAGCACAGATCTACAAATGAAGCAGTGAAGTAGCACTGAGGGCAAATATGTTATTCCCCTGACAACTAAGACTGACCACTTCCACTTGTCTAATACCTTGGTCACAGGTCAGACTCCATAGTGGAGTGTTGATGCAATACTTATCATGGATGCTTACAACTGTACATGTCAGTGGGCAGGGCAGCAAAGGGTTGAAGCTCCTACAGAAAGACAGAGTTGCTAAAACTAATTGACTGAACATTCTACAGTCACGTATACAATGGCTACTGCTCAGACCAATCAAGGAGAAGGGAAGCAGTTCTGGTACCTGATTGGAAGGATTGGCGCTTCAAAACGTGATGTGGATGTTTTTGATTTGATGGAAGCCGCTAAGAGATCAGGGATAAAACCCTGCAACATCTCAGCCCTCTAGCGTAACTCCCAGAGGAACAGCACAGGAGGTGAGGCGTGAGGGAGGTGAGACGTGAGGTGAGGGGGTGGGGTGACGGGCCGGGAGGTGAGCAGCATGAGGTGAGAGGCGAGAGGCGAGAGGTGAGAGGCGAGGGGCGAGGGGCGGGAGGCAAGAGGTGAGGGGCGTGAGTTGCGGGGCGGGA
>NC_057747.1:12505540-12505939 GCF_004010195.1 Chiloscyllium plagiosum | reverse complement strand
GCGGGAGGTGAGGGGCGGGAGGTGAGGGGCGGGAGGTGAGGGGCGGGAGGTGAGGGGTGCAGGGCGAGAGGTGAGGGGTGCGGGGTGAGGGGAGAGAGGCGAGGGGCGAGGGGTGAAATCAACCAAGTAGCAATCCAGGAAATAATCCTGTAACTGGTGCAAAGAAATACAGATACAAGCTTTCCTCATCTGAGATGGTTTGTTTCCCACAACCGTCTAGTCACCTCATCCAACTAAAAATGACAAATGTGACCAGGGTAAACTATCCCCGCAGAGGATAGTCTGAAGAAACTCTCCCCTTTAATCTTTAATATCTGTTACGATGTGGATCGAGATTTGAGTCTGGGTAGGGAATGAGATAAGCTGGCCTCACAGTCACATTTCGATGTGCTCAAACAG
>NC_057747.1:12464229-12505040 GCF_004010195.1 Chiloscyllium plagiosum | reverse complement strand
GCGCGCCGCAGTGCGACAGAGCGCGCCGCAGTGAGAGAGAGAGCGCGCCGCAGTGAGACCGAGTGCGCCGCAGTGAGAGAGAGCACGTGCCGCAGTGAGACAGAGCGCGCGCCGCAGTGAGACAGAGCGCGCGCCGCAGTGAGACAGAGCGCGCGCCGCGGTGAGACAGAGGGCGCGCCGCGGTGAGACAGAGGGCGGGCCGCGGTGAGAGAGAGGTCGGGCCGCGGTGAGAGAGAGGTCGGGCCGCGGTGAGGGGCCGCGGTGAGAGAGAGGTCGGGCCGCGGTGAGAGAGAGGGCGCGCCGCGGTGAGAGAGGGCGCGCCGCGGTGAGAGAGAGGGCGGCCGCGGTGAGAGAGGGCGCGCCGCGGTGAGAGGGCGCGCGCCGCGGTGAGAGCGCGCGCCGCAGTGACAGAGATTGCGCCGCAGTGAGAGAGCGCGTGCCGCAGTGAGAGAGCGCGTGCCGCAGTGAGAGAGCGCGTGCCGCAGTGAGACCGAGCGCGCCGCAGTGAGACCGAGCGCGCCGCAGTGAGACAGAGAGCGCCGCAGTGAGACAGAGCGCGCCGCAGTGAGACAGAGCGCAGTGAGACAGAGCGCGCCGCAGTGAGACAGAGCGCGCCGCAGTGAGACAGAGCGCGCCGCAGTGCGACAGAGCGCGCCGCAGTGCGACAGAGCGCGCCGCAGTGCGACAGAGCGCGCCGCAGTGAGAGAGAGAGCGCGCCGCAGTGAGACCGAGTGCGCCGCAGTGAGAGAGAGCACGTGCCGTGGTGAGAGTGCCGCTGTGAGAGAGAGCGCGCGCCGCAGTGAGACAGAGCGCGCGCCGCAGTGAGACAGAGCGCGCGCCGCAGTGAGTGAACTCTGTAGTGAGACAGCGCCCCGCAGCGAGAGAGAGCGCGCCGCAGTGAGAGAGAGCGCGCCGCAGTGAGAGAGAGCGCGCCGCAGTGAGAGAGAGCGCGCGCCGCGGTGAGAGAGAGCGCCGCAGTGAGACAGAGCGCGCCGCAGTGAGACAGAGCGCGCCGCAGTGAGACAGAGCGCGCCGCAGTGAGACAGAGCGCGCCGCAGTGAGACAGAGCGCGCCGCAGTGAGACAGAGCGCGCCGCAGTGAGACAGAGCGCGCCGCAGTGAGACAGAGCGCGCCGCAGTGAGACAGAGCGCGCCGCAGTGAGACAGAGCGCGCCGCAGTGAGACAGAGCGCGCCGCAGTGAGACAGAGCGCGCCGCAGTGAGACAGAGCGCGCCGCAGTGAGACAGAGCGCGCCGCAGTGAGACAGAGCGCGCCGCAGTGAGACAGAGCGCGCCGCAGTGAGACAGAGCGCGCCGCAGTGAGACAGAGCGCGCCGCAGTGAGACAGAGCGCGCCGCAGTGAGACAGAGCGCGCCGCAGTGAGACAGAGCGCGCCGCAGTGAGACAGAGCGCGCCGCAGTGAGACAGAGCGCGCCGCAGTGAGACAGAGCGCGCCGCAGTGAGACAGAGCGCGCCGCAGTGAGACAGAGCGCGCCGCAGTGAGACAGAGCGCGCCGCAGTGAGACAGAGCGCGCCGCAGTGAGACAGAACAAAGAGAGGGAGAGAGAGAGAGAGAGAGAGAGAGAGAAAGAGAGAAAGAGAGAGAGTGTGAGTGAGCTTGAGAGAGTGTGAGTGTGCACGAGATGGAGGCAAATAGATTAAGGGAGGGGATTACTTAAAACTTGTCATGGCCATCTTTTTTGGATGAAGATATAAAATATTTCAAAGGGTTGTAGCTGAAAAAAATTCAGAAATAGAAAGAGATGAGGCCATGGAAGGATCAAGGACGAAGACTTTCAAATCTAGGCCCTGGTGGACTGAGAGCCATTGTAAATCAGCAAAGACATGGTGGATGGAGGGGACAGTCCAAGTCAGAATAGACACTGAAAGTTTGGATCTATTCAAGTTAATATGTAAAGTTGTCGTGGATAAGAGGGAATGGGGTGAATCTAATTTATAATTGTTTTTCTCTTCTTAAGCCTAAGGATACAGTACATGAGGAATCTGAAACTGCGGAGGAGCTGGTAGCTTCAAACCTAGGATTTCCAAATCATTCCAACTTTGAGGTTTTCGACCCATTACGTTTGGGTTTCTTATTAAATAAAGGAGCTCCATGTCTATACTCCGTCAACAACTCCATGATCTTGGTGTCATGTAAGTACCACGATAAGAAAAGGGGAACGATATGGATCAGAGTTATTTTTCCCTTATCCATAAATTCCTGCTTTTCCAAAAACGTTGCACCATGTTGGAAAACAGACAACAGCCTGTTTCAGATCTCACCAGTGAACATGCACCTAGATACCTGCCTGCAAATGCCTTTTCACTTCCTGTCAGGACAATGGCTCCAACTGTAGGGTCATCTTCAAACAGGTCCAGTGCCTGATTGAGTTCCTTCATCAGTACATCACACAACGCATTCAAGGCCTTTGGCCGATTCAGCTGGATAAAGCCCACGTTCTGCTGCTCACCCTTTTTCTCCACAAGTAGATGTTGGTACTGGCCACCTTCAAGTGAGAATGACAAGGCGGAGCATGTTAATGAATAACTTCTGAACAGACAGTAAAACATCCGAGGTTAAGCAGAACAGCTATGGATTTATACTCCAAAACAAACAGAAATCACCTACAAAGGAACTTTTTATTTTTCTCTAACTATTCTACTTCGATCATTGGTTAATTTCCAAGAATGCTGACCAGCGTATGATAGTTGATGGATTCGCATTCATTCACTCTTTCATTACCAGAATACAGTAGCCCCCCCTGTACCTATGAGGGATATGTTCCAAGACCTACCGCAGGAACCCGAAACCACAGATGGTAGCACACTCATTCATTTAAATGGGAAATTTACCTTCCCGGCAGACCCCTGGTTCTGGAAGGTTCCCTATAATATGTTTGGTCTGTGGTAAACCGTGGGTAACTGAAATCACGGAAATCAGACCCACAGATACGGGGTCGCCCTGTATAAGTATGGGAATAGCAGTAGGCTATTTAATCCATTCAATCCCATCATGACTGATTGAACACTTCAATGCTTTTTACCCATCCCATTCCTATTCCTCTGCATGTCACGGATAATTAGAAACCTATCATCCTCTGCGTTAAACATATTCAAAGATTGTGTTCCCACTTCCAAAAGTTCACAACACTGAGTCAAAATAAGTTGCTCATCATCTTGAATCTAAATGGCATTCCCTTTTTTTTTTACATAGTGTTCCAGAACTCAATCAGCAGGGGCTGTGAAAAAAATGGAGATATATCAATGTAACACATTAATTCATACAGTTAATCGATGAATGCATTTCACAGGATTAGCCCATAATGGGGGCAGATGATTTTCTGGGGAACATACCAAACTTTTTACTTGCTACCTTAATGGTGTTCAGAATTGTTATGGACTAGGCCACACCACTCAAAATATTCTTTGCAATTTGTTTCAGTAAGTGTAGAGTTAAAATTACCCAGAGTAAGTTAGCAAGGTTGACTACCAGGTTTTAAAACAAACAAAAATTTATTCACAGAGTTACACAATGAATCAAAAAGAACAGAATAAAAAACCCCTACAGACTCAGTCTGTCCAAGCTAGGCTTAATTATGCTGTTCCGAATATGCGCCACAGTCCCAATAAGCAAACCCCTTAAACACAGTAAAAATGAAACAAAGGTTTACAGGACAAAGTTGGAAGGGCAGAAGGAGACAGAGTCTAGCAACTTGTTTCCACACAGCCCACAGCTGAACTCCCAAACTAGTACTGGAGTGAACTGCTCGGCTTAACTTCAGTTTCCAGGACTGGCTGTTCCTCTTTCATTATACAGGTCACTTCTAAAACATGACCATTTTGGTCTGAAGTCTCATCTGTTTACATTTAAGCAGAAGGCCTCTCAAGAAACTCTTTCATCTCTGTACCAAACCAGTCTAATTGGAACCTGAGTGCTGAGAGATAAATAGGAGGGTGGGGGTGGGGCTGGGGGGTAAGGCATGAAGATGTAGATGAAGCTGGGCATCTACCTTCATGTAGATGAAGGTGAGGGATGGTAGGGATAGGTCAGAGGGGAAGGTGAAGTGGATATCTTTGAGGAGAAAGTGAGGTCTGCAGATGCTGGAGATCAGAGATGGAAATGTGTTGCTGGAAAAGCGCAGCAGGTCAGGCAGCATCTAGGGAACAGGAGAATCGACGTTTCGGGCATTAGCCCTTCTTCAGGAAACGCCCTGAAGAAGGGCTAATGCCCGAAACGTCGATTCTCCTGTTCCCTAGATGCTGCCTGACCTGCTGCGCTTTTCCAGCAACACATTTCCAAGGTGAAGTGGATAGGCAGGAAGGAAGATGGACAGGTGGGACAGGTCATGAGGGCGGTGCTGAGTTGGAAGGTTAGATCTGGGATAAGGAAAGGGGAGCGGAGATGAAGAAACTGTTGAAATCGATGTTGATGCCATGTAGTCGGTGGGTCCCAAAGCAGAAGATGAGGTGTTCTTCCTCCAGGCATCAGATGGCTAGGATTTGGCAGCGGAGGTGGCCCAAGACTTGCATGTCCTTGGAGGAGTTGAAGTGGTTGGCCACAAGGTGGTGGGGTGGTTTGGTGCCTGTGTCTCAGAGGCGTTCCCTGAAACATTCCGCCAGTTCACATCCTGTCTCCCCGATGTAGAGGAGATCACATCGAGAGCAACGGACACAGTAGATGAGGTGTTTGGATGTGCAGGAAAATCTCAGCTGGATGTGGAAGGTGCTGTGGGGCCTTGGACAGAGGGAAGGGGGGAGGTGTGGGTGCAGGTTTTACACCTCTTGTAGCAGCTGTGGGCTACTCCCTCAACAAAAATAAACTGGTCTCAACAGCGAATGATAGCAAAGGGTGGTTCTGTCTGCCCCAGTATACCCCTCATTCAACTTTCTACAAGTGGTCGGGTTTGAATGAGTTAAAGCCTCATTCAGACACTGAACCTTAATAAAAGCCAGGCCTAGTTGCAGGAACAGGGACAACATTAAAAATGATAATTTCTTTTTGTTGGGGGGGGGGGAGAGAGGGGAGGTGGTGTGTTAAAGCAACTGGTGCACATTTATTTTCAATTTGATTTAAAACAAAACACATCAATAACAAAGACATCAGCAAACCAGGGAGCTCGTTGTAAACGGGTGCAATGCAATTTTACTAAAAGCTAGTTTACTAATTTCTATTAAACAGGGATTCGGCTGCAGAGAGGGTCGGCGGTGCATGTGCATCGTCATGCACAGTCCTCAAGTTTTCAAAGGTCACTCGCAGTTTGCATTCACCGTCCTCCCCCCTGAGCCAGGCAGAAGGCCCCGATGTTGGGTTTGCACAGGGTTCCTCACCCCCTGCAGCACCGGGAGAGGTGCAGAGCTTACCTGCGCTGTACGCTCTGACTGCAATAAACCTGGAGGCACGGAGAGAAAACGCAGCCGCCCCGCACAGAAAGGACATTGTTGCCGTGCTCTGAGTGGGATCCGCCTGTGCCTGTGCCTCTGCCCCCAGCTATCGCGATAGGCCAATGCGCCACCCTCCCCGAGAGCTGTCAATCACCCGATCTGGGCTGCAACATCAGCCAACCCAACCCATCCCATCCATTTGAGTCAGCGCCACTTCCAATTCACATTTTAACAGCGAGAAGAGAATTTATCCAGCAAATGGTACATTTGGTCGCTGAATTAGAAATCTCACCGAAATGCAAATACTTTGCCAACACTGTTGTCAAAGTGTTGAAGGAGCAGCGCTCCGAAAGCTAGTGCATGCAAATAAACCTGTTGGACTATAACCTGGTACTGTGTGATTTTTAACTTGGTCCACCCCAGTCCAGCACCGGCACCTCCAAATCATCTAGGCCCGAAAGTGAGGACTGCAGATGCTGGAGATCAGAGTCAAGATTAGAGAGGTGCTGGAAAAGCACAGCAGGTCAGGCAGCATCCGAGGAGCAGGAGAATCAACGTTTCGGGCAAAAGCCCTTCATCGGGAGTTAGAGCACTCACCTCCAAATCATGACTGACTGCGATAGAGTCTCTATCTCTGAGACAGAAGACCCGTATTTTAAATCTCACCTGGTCCAGATGTGTAACAAAAAAAAAATCTGTGGAAGAGGTTGATCAGAGAGTACCTGCATTAAAGAGTCACAACCTGTCGTTTTGTTTTATTGACGCCAACCCGCCTGATTCCAGTTTTATTTTTGGACTGTTTTCTTATTTCACTGGAGTGTGGCTATTTCCTTCACGTTCGGATTTTCGCCTAAACCATGTTGTCTGCTTTCACATGTCCCCATATTTTTCTAACTGTGTGAAAAAATGCTGCCTCAATCTTTCCCCTGTGGCATCATTGTGGCATTTCTGGGATGACATGCTTTCGACTGGTCTAGGCGAAAGTGAGGACTACAGATGCTGGAGATTAGATATTTCGGGCAGGAGCCCTTCATCAGGAATAATGGGCTGATGAAGGGCTCCTGCCCGAAACGTCGATTTTCCTGCTCCACGGATGCTGACTGACCTGCTGTGCTTTTCCAGCACCACTATAATTTTGATGCTTTCAAATTGACTAGGAGCAATCTAATGTGAACACTACTCTTAGACTCACAACAACAATGAAGAGGCCCTTCAGCCCATAAAATCCATACCGGCATTCTATTGAACAATCCAATTGGTCTTATTCCACCCCCGCCCGCTCCATAGTCTATTTCCCCCAAGAACTCATCGAATTTCCTTTTGATATTGTTGATTTTAAATGTATCCAAGTACCACAAACACATAGCTAGTGATTCCCCTCCCCAATAGTTGAGGCATTTTCAGATCAACAGCTCAAATGACATGATGGTGCTTGAGTTTTCTGTATGCCAGGGATGGGGGGAGGGAAGGTGGCTTCTGCAGTGGTGGAGTCTGAGTCTTCGGAGTGGATGCTGCTGTTAAACACACATGGGATTAGGGGAGAATACTTACTGTGAGACTGTTTGTCTGGGACGACTGTTAGGGAGTTAGAGGGGGTTATGCTTTGGGATGTAATGGGTGTCTTTTGACTGTGCCAGCTATGTATTTCCCCCCCTATTACGAATGCCACTCAGCTACATGTTCAGGTCTCCTTTCTCAACAAGATCTGGCCTTGGGGTTCTGAACTGAGACGGAGGCTGGTACGTTTACAACACTTGAAATGCATCTGGATGGGTATATGAAGAGAAAAGGTTTAGAGGGACACGGGCCAAGTGCTGGCAAATGGGACTAGATTTATATAGGATATCTGATCAGAATGGACAAGTTGGACGGAAAGGTCTGTTTCTGTGCTGTATATCTCTTTAACTCTATGAGAGGGGATCACATAGAAACATAC
The DNA here is from genome assembly GCF_004010195.1 of Chiloscyllium plagiosum. NCBI lineage: Eukaryota > Metazoa > Chordata > Chondrichthyes > Orectolobiformes > Hemiscylliidae > Chiloscyllium > Chiloscyllium plagiosum. The sequence goes on along the minus strand of NC_057747.1, from coordinate 12,497,724 downwards.
AAAATCCTGATGGGACTGGACAGGCTGGATGAGGGAAGAATATTCCTGATGTTGGGGAAGGCCTGAACTAGGGGTCATAGTCTGAGATTAAGGGCCATCCAGGACTGAAATAAGGAAGAATTTCTTCACTCAGGGAGTTGTGAACCTTTGGAATTCTCTCCCACAGGAAGCTGTTGGGATGAGTTAATTAGATATATTCAAGAGGGAACTGGACATGGCCCCTGCAGCTGAAAGGATCAAGGGGTTATGGAGAGAAAGCAGGAGTGGGATACTGAGATTGCATGATCAGCCATGACTTAGAATGTTAACTGTGCTTTCTTTCCACGAATGCTGCCAGACCTGCTATGTTTCTCCAATAATTTCTGGCTTTGTTTCAGATTTCTAGCATCTGCAGTTCTTTGTTTTATTTGTGGGACAATAACAGAATGAAGAAGAAATAATCACTTCCTTGAGGGGAAAGTGGGTAGTGCAGATGCTGGAGATTAGAGTCAAGTTTAGAGTAGTGCTGGAAAAGCACAGCCAGTCAGGCAGCATCTAAGGAGCAGGAACATCGATGTTTTGGGCAGGAATGAGGCTGGGAGACTGTCCACCCCCCCGAGGCTCCCAGCCTCATTCCTGATGCAGGGCTTTTGCCCGAAACGTTGATTTTCCTGCTCCTCGGATGCTGCCTGACCTGCTGTACTTTTCCAGCACTACTTTAATCTAATCACTTCCTTGAGTCAGGTCTCTTTTAAAATATGCCAAAAACAGTCCCACTTTGCTTTATTAACATTTACGTAATTCTGCCTGGATACGTAACCAATGTGATTTACTTTATGTCGCAAACAGTAACATTCCTAGTGTACAGTATGTTGGATGAGTTCAAGAGATACCTGACTATATGCTGGGAAAAATTAAGGCCAACTCCCAACTGGTGATGTCTGAACTTCACAGAGATGTCAAAATAGCAGGAGCTATATTTGAAAACGAGAACAATTTGGTAAAGGTTTTGGGGGTTGCCATAATGCAAGAGCAACTAATTTTCTTTTTAGTTGCCCCTCCAAATGTGGGTCTCAGCCCAGAAAAATCTATGCTGAAGTCTTGGAAATAAATGGGGCATAATGAGCCAAAAGACCCTTTGTCATTCTATAATATCTGACCTCACCAATAGATAAAAGCTGTAATAAGAACAAATAAGCATGAACATTCTGCCACAAAGTCACATATAGACACCAGAAAGTTGCACGAGGGCAAATAATCTAAGTTTGTAGCATCTTTCTCATTCTTGCTGGATGGGTGGATGTTGGTGGACAGGGAAACCAAATGCAATGACTTCCGTCAATGTCCTTTCACAACATACAGCTCCTGTTCTCACGCTGGGTTTTCTAAACAGTATATTATGCTGTCGTGTGATTGAGAACAGGAAAGGTCTCTTTGTTGACCTGGCCAGGTCTGGTCATCTGGGTCGGAGGGAAGACACTTCACTCTGCACCTGGAATAATAACTGTCTCAGCTTCATCAAATTGGCACGGTGACTCAGTGGTTAGCCCTGCTGCCTCACAGCGCCAGGGACCTGGGTTTGATTCCAGCCTCGGGTGACTGTGTGGAGTTTATACTTTCTCCTGCTGTCTGTGTAGGTTCCCTCCGGGTGCTCCAGTTTCTCTCAGCCCAGAAATGTGCAGGTTAGGTGAATTGGCCATGCTAAATTGCCCATAGTGTTCAAGGATGTGTAGGTTAGGTGCATTAGTCAGAGGTAAATGTAGGGTAATAGGGTAGGGGGAATGGATCTGGGTGGGTTACTCTTCGGAGGGTTGGTGTAGACTTGTTGGGCCAAATGGCCTGTTTCCATACTGTAGGGATTCCATGAAATATGATTCTATGAAGCCATCAGAATCAAATCAAGGGTGAGAATTGGACTCAAAACTAGGATCACCCAAAAACTTTGTCAGGAATTAGATCATGTAAGGCTAGGGAAGGTGGTGATGTCATGGTAATTTCATCAGCCTGGTAATCCAGACATTCAGACTAATCTGGGGAAATGGATCCAAATCCCATGAAAAAATATTTGGAATTGAAATGGTGATCTTTCTCTTGCTTGCTGTAAAACCCCATCAGGTTCACTAATGTTCTTTCAGGAAGGAAATGCTGACCTGGTCAGAGTCCAGACCCACAGCAATATGGCTCACTCTGAACTGCCCTCTGAACTAACTGTACAGAGCACATCACTTCAATGGCAGTTAGGTTTGCACAACACCACGTGCTGCCCTTGCCAGCAATACCCACATCCCATGAAAGCTTTGTTTAAAAAAAAATGCCGTGCCTACACAGGAAACTGATATTTAATACAGAAACATCGGATTTGGAAACAGAACAATATTACTTCACATGTACAAAAAGGAGAGTAAACAACTGGCTAAAATAACGGTATCAATGAATTTCACAATGTAAAATAGAATAAAACCGTTTCAAGAGATCCTGCACATGTATTTCAGACAATCCTTTCAATAGTGGCGATTAAAATGTGAAGAGATTTTGTTATCAGGACGGAGATTTTTTAATCTCGTAGCTGTAACCAGGGGGATATGTAACATGTCACAGAGCCCCACCTACTTGGGATTTGATTTTTTCTCTCTCTCTGTTTCACGCCTGTTTTGTTTTGGTGGTAAGTCAGTTCATTGCATTTACACTCTGCTCTGAACTCTCGCCTACAAATTCAGTGACATTGCAGGCGCTGGTTTTATTTCAGGTCTGTCCCTGGGTTTAAATCATAATCCGATTAGGATTTGACGGTGTGGAGAAGGGGAGAGGCTTTGAGAAAGAGAGCAGCGAGTGGATAAGTGCCTACCCTGCGCCATTAACTGCAGTCTAGCTGATCAGCCACACTGACTACAAACCTTGCCAGAGGTGAGTGATATACTGGGCTCTTGATTTAAGAATGGAGATATGAGAATTGTCCAACAAAGACAGGGGGTAGTGGCATTTCTAAAAACAAAAAGAGACACGATTGACAAAAGAAAAATGCCACGCTTGATTTATTCAATAATAATGAACCCGAGTAAAAAAAATCCCTAAGCATTTACACAAAGAGAAAAGAATGGGCGATGAATTGACTGCACCGCTGTGTTTTAGATTCAGATCAAAACTGCCATCATCAATGGGTGCATGAAATAATGAATTTGGATTCAGCATTCTTTGCTAGACTAAATGACAGGTTGGTAATTTAAATTTGAGCCCACTCCTTAGGAAATCGGGATCAACCATATGGGCGTTAGCATTGCATTGTTACACTTTATAAATAATTCTATTTACACAATAGAAGTGGAAGAAAGATCGGTGTTTTACAATACCGATCAATAATATATTTTTACAGAGGATTTCCGTAGCTATGGCAGTGACTTAGTGATAACTGCGTTGATAAAGGTCTGAGCCCACAGGGTTTGTGTGTTCGCACCCACTATAGAGAACCACAGTGAGGGGCCTTTTAGATCTCGGCCCGGTGGGGTTAATGGGTTGGAAGCCTCACATTGTAAATGGTCGCTGTCGCGCCTCAGCAACGGTTACAGCTCACTTGTCTCCCAAGATAATAAGGCAGTGGGAAACCAGCTCAGCAATTCTTCCTTAGCAATTGGCTTTAAGCTAATTCTGTGCGAATTAGCCTACAACCTGATTTAAGGCAGAATACCATCAGCAGGTGCTGTCAAGAAACTGAGATCAAAGTTAAAAATCACAACACCAGGTTATAGTCCAACAGATTTATTTGGAAGCACAAGCTTTTGGAGCTTCACAATCACCTTATGAAGGAGCAGTGCTCCGAAAGCTAGTGCTTCCAAATAAACCTGTTGGACTATAACCTGGTGTTGTGTGATTTTTAACTTTGTACACCCCAGTCCAACACCGGCACCTCCAAATCATGAGATAGATCAACACTTGTCAATTTTTACAGTTAATTGAACGAATGCATTGAGACATGTCACAGGATCAGACTATAATGCTGTAAAGTAACTTTGTGAGGAACATATCAAACTTCTTATCTGCTTCCTGAATGGTGTGCATGTGCTGCTCAGGATGAGGCAAGGCTGCTGGTGATTAGCGAGTGAGGCTAATTGGACCAGGTAATTGTGATAATAGTACCTGCCAATGGGGCTATACTACCAATCTACTCATGCAAATATGTAATTACAGTGTGATGAGATCAGATAGGTAATTTCCATTAAAAATGGTAACATTGCACAGGAAATGCAAACATAATGTGCCTTATGTGACATATTGAATGTATTGAAATGATTAGTATGTTCATTGTGTTTGGGAGTTCTACAGGAACAGTGATTGTTTTATCTGTCTTTTTGTAACTTTGTGGATGTACTCAACTGCAGTAACAGATGACCCAGGTATAGAAACCTGAGGCATGGTTCCGTTAAATTCTCAAGAAATTAAATAACACGATTTAATGATTTATGGAATTAATAAGCAGGGCGTAAAGGAGAACTGTACCGATTAGGGGTGGCACAACAATGCTATATTATTAAATGTTGATCAGTCTAAATGGACAATAATGTTGTGAGGAGGCCTCTTGTAGCATAGTGTCGGTGTCTCCATCTCTGGATCACAAGACCCAGGTTTGAATCCCACCTGCTCCAGAGAGATAGCATAACACCTCTGAATGGGTCGATTAAAACTGTCCATAGTGTAACGCATAAGGACTGATTCTGATGTGAATCATTTGCACAACTGAGTTGATCAACTGAAATTATAAATTGTTATTTCTGAAACTGTAAAATCTCCAAACCATGAACCAACTAGTCACAGTGGTATGTTATGGCCAATGAAAACTGTACTTCTAAGTATGTGATCATTCTTCAAGTAAAAACATTCATGACCCAATTGCATCTCATTGTGTCGATCTGGTGATAAATCCACCATTTGCCACTATAGTTACTTACATGCTTTGTGGATAATTTCTGACCTAAATTCTTCTCCTTTCTTCCTCTGCTTCCTATATTAACTACATCAATTTGAAATTCCCTGTAGTATTTTTATTGTTTCAAGATGAGTGTTACTGTCTGGGCTTGTAGATAGATACCTTGACCAGGACTGTCAGACATATCAACATCCTGAGGCTTACCACTAACTGAACTGGACTGACTATATAAATGTTGTGTCTCCAAGAGCAGGACAGAGACCAGGAATCCTGTAGCTAGTAATTCACTTCCTGGCTCTCCAAAGCCCGTGTATCACCTACAAGGCACAAGTTACTAGTGTGATGTGATATTCCTCACTCATGTGGATGAGTGCAGCTCCAGCAGTACTCAGAAAGCTCAACATCATCCAGGAAAAAGCAGCCCGCTTGATTGACACCAAATCCGTAAACATTCACCCCCCCCCCATCACTGACGCACAGTGACAGCAGTTTTTACCATCGTCAAGATGCACCGCAGAAATTCACCAAAGTTCCTTAATCAGCACCTTCCAAACACATGACCAATTCCATGCAGAAGGTTAAGGTCAGCATAAGCATGAAACCATCACCACTTGCAAGTTCCCCTCCAAGTCATTCACCACCTTGAATTGGAAATATATCACCATTTCTTCACTGTCACTGGGTCAATATCCTGGAACTCTCTCTCTCTCATACCGTTGTGGGTGCACCTACAGCATATGGACTGCAACAGTTCAAGAGACCGATCACCACCATTCAAAAACTTTGCCCAACATCCACATCCCCTGAATGAATAATAAAAACTAAATATGCTTTCAGTATTGAGTCTCATTCATTTCAGTTTCTGTTTCATTCGTTGTTTATCAAAAGCTATTTAATTTTTGAATCATTATGAAATAATCCCACTAGATTTCCTTTCCCGTCTTCTAGTGGGTAATCCTGAGTTCATGTTCTCATGATTTGGAAGTACCTATTGTAGAATCTACCTTTCACTATTCACTCTTCAAAATCTTTTCTAGTGAATAAAGCCACAATTTATCATTTGTAACCTCTCATTCCAATAACAGATCTTTATCTCCCTTACAAAAATAGGGGCACTTAAACTAAATCTAATATTTCACCTTTAACTGAAACAAAAATTCCCCCTTTTCGAACTGGACTCTCACTTGAGAGAAGCTATTTAATTCAGTATTTGGAACACGTATAACAGATTTGAGTAGCGATCTAAATGCTCAGTCTGCAGTCTATGTAGTCCACTGAGTTACTCATTGTTCTTCAGTTCCATCTCTATTACCTAACCATCATATTTTGTGACATTGTGAAACACAAATGTTGTGCCTAGAAATACTCTTTAGCCAGGAGGTCCAATGGTGGAAATATACATCTGCATATGAAAGAAATCGACAATGTTTTCATCATGTACGTCCTTTATATTCGTTTGCCTCATACAATAAATTCTAGTTATGTCAAATGTTTCAAAGTGCAATATTCTGTTAATGTCATGAGTGTACGATTTTATTTTTGGCCTGTCTTTAACCATTTTCACTTTGTGTTGCAGGGACAGTGAGAAGGGTGCGAGAAATTTCCATTGAGTGTAGATTAGGCCCAGGTGATGGCACAATGGTTATACAAAGGAATGTCAATGTGATTAAAACAAATTTTAAAAAAATCTCTACACTTGATGGTATGAGTAAGTATAGAAAATAATTGAACCAAAATAATTCATGATTTAACTGCTTCTCTTGCCTGCATCTCATTGCTATTGTTTCTGAACGTGTACCAGACCAGGTATATATTGTGGTACTTAATACATAGTCAGAAGTTACAGGACACCAGGTTACAGTCCAACAGGTTTATGTGAAATCACAACTTTTCAGAGCACTGCTCCTTCGTCAGGTGAAGTCAACTGATGAAGGAGCAGCGCTTGTGAAAGCTTGTGATTTCAAATATACCTGATGGACTATAACTTGCTGTCGTGTGATTTCTGACCTTGTCTACCCTTGTCCAACACCAGCACCACCACCTCATGACTTAATACACAGCAGCTTATTGGAGAGGGAACCATTGCTAATAAAAGCCCTGTAAAAAAATGTGGGCTTGTTTTATCCAAAGTTGCTATCAGGGACATATCGGCAATTTCTCTCCCAGGCGCAATAAAAGCCCTTTGGTCTCTGACTTCTTTAGTTGACCCCCAAGCAAGTTCACTCAGTTGTTGGTAGTGACACAATCCCTGTGTCCACAATCTGTTGGCTTTAGCTCACTGACTTTCTGCCATGTCCTCCTACACCAAATATTGCAGGAACTAAGTTAAACCACTGGGTTGATTTCAATGTGGAATTACAAGGTCAATGTTGCAAGTATGAGGGATAATGAAGTCAAAACAAAGTACAATACGATGAAACAACACAGCAAGAAATGTGGAGAAAATAACATCTGAAAGTTTGTTACTGGATTTATAGAAGTGACTTTGAAAGGTAGGTTTTCTCATTTTTGACTCACGCTGCAAACGTGGATTGGAAATTCTGAAGCAGAAACAGAAATTGATGGTGAAACTCACCAGCATCTGTGAGGAGAAGCTAGAGTTAATGTTTTGAATCCAGTGAGTCAGTAATTCTATAAAATGGGTGAGACGGTGGCTCAGTGATTAGCACTGCTGCCTCGCAGCGCCAGGAACCTGGGTTTTATTCTAGCCTCAGGCGACTGTTTATGTGGAGTTTGCGCATTGTCCCAGGGTCTGTGTGGATTTCCTCCAGTTGCTCTGATTTCCTCCCACAGTCCAAAGATATGCAGGTTAGGTGGATTGTTCACACAAAATTGCCCATAGTGACCAGGAGGTGCGGGCTAGGTAGTTTAGCCATGGGGAATGCAGGGCTCAAATTACAAATGGTTTATTGTCATGTGTACTCAAGTCCTTGTAGGTACAAAACAAAGAAAAAAATGTCACATTACCTTACAGGGATTCATTAACTATAAGCTAGAAAATAAGAAAAAAGTTAAAAGGATAAACATTACAGTCAGCTAGACAGACAGATTACTAGATAAACATTACATTGCAGTAGGTCAGTACAGGGGGCTTCCACACGTGGTCTGACAAGGCTTGCAAGCCACTGACCAACCGTACTGATCTCCAGTCCAACATCCATCCTGCTCCTTTCCACACCTCAGCAGTTCTGCTCCATGCCTCCCCTCTGGGTTACAGGGAAAGGATGGAGGGTGGGGGGGGGGGGGGGTTGGGCCTGGGTGGGATGCTCTTCGGAGGGTCAGTGTGGACTTGATGGGCCGAATGGCCTGCTTCCACGCTGTAGAGATTCTATCACTCTTCAGAGCCACTGGACCTGCTGCATTTCTCCAGCAATTTCTGTTTTTGTTCCAGGTCTCCAGCATCCGCAGTTATTTGTTTTATTTTAGAACTTCTTGAGTCCATTGCTATTCCTCTTGTTGAGATTAGGGATTGAAAATGAGCTATTTCCTAATCTAATCTGAAAAACATCAGTCTGAATGAGTTCACAGAAAATTTACACTTGGCTCAAAAAATAATTCCCAGTCATTGACTTTGAGAAGCATTTTGCTGTGTTTATAGATTCCCTACAATGTAGAAACAGGCTACTTGGTGCCCAACAAGTCCACACCAACCCTCCGAAAAGTAATCCACCCAGACCCGTACCCTACATTTATCCCTGATGAATACACCTAACCTATCAATCCCTGAACAGTGTGGGCAATTTAGCATGGCCAATCCACCTCACCTGCACATCTTTGGGAGGAAACCGGAGCACCCAGTGGGAACCCACACAGACACGGGGAGAATGTGCAAACTCCACACAGACAGTCGCCCGAGGGTGGAATTGAACCTGGGTCCCTGGTGCTGTGAGGCTGCATAGCTAACCACTGAGCCACTGTGCCATGTTATACTCTGGATTTCATGCTATTTGTTTAATAAAAGAAGCTGCTTTAGATTTTAATATATCTAAATGATGCTAATCTTTTCAGGTCTCTTGAATGCTTCATCATGAATAGGACCACAGCCGTATGTTGGATGGTCATTCTGCTGGTAGCCACCTTCTGTGAGAATGGCACTTGCAAGGGAGGGAGAGGAGGGGCTCGGGGGTCAGCCCGGGGTTCATCCCGTGGGCGTCTCCGTGTACCCCGGGTACGGGTCAGTCACCCCAGTCGCTACGGGTCCTACAGCTCCAAAGCCCGAGTGGCAGTAGCAGGGGCAGCGGCTGGAGCTGCAGCTGGACTTGCAGTTGGATACGCAGCAGGCAGATTGCGGGGGTCGAGGCTGATTTGGGATGAGGATGCACAGAGCTACGTTAACATGAGCTGCGTCCCAGTCAAAAACTGCACATCCGACGGAGGAGTTTACAGCTATAGAGCCTGGACGTCCTCAGCCTCATCTTTCTGGCCTTCCTACAGCTTATCATCCATCTGTTCCGTGCTGACCTTCAAATATGTCCAACCTTAAGACCCCAGAGAGCGGTGCTCAGTGGCTCTACCACAGCTACAATCATCGGTCTCTTTAGGAAGTTCATCGGTGCTTTAGTATTGTTCATAGACACATCACTCATTTATGGCGTTGAATAGATTTAGACAGCATAGTAGATTATGAGTTATAACAGTTTCAGATAAGAATCAAACTGCAGTGTATTTATGGTTTTTTTTTTGCTGCGGTAATGTCAGTTTGCAAATTACGGCTATGTTGTGGTAGGAACTGATTAATATATGGAATTGTTACAAAGTTATCTTTAAAAATAAGTGCTGTTTCCATCAACCTCCACGTTTTCAATGCTCTGAGAAAGCTAAATGATCCACCAGTCCCTTCTGGGTTTCCTATCTGCTAGCCTTTGCAAATATGCCATCGTGAACACAAGGCAACATTGCATAAATGTGGCTAATTCTCTTAAAGTTTGATGTTACAGACAGTTCAGCAGACCATATGAAAAGTTATTTTTATAAATTTGGCAGGATTCTGATGGATGTTAGATTGTATCTGGTAAGAAGCCAAGACTGTACATACTGACCACTTCCAGATGTACTTCGCTACAGAATTTGAATTGCTCCATTTTTAAAAAATATTGATAAAGGGAAATTGTGGTAATGTATTTCTTTCATTGGAGCAATATTAAAACTCTCCTCATGCAGAATGTGGAGTATAACTGCCTTATTGGTACTTGGAACATTTGATGCCAATTGGATCTGTCATTGTGTTAGTAGAAGCTGGAGTCCAACTAGTATTTATGAGATACAACAGAGATATTTCCATATCTGAGAGAGTCCAAAACTAAAGGCCATAAATATAAGACTTAGTATTAAGGGATTTCTGGAGAATTATTTTTTATCAAGAGTTGTGAGAATGCAGAACTCAGTACCGCATAAAGCTTGACTTGTAGTTCACAGGAAGTTAGCTAAGGACCAGAGAGAGAAAGGAATAGATGGATGTATTGGCATGTCCTGAGGTGAAGTAAATCGAACGAGTGTAGGTTTAAGTGGAGCATTGGCTACATTGCTTGGACAGAACAACCTATCTGTGTGCTGTAGTGTTCAACGTAACGAGTTGTCCAACTAAGTGATTTAATATTACACTTAGTGTTTTCAAACAGATGTTATCATAGGTGAAAATTACAAATGTTCTGACAGCTCATGACTTTAACCTGAACAGGCAACAAGAACATTCAGTCAAAGCAGTGAAATTTGTGTTTGAAGCTAATATTTCAATATATGGACTCCACAGGTGTCCCTGGGCTATGGAACAAACAAAATCAGGTTGATTCAGTGAGAAAGTGTGTGCATATGAGGAAAATCTGTTTAAGCATCAGGAGCTGAAGCAATAGTGCACTCGGATGATAGCATAGAATCCCATAACACAGGAGGCTACTTGGCCCACTGAGCTATACTGGTTCTTTGAAAGCACTACCCAATTAATACCACTCCCCTGTTCTTTTTCCAAAACACTGCAAATCTTTCTTTCCATGTCTTTATCCAGTTTCCTTTTGAAAGTTATCATTGAATCTGTTTCTATGACCCCCTCAGGAAGTGCACTGGAGATCATAACTCACTATGTTAAAACATTCCTCATAACCCCTCTGCTGTATTCGCCATCTACCTTAAATCTGGGGCTTTTTATTATTGACTATCCTGATGGTTGAAAGAATTTTTCCCCTTTTCCTCAGACTCCAGACAATTTTGAACACTTCTTCTGCTCTGTATCACAAAAGGAAAATCTACAAAATTCTTAAACATTATCTTGATTCAGTTGATAGCAACAGATTTTCATTCTTCAAAATACTACCCTTTCCCTTTATGTGTGCAGTCTTAGGGTGACCAGGGCTTTCACCCCTGACATTAACTGATTAAACATAAATGCATCCTGATCGATTTTAGAACAATATCTCACAGTATTTTTCATTTAAGAAAACCATCTAAGTCAGTGTAGCTGGTGTTGGTGAATTGAATTGAATTTATTGTCACGTGTACTGAGGCAAGTGAAAAGCTTTGTCTTGCGAGCAATACAGACAGATCACAAAGTAGCATAGATAGTAAATATATGTAACAGTGGCAAAAACAAAAACACAGGTATAGGCGAATGTTAAGAGTTTGTGAGTCCATTCAGTATTCTAACAACAGTAGGGTAAAAACTGTTACGAAACCGGCTGATGCGTGTGTTCAGGCTTCTGTACCTTCTCCCCGATGGTAGAGGTTGTAGAAAAACATTGCCAGGGTGGGATGGATCTTTGAGAATGCTGGCAGCCTTTCCTTGACAGTGGGATCACTGCATTATTGTTACTTTTAGAAAGATAGGGGCAGCAGATACAAGGGAACACCACCACCTGCAAGTTCTCCTGCAAGCCACTCACCAGCCCGACTTGAAGATATATCGCTGTTCCTTCACTGTCACTGTGAGAAAAATAACCTGGACCTCCGGCCCCAATCACACTAAAGTGATTCAAGATGGCAGCCCATAACCACCTTCTCAAGGACGATGAAAGATAGGCAATAAATGCTGGCCTGAGCAGAAATACCCAAAACCTGACAGTGTATTTTAAAAATACCCATGACAATCTATATAAAAATATAGGACATTTATTCTACAGGATGGACTAAATGTAAATTTGCTTCAACAATAAGCCCTTACCCAACAGAAATCTTTATTGCTGGAACAGCACAGCAGGTCAGGCAGCATCCAGGGAACAGGAGATTCGACGTTTCGGGCACAGGCCCTTCTTCAGGAAGGGCCTGAAGAAGGGCCTGTGCCCGAAACGTCGAATCTCCTGTTCCCTGGATGCTGCCTGACCTGCTGTGCTGTTCCAGCAATAAAGTTTCAACTTTGATCTCCAGCATCTGCAGACCTCACTTTCTCCTCCAACAGAAATCTGTCAATCAATTTTGAAAATTTTCAAATAGAATTACATAAAGTATTTTGATTGCCAAACTACTTTTTCCTTTAAATTTTAAACCTTCTTTCTCTCAATAGAAGGTGCAAGGTTTAGATATAATAAAACCCTGATGGGGAAAAGCAGTGACTTAACCTCTGCATATAATGGAGAGTTGCGGGTCTTTACTGTCAAACCAATTTGTAGATAGATATTAAAGCCGGAAAAACTCAGCAGGTCAAAGTAACTTTAAGAGACAGAGAGAGAGAGAGATTAATGTTTTAGTTTGATGCTGTTTAATCAGAACTAAGGAGAAACAGAAGCAAGGAGCACAATTTAAAAATAAAATGTATTTTATTGCTGAGTTGAAAGTTCATTGAGCAAACCTACATCCAGAATCTCAACTTGAGCTACAAATCTTCTCAAAACTCACTAATAAAATGTATGCCATTTAGGACTGAGATGAGGAGAATTTCTTTTGCACAGAGTTATGAATCTTTGGAATTCTTTACCCAAGAAGACTGGAGAAGCTCAGTCTTCCAGCATGCTTAAAGTAAGGGTCGATAAGATTTCTAATTACCAATAGCGTGGATTTTGGAGTTAGTGTGGGTAAAAGCAATGATAATTTTTAATAGTGGAACAGGTTTGATGGGCTGAATGGCCTACTATTTTTCCTAAATGTAAGTCTTTTAAGTGGTGATGGGGACGCTGGAGGGATGAAGATCATAGATCTTCCATTTCTACTTTTCTTCAGTTCTAATGAAAGGTCATTGGTCTGAAACACTACCATGGTTTCTCACCACTGATGCAGCCAGATCTGCTGAATTTTTCCAGCATTTTTATGTTACCTAAAATTTTACAACATTCAGTGTTTTGCTTTTGTGCTATGAATAGTTTTGTAGCCTATTTGAAGTTCCTTTGATATTTTAAAAGTGGAAATGATGTTTCAAACATTTTATATAGTAACAAGTAATTTAGTTACAATAATACTGCCAATAATATTTTATAAGGTAATGTTATGGGAAGAACAGGTTTCCATTTTATATGCAGTCCAAAGGAAGTGCTCAAAATGATAACTACTCTCTAAGCTGCTTTGTGGTGTACTGTTACAGAGAATGCGTTGTTTGGTGAATTTATATACTTGGTAAATTGTAATGTTACATTTTATGATGTGACAAAATATTTGAAACTTTTCTTGGATAGACTAAAACTGTGTAACTTACATCAACATTATGTGCCCCAATATTCTGTATTGTTAATAAGTTGTAATGGTTTCCGTTTGGTGATCCCTTCACTGTATGAAAAAATATTTCCTTACAATAAAAGACTTATTGCACAGTGTTTTATCATTAAAATGATCCATTTTAGTTAGAAGTGAGGAAGATTAAGTTGTTCCATTGATAAAATATATTCTTGTTTTATGTGCAAACTTCACACAGTCAGTCGTCTGAGGCGGGAATGTGAATGGGACATGTCTTATCCTCTTGCAACTATATAAGTCTGTTCCAGAAACAATTACATAAATGATTTGCACCATAAGATGATGTTAACAGTTTAGGGACACAGATCATTCAAGCAGACGATTCATCAATGTCATTCGTACAAAAATTTATTATGGATGCTGTGAGTTTTACATTTCCCCGGTCTGATCCCACTTTATTGCCTCAAACTTGCTGAAACCCTAGAGGTTGGGGCCAGCTTCAGCTACTGACCAATGGTAGAGGGCTTAGCTTTTGATTTTACCGTGGTTATAGAGAGGAGTTCATTATGATGGGAATTGTTTCAACTACAGCGTTTAAAAAACTTATTACAGGACTTGGCGTGGTGGTTAGCACTGCTGCCTCACAGTGCCAGAGACCTGGGTTCAATTCCCGCCTCAGATGACTGACTGTGTGAAGTTTGCACATTCTCCCCGTGTCTGCGTGGGTTTCCTCTGGGTGCTCCGGTTTCCTCCTACAGTTCAAAAATGTGCAGGTTAGATGAATTGGCAATGCTAAATTGCCCATAGTGTTAGGTGCAGGGGTAAAATGTAGGGGAATGGGTCTGGGTGGGTTGCGCTTCGGCGGGTCGGTGTGGACTTGTTGGGCCGAAGGGTCTGTTCCCACAATGTAAGTAATCTAATCTTTCTTTGGAATCTGAAGAAGGGTTACACCTGAAACGCTGACTTCTCCACCTCCTGATGCTGCCTGGCTTGCTGTCTTCTTCCAGCTTCCTGCTTGTCTACTTTGGATTCCAGCATCTGCAGGTTTTTTTTGTCGCGAACTTTTTTTGGTACCAGCAATCAGGCCTCAAAGTTCTGTGTTAGGCCACACCCAGTTGACTTCTCCACCTCCTGATGCTGCCTGGCTTGCTGTCTTCTTCCAGCCTCCTGCTTGTCTACTTTGGATTCCAGCATCTGCAGGTTTTTTTTGTCGCGAACTTTTTTTGGTACCAGCAATCAGGCCTCAAAGTTCTGTGTTAGGCCACACCCACCAAAAATAGGAAAAAACAAAGACTTAAAAGATTCTTAGACTGTTAGTGTTTATTTGGGGTTTCATGGCAGCCATTCCTGTTTTGAAGCTTGTGACTCCCACTCTCACAGGTTGGGTAATGTCACAGACGATTGTCTCCTCCACGCCAATATATCTGTCTACTTAGACAGTTTTTAGGAGGTGACTTTTTTTCTAAAATTTAAGCTTTTTTTGATGAAGTACAAAGGTTCCCAAAGCCCAGGACACCACCATGTCTGAGAACATGAGGAGACATGCTGAAATAAAATCAACAATTAGTGATTTGTGGATGCCGGTGATAGGGTTTTTTTTTAAAGAGAACAGGTTAAAGGAGGAAGTGAGTATTCTCTCGTCCTTTAATTAACGTCCTCCACGTTTTGAGGTGTTGAATCTGAACTGCAATAAAGGAATGGCTATGTACTGGGATCTGATAATAATGGACTGTTTGCAGAAGCTGAGATCACATTAGTACTGAAGAAAGACAATATAAACAAGGTTGTCAAATGATTCTGTTTTAGATTACTGCACTCAAGATCTGACAATGTTTGTTTTAAGTGTTTCTGATGATGGCTATACATGAAAGCAGATTCACATGGCATTCTTTAAACTATGCTGTAACAATGACCTAATATAGCACTGGTAAAGCAAGTCAGGGCATGCCTTATACACCTAAGGTAGGGTCTTGGGGAGTGTTGCTGAACAAAGAGGTGCAGGTGCATAGTTCCTTGAAAGTGGAGCCACAGGCAGTCGGGATAATGAAGATGGCCTTTGGTATGCTTGCCTTTATTGGACAGTTCATTCAGTATAGGAGTTGGGAGGTCATGTTGCGGCTCCACAGGACATTGGTTAGCCCACTTTTGGAATACTGCATTCAATTCTGATCTTCCTGCAACAGAAAAGATGTTGTGAAACCTGAAAATGTTCAGAAAAGACTTACAACAATGTTGCCAGGGTTAGAAGATTTGAGCTGGAGGGCCAGGCTGAATAGGATGGGGCTATTTTCCCTGGAATGATGAAGGCTTATAGAGGGTACCTGATAGAGGTTTATAAAATCTTGTTGGGCCGAAGGGCCTGTTTCCACACTGTAAGTAATCTAATCTAATCTAATCTAATCTAATCTATTTTCCCTGGAATGATGAAGGCTTATAGAGGGTACCTGATAGAGGTTTATAAAATCATGAGGGACATGGATAAGGTGAATAGTAAAGGTATTTTCCCCAGGGGTGGGGGAGTCCACAACTAGAAGGCACAGGTTTAAGGTGAGAGAGGAAAGATTTAGATGGGATCCAAGGGGCAATGTTTTCATGCAGAGGGTGGTGCATATATTGAATGAACTGCCTGAGAAGGTAGTGGAGGATAGTACAATTACAAAATTTAAAAGGCATCTGGATGGGTACATGAAGAAGGGTATAGAGGGGGATATGGGCCAAATGCTGGGAAATGGGACTAGATTAATTTAGAATAATTGGTTGGCATGGGTGAGTTGGACTGAAGGGTGTGTTGCCACGCTGTGCATCTCTATGACATGTTAAAGTACAAAATGGAAGCAGCAATGATAGATCAGGGGAAAGGAACTATTTTTGCCAAATGATGTGATGGATTCAAAATTGCTTGAATTAATTTTTATTTTACTCTTTTCCATAATTTATATTTTATACACAGCATCAAATGCAGCAGAAATACACAAATAGTGATCGAGTTAAGATGCCGCATGCTTCATGATAAAGCACATCATTACCTACTGTAAATTTGTTTGATGTTTGAGCTGAATGTATATAAAAAAAACTCCACAGTATTCACAACCTGGAACGTGAGGGGACATGAGCATACCTTTCACGATCCCTTTAGTAAATGGACTATACCCACTTGTTATTTTCACAAAGGTAACTGGGTGTCTTCTAGCTGCCACAGGGGAATTAAAGGTCATTTGGACTTGCACTAAAACTAAAGTGAATTCGGAAATTCAATGCATTAAACTTCGTAATGGTGATTTTAGTGCTGTCTCATATTGATTTAAATAATGGCTGCTGCACCCAGAATAGATAAAAGAATCTAAATGCATTGTGATACATTCCATATTCAACAGTACAATGTGATCTTTAAAGAATGGATTGGACACAAGAGTGAACCCCAAGAGTCTAATGCCACTGAAGGGACCGAAATGGAACAATTTCCAGTGGACACAGAACAAATCTAATGAATCTAGGACAATGCAGAGCAAATTTAGGTTTGTCACATAGAGGACATACCAAAATAACCGACCACGTTTTATGCAAACGCAAACCTTTAATCATTTCAAAAATCACTTCTGACACAGCAGACCACAATTCATCTTGGAGAATAAAGATAATTAACTAAAAGTTTGGGGTGGTGACGGGGCACATATGCTCCTGAGGAGCTATTCAATAAGAAAATATTACAAAAGATGGAATTAAATAACTTTTAACAATATATATACTTGCTTAAAAATGATAAATACTAAAGACAAGATGACAATGAAATGGAAAGGAGTTACTGAATCTAAAGTTTTGAATGAATATTGATAATGTAAACACAACCAGTATAATGAACCTGGGCATACAACTGAAGTTCATTAATTTATTCAAATCAAATCTTCTTGTGACACTGTCAGCACTTGCTATGTTAACTAATATTCAAAAAAACAATTGAAGTTAGTCATTTCTTAATTTTGACTAAAAATGGGGCAATTGTGAAACTTCTTTATGTAACCTAGTTTTATTGAAGACTGCGTCGATATCTTGACCGACTTGCAGAAAACTACACTGCATATTTTTAACCAAAACTACTCAGTTTTTATCTGATCTGAAAAGGCAGTAGTGATGGATTTATTGTTCAGTTCTTTATTTTTGTCATGAGTATTATATTCAGGCTGTTTCCAAACATTTGGCATTTGTACAAGAGTCCCCGGCTTTATTTGGTTGTCATTCCCAAAACTCACTGAGAATGAAACCCTTGAACTTTGAATATAAAGCAGCCATGCTCCACATGTTCATCAGTCAGGTAACTTTCATTTTTGTATTAGTATTTCACATGACGTGAAAGGTGTTTTAAGAAGTGCTCCAATACACTGTGATGCAGATATTTCCCACAATGGAACACTGGCCATGTCAAATCTTTGGTAAGATGTTCTGTTCTTCATTGTTTCAAGCTAGATGCGTTAACGTCAGTCCAGCATGACCTTTCCCAGTTCACCTTTCCGAAATGCCCTGATGAAGTCATATGCAGCTGCACTGTAGTTTGGCATGAGAATGTTAATGTCACCTAGAAATTGCAGCACAGACAGTAATTTCGATTCAGCCATGTACAACTTCAATTAAATGCCATCAGACGCTAATCACATCAAACATTAATAAGGAGGCACCAACACATTTGGGTCTTTCATTCTAAAGTGTGAATTATTACTCAACTTGAAAAAATATTCATGCTTTTAATTATCTGATCTAAATATGCAATGCTATCGCAATAGGTAAGTATCACTCTAACATAGGAAATGATTTAATGATTTGATATTGTGTACTTTATCAGCACGAATCTCTTACTTTTCGAAGGAAGTTGGATTTAATTTCAGTTAGGAATAAAAGTTTGATAATGTACTACCTACCAACACCAGTGATGGCTTTTACTTTCTGTGTCTTGCCGAGTTTGACGGCTATTTTTTTGAGCACAGTCTGCAGATCATCACAAGGCTCTCCCAGCTGATATCGCTCAACGTAACTGGAAGACAGGCACAGCAGCCTCTTGAATAATCTGAACCCAAATCTAATTCAATTATTTCACAAACAGCTAATGAATGTGTTCCTTTTAGTGCCAGGCTTGGCTCAGTACTGCACTCTGAAACAGTAGGGTATTTGTGCACACAATCTAGGCTGTGGAGGGGGAGGTGGTTTCTGGGTGCGGTGGTGGTAATAAACTGAGCAACCCACCAGTCATTCCAGCCTCAGGGAACTGTCTATGAGGAGTTTGCACTTTGGCCCTGTGTCTGTGCGGATTTCCTCCGGTTTCCTCCCACAGTCCAAAGATGCGCAGGCTTGAACTGGGATGTGGAACTGCCTGATCTCATCTTTACTAAATGTTACCATACTCCCAAGCAGCACGCATGTAAACAGTAGTTAGAAACAGGAACCAGCGTGATTTTCTTCCACTGGGTAAATGATTACTCCCCTCCTGCCACTCAGTTTCTCCACACAAACAAACATTCAATGAAAATCAATTCAATGAAAACCAGCAAAAGTGGATCTCAGGTATGATGGTCTGGAGGATGATAGGCAGAATCAGGAAAATGGATATTACGTTTGCATTTCCCCACACCCGAGCTCTGTTGTTGCTGAGCCACCTGATTATCTACTAAGAAGCAGCATTTTACAGCGGAGTGAATCAGATCTGGGGTTCTTGTACACATTTGTACATCCAAATGATGTAAATGTGAATGCAACAATGAACCGAGGTTTGCATCCCCTTCGTACATGCCCATCGCCAACTTTAAGGGCATTTAAATGGTTATTGGATAAACATATGGATGAAAATGGAATAGTGTAGGATAGACGGGCTTCAGATTGGTTCCACAGGTCTGCACAACATTGAGGGCCGAAGGGCCTGTACTGTGCTGTAATGTTCAATGTCCTATCCATCAAGAAGCATATACATATTAGAGCCAGAGGGACATACAGACTTACAATTAAAGAATCTGAATATTTAGCAGTTGAGTGATTAATGAAACAGGAAGTATTTAGATGATGTGTTCGCCCCAATTTAGACATAACTATCTAAACAATTCCAAGATCATTATTGTCCAGAGTATGCAGCATAAAAAACACCCTTCCATTCAGATTACAGCATGTGGAAATGCAACATTCAGTCCAGTGAATGAACCGTTAGGAATTAATCCACTTCAAAAAGTGGTTGTAAAATAACTCTTACTCAAACTTCTGTTGTTTATTCAGCGTGAAAAGTAGATAATCTGCAATTATTTCTTCTCCTACCAAGTGGTCCAATATAGTTCCTGTGGGAAATGCAAATGACAAAGTTACTAAATAAGAAGGAAAGAAAGAAAAATCTTGCATTGAGGGAACACTTTTTAGATGCTCATGACCCAAAGTAGTTCATTGCCAATTGAGTACTAATAAAGTGTAGTCACTCTGCTCAACAGCTAGTTAACAGGCAGCAGGATTCCACAAATATCAAGGAGATGAACAGCCAGATATTTTTTTCTTCAGTATTGGTTGAGTGTTATTGGTGACCCACTTGAAGAACTCCCATATTTCTATGGGACCTTTTACATCTACAGACAGGATCTTAGGTTTAACAGCTCACCCGAAGATAGGTGCTGAGCTGCCTTGAACTGTTGCTGGTCGTTTGGCGTTGTTACATCCACAATGTCACAAGGGAGGGCATTCCATAGGATTTTGACCCAGTAATACCAAGAAACAGCAATAGATTATCCCAGTCAGGATGGTCAGTGGTTTGAAGGGGAACTTTCAGAGGGTGGTGTTCCAATGTATCTGCTGGGCCTGTCCTTCTAGATGGCATTGGTCATGGGTTTGAAAGGTATATACTGAGCCTTGGTGAGTTACTGCAGTGCCTGTTGTAGTTGGTACACACTGCTGCTACTGTGCTTCAGTGATGGAGGGAGTGAATATCTGTAGTTGCCACTGGTGATGCCAGTATATGTCAAGGGAATATTGTTAGATTTTCATAAAAGCAAACGGCTATAGATGCTTGAAATAAAACCAGAATGCTGGAGAAACACAGCAAGTCTGGCAGCATTTGTGAAGAGAAAAATAAGGTTAATATTTCAAGTCCAAAGACTCTTCCTTGGAAGAGTCCAAAGTTTCGACGAAGGGTCACTGGATGGAAATGTTAACTCTGTTTCTCCCTCCTCAGATGCTGCCAGACCTGCTGAGTTTCTCCAGCATTCTCTGTTTTATCACAGGTTACATTTCTATTGTTCGAGATGGCCTTTGCATGCTACCTGGACTGCTTCAGTACCTGAGGAGTCGTGCTGACCATTGTGTAATCATCAGTGAACATCCCCACTTCTGATCTTACGATGGGGGGAAGTTAATTAATGAAGTCAGCAAGCTTAGATCTCATGGAATACAGGGAGAACTCACCATTTGGATACAGAACAGGCTCAAAGGTAGAAGACAGAGGGTGGTGGTGGAGGGTTGTTTTTCAGACTGGAGGCCTGTGACCAGTGGAGTGCCACAAGGATCGGTGCTGGGTCCTATACGTTTTGTCATTTACATAAATGATTTGGATGCAAGCATAAGAGGTACAGTTAGTAAGTTTGCAGAGGACACCAAAATTGGAGGTGTAGTGGACAGCGAAGAAGGTTACCTCAGATTACAATGGGATCTTGATCAGATGGGCCAATGGGCTAAGAAGTGGCAGATGGAGTTTAATTCAGATAAATGTGAGGTGCTGCATTTTGGGAAAGCAAATCTTAGCGGGACTTACACACTTAATGGTAAGGTCCTAGAGGGTGTTGCTGAACAAAGAGACCTTGGAGTACAGGTTCATAGCTCCTTGAAAGTGGAGTCGCAGGTAGATAGGATAGTGAAGAAGATGTTTGGTATGCTTTCCTTTATTGGTCAAAGTATTGAGTACAGGAGTTGGGAGGTCATGTTGCAGCTGTTGAGTACAGGACATTGGTTAAGCCACTGTTGGAATATTGCATGCAGTTCTGGTCTCCTTCCTATCGGAAAGATGTTGTGAAACGTAAAAGGGTTCAGAAAAGATTTACAAGGATGTTGCCAGGGTTTGAGGATTTGAGCTATAGGAGAGGTTGAGTAGGCTAGGGCTGTTTTCCCTGGAGGCTGAGGGGTGACCTTATAAAGATTTCTAAAACCATGAGGGGCATGGATAGGATAAATAGACAAAGACTTTTCCCTGGGGGTGGGGGAGTCCAGAACTAGAGGGCATAGGTTTAGGGTGAGAGAGGAAAGACATAAAACAGACCTAAGGGGCAAGTTTTTCACTCACAGGGTGGTGCGTGTATGGAATGAGCTACCAGAGGAAGCGGTGGAGGCTGGTACAATTGCAACATTTAAAAGGCATTTGGAGGGGTATATGAATAGGAAGGGTTTGGAGGAATATGGGCCGGGTGCTGACAGGTAGGACTAGATTGGGTTGGGATATCTGGTCGGCATGGACAGGTTGGACCGAAGGGTCTGTTTCCGTGCTGTATATCTCTATGACTCTATAAGTGTTGAGGATGACGGGGCCTTAGACATTAGTTAGGGAAACCAAGGGGTGTTGTGGTGAAGTGGTAGTCTCCCTCTCTCTGATCCAGGATACCCAGGATCAAGTCCCAGCTGCTCCAGAGCTGTGTAATAACATCTCCGAACACAGGTTTGAAAATACCTAGCTTGAGAAAGTTGCAGTGATGTCCTGGAGCCGAAATGATTGACCTCCAACAACCTCAACCACATTCCTTTCTGCCAGATATGACTCCAACAGAAAATGCACGGAGAATCTAATAAAAGTTATCTTTTAAAGACAGAATAACAGGTTTTAGTTCTTTGACTGCTGAAAGAATCTCACTCAGCTCAATATAAGCCCAATGCTGATTGGAAATTTTGCCCTGCATGCACTTTTAAAAGGTTAACATCATATTAGTTCACAGTTCTCAGTGTTTACCTCCATAATAACATGTTAGCTGCACACAGGTTTCTGTTAATAAACACAGAAGATCAAAGCATACCACAGAGTGCCAGTTTCATTCCAACTTCCAAACTTTCTATACGTGGAGAAAAGACGCCGGGAGTATCTAATAGATACATGAGGGGCCTTTCACAAACCTGTGGAACACACAACATGAATAAAAAAACCATTCTCCTCCATTCTGAAGGACAAGGAAAGGTGACAAGAAAAATATACGCTATCCAGTCAAATGTACAGCTGGGTGACAAACCACACATCACTTCTGGGTTGAAAAGGTGGGAAAGCAGGGTTTATCGTCTTAATTGGCTTTTCCCTGAAGTGAAACTGATCTGAGATGAACTTTGCTTTAATTTTTACTTGTTCTTATCTGCCTTAGGTCATTAACACAGGTGCCATGGGATGGCGGCTTATCAAGCTTTTCAGTATTTTTTTTGTAAAAATACATGTGACAAGAAATTGCTGCTCTGTTCTCACTATCCAGTCTAAATGTGAAGTAAATATTTGAGCTGGTTGAGAGTTTCCACTGGCTCTTATCAAATAATAAAGGTTACAAACACTGCATTCCTTTACCAGTTTCTATATCACACTCCAAATATTGCTTCAACAGCTAAAGGTGTACACAGTGAGGTATTTCAAGAATGAGTTTATTTCGTGACCAGAAATTTCATTTTATTTTAAAAAAATACCAAGTGTTACCATCAGATACTTAACAGAATCTCAGAAGGCCATTCAGCCCCATTGTCTCTGCGTTGGCTCTCTGAACAATGCCTTCTCATGGAAGCCCTGCACATTGTTCTTATTCAGATAACAACTCAATTCTTTCCTGAATGCCTCGATTAAATCTGGCTCCACCACAAAATCTCAGGTATTACAGTGCAGATCCTAAACACACACTGTGTGATAAACCTTTCCCTCTTACCACTGTTGCTTCGTTTGCCAATTAACTTATACCTGTGCCCACTTGATCTGGGTTTTCCACAACTGGGAACAGTGATTCCCCTGACCCCTCGTGATTTTGAATAACTCTACATGGTGACAGACAGTATACCAGCATACAAATGAGGCAGGTTGGACAGTCAAAAGAGGAGGTGTTCGTCTCAGTTAGGATCCCTTTGTGAAAGAAGTTTCCAAGGGCTCAAGATGCATCAATTGCAGAGTTTTCACTTAAGCAATGCCTTGATCTCTTGTTCATGTTAAGGGAGCCAGATGGCTAAAGGGAACCAGCTTGAGATACAAGCATCAACTCAACTTAAACTGAGAATGATAGCTTCCTTCCTCAGCAGCGGGACCAGTGAGAGCGAGGACCAGGAATGTAAGCTTTCCTCTTAAAGACTTACCTCGCGAAAGCTCAACAGGAGTGGACGCGGACACGGGGATGGGGATTACTGGGCACATGAACTGATATATTTGGGCTGTGGCTAAACCCAGGACACTACAAGTGTAGTGTCTCCCACCCATCCTCCTCCTCTAACCAAATAAAAACACCGTGTGTGGAGGATTGGTAAGGTAAGGCTTTTTGTTGTTTTTTTTTTCATTTATTCAATCTCTCTTGGCATTTTAGAACAGAGGGGGATGGAGGCGAGGGCAGTTGCATGTTCCTCCTTCAGGATATGGGAGATAAGGATCACTAGTGTCTGTGTTGACTCCGCCTGTGAGAAACGCACTCGACCCCAGCTCCTCATAGACCGCGTTAAGGAACTGGTGCTGGACAAACTTCGGATCATTCGGGAGGCTGAGGGGCTGATAGAGAGGAGTTATAGGGAGGTAATCACACCTAAGTTAGCGGATAAAGGTAGCTGGGTGACTTTCAGGAGAGGGAAAGGAAATAGGCAGTCAATGCAGAGACACCAATGGCTATTCCCCTCAATAATAAGTATACTGCTTTGGATACTGTTGGGGGACGGCCTACTGGGGAAAGCCACAGTGGCCAGGTCTCTGGCACTGAGCCTGACTACGTGGCTCGGAACGGAAGAGGGGAGAATAGGAGATTCAATGGTGAGAGGGACAGACAAGAGATTCTGTGGTCACGAGCGAGACTCCTGGATGGTATGTTGTCTCCTGGGTGCCAGGGTCAGGGATGTCTCAGATCGAGTCTACAGGATTTATAAGGGGGTGGGAGAGCAGCCAGAAGTCGTGGTATACATCGGTACCAATAACATAGGTAGGGAAAGGGAGGAGGACCTGAAGAGAGAATATAGGGAGTTAGGTTGGAAGCTAGAAGGCAGAACAAGCAAAGGAGTAATCTCAGGATTGGTACCAGTGCCACAGGCTAGTGAGGCTAGGAACACAGAGTGAGTGCAGATGAACACGTGGCTGCAGATCTGGTGGAGGAGGGAGGGCTTCAGGTATATGGATAATTGAGATAACTTCTGGGGAAGGTGGGACCTGTACAAGAAGGACAGGTTGCACCTGATCTGGAGGGGCACCGATACCCTGGGCAGGAAGGTTTGCTAGGGCTCTTCGGGAGGGTTTAAACTAGATTGGCAGTGGGGTGGGAACTGGAGCTACAGATCAGATGATAGAGTAGATAGTGAACAGACAGATGCAGCATGCAGTGAGTCTGTGAGGAGGGATAGACAGCTGATAGGGCAAAGGTGCAGTCAGTGTGATGGGCTTAAGTGCGTCTATTTTAATGCAAGAAGTATCAGGAATGAGGGTAAGAACTCAGAGCATGGATCAGTACTTGGAACTATGGTGTTGTTATCACAGTGGTGGGAATGGTCTTTGGATGTTCCATGGTTCAGATGTTTCAAAAGGAAGGGGTTGGGGGAGGTAAAAAGAGGTGGGGGAGTGGCATTGCTAATCAGGGATAGTATAACACCTGCAGAAAGGGAAGTTGGCAAGGAGAGTTTGTCTGCAGAGTCAGTATGGGTGGAAGGCAGAAACAGGAAAGGAGCAGTCACTTTATTGATAGTTTTCTACAGACTCGACCCCCCCACCCTCCCCCACCCCACAGCAACAGAAACATGGAGGAGCAGATTGGGAGGCAGAGTTTGGAAAAGGGCAGAAGTAACAGGGTTGTTGTCATGGGTGGCTTTAACTTCCCTAATATTGATTGGAACCTCCTTAGTTAAAATAGTTTGAATGGAGCAGTTTTTGTCAAGTGTGTCCAGGAAGGGTTCCTGAAGCCATATATAGATAGGCGACTAGAGGGGAGGCCATATTGGATTTTGTGCTGGGCAATAAACTATGCCAGGTGTTCGATCTCTCAGTGGGAAAGCATTTCAGTGACAGTGATCACAACTCCCTGACATTTGCTTTGTCATGGAAAGGAATAGGAGCAGATGGTATGGGAAAGTATTTAACTGGGGGAGGGGGAATTACAATGCTATTAGGGAGGAACTGGGATGCCTACATTGAGAACAGATGTTCTCAGGGAAATGCACGGCAGAAATGTGGAGGTTATTCAGGGAGCACTTGCTGATAGTGCTGAATAGGTTTGTCCCACTGAGGCAAGGACAGGATGGTAGGGTGAAGGAACCTTGGGTGACAAGGGATGTGAAACTTCTAGTCAAGAGGAAGAAGGAAGTTTACTTAAGGTTGAGGAAGCAAGGTGCAGACAGGGCCCTAGAGGGTTACAAGGTAGCCAGGAAGGAAATGAGAATGGACTTAGAAGAGCTAGAAGGGGGCATGAGAAAGCTTTAGCAGATAGGATTAAGGAAAACCCTAAGGCTTATGTGAGGAACAACAGGATGGCCAGAGTGAGGGTAGGGCCAATCAGGGATAATAGAGGGAACTTGCACCTGAAGTCAGAGGAAGTAGAGGAGGTCCTTAATGAGTACTCTGCTTCAGTATTCACTACTGAGAGGGACCTTGACATTTCTGAGGACAGTGTGAAACAGACTGATATGCTTGAACAGGTTAACATTAAGACGGAGGAAGTGCTGAAAAATTTGAAAAACATAAAAGATAGATAAATCCCCTGAGCCAGATGGGATATACCCAAGGTCACTACAGGAAGTGAGGGAAGAGATTGCTGCACCTTTGATGATGATCTTTGTATTCTCACTGTCCACTGGAGTAGTACCAGATGATTGGAGGGTGGCAAATGTTATTCCCTTGTTCAAGAAAGGGAATAGGGATAACCCTGGGAATTACAGGCTAGTCAGTCTGACGTCTGTGGTGGGCAAATTATTGGAGAGGATTCTGGAAGACAGGATTTATGACTGTTTGGAAAACCATAATTTGATTAGAGATAGTCAGCATGGCTTTGCAAGGGGCAGGTCATGCCTCACAAGCCTTACTGAATTCTTTGAGGATATGACAAAACACATTGATGAAGGTAGAGCAGTGGATGTGGTGTATATGAATTTTAGCAAGGTGCTTGATAAGGTTCCCCATGGTAGGCTCATGCAGAAAGTAAGGAGGTATGGGATACAGGGAAATTTGGCTGTTTGGATACAGAATTGTCTGGCTCATAGAAGACAGAGGGTGGTAGTAGGAAAGTATTCAGCCTGGAGCTCAGTGACTAATGGTGTTCCACAGGGATCGGTTCTGGGATCTCTGCTCTTTGTGATTGTTACAAATGACTTGTTTGAGGAATTGGAAGGGTGGGTTAGTAAATTTGCCGATGACGCAAAGGTTGGTGGAGTTGTGGATAGTGTGGAGGGCTGTTGTAGGTTGCAATGGGACATTGACAGGATGCAGAGCTGGGCTAATAAGTGACAGATGGGGTTCAACCTGGAAAAGTGTGAAGTGACTAATTTTGGAAGTTCAAATTTGTATACGAAATACACGGTTAAAGGCAGGATTCTTGGCAGTGTGGAGGAACAGAGGGATCTTGCGGTCCATGTCCATAGATCCCTCAAAGTTGCCACCCAAGTTGATAGGATTGTTCAGAAGGTATATGGCGTGTTGGTTTTCATGAGCAGGGGGATTGAGTTTAAGAGCCGTGAGGTTATACTGCAGCTCCACAGAGCCCTGGTTAGACTACACTTGGAATTTTGTGTTCAGTTCTGGTCACCTCATTATCAGAAAGATGTGGAAGCTTTACAGAGGGTGCAGAGAGGTTTACCAGGCTGCTGCCTGGACTGAAGGGCATGTCTTATGAAGAAAGGTTGAGGGAGCCAGGGCTTTTTTCATTAGGGCGAAGAAGGATGAGAGGTGATTCGATAGAGGTGTACAAGATGATGCGAGGCATAGATAGAGTGGATAATTAGAGACGTTTACCCATGGCGGAAACGTCTATCATGAGGGGTCATAACTCTAAGGTAATTGGAGGACGGTTTAGGGGAGAAGTCTGAGGTGGGTTCTTTACACAGAGAGTGGTGGGTGCGTGGAATGCACTGCCAGCAGTGGTAACAGAGTCAGATACATACGGGACATTTAAGCAATTCTTGAATAGGCAAATGGAGGATAGTACAATGAAGGGTATGTAGGTTAGTCTGATCTTAGAATAGGATAAGAGGCCAGCATAACATCAAGGGCCGAAGGACTGTACCATGCTGTACTATTCTATGTTCTAAGGGTCATTGAACCCGAAACATTAACTCTGATTTCTCTCCACAGTTGCTGTTAGATCTGTTGAGCTTTTCCAGTAAGTTCTGCTTTTTGTTTCTGATTTGCAGCATCCCCAGTTCTTGTGTTTTAATGATAGCTTCTCTCCCCTGCCAGACTCTGTCACCTCCACATAATTCACTCCTCTTTGCTGCATCAGAATTCACTTTCCTGCATCACCGAGGCTGATAATCCTGTTCTACACCTTTTAAAACAGAATTGTAAAGCTGGTAGTTGTTTCCTGTTTGACGGCGATCCTCTACAGCTATGGGAGCTCTGTTCATTCAACCTTGTTAGATGAGAAGAAGAATTTCTAGTGGGTACTGGAGGGACGGGGAAGATATAAAGCTTTAAAGCTGTCACATTTTGTGGGTGAACGAATCTTTGCAGATATTGCAAAGCTTTTTACAGCCACTAGAGGTCACAAATTTTAAACCAATGTAAAAAGGTGCACATTTATAAACAGACTCAACATATGCATTACACAATCCAACTCATTCTCCAAAAAAAATGATGGAATTTCAATTCTTCCAAGACAATTTGATAACAAGGGAAGGAAACAGTTTTCTCATTTGTAAATTTGTGGTGGCCTATTCTATACTAAGACAGTGATAGGATGCATTTAATCACAAATGAAAATATCATAGCCCATGCGACACATTTTGTAGTTCAGGAAGATGGCATTGTTGAAAATTACATACAATGTCCTACAGATAGTAATAATCTGTAATAATTAACCTGTAACATAGATGGATAGACAGAGCAGGCCCATCACAACCAAAGACACCTACCGCTCCATTCCCTGTCTGTATTTTGGTAAATCAGACCATAAGGTTGTACTCCATCTCTTGGTTTATAAGCAGTAACTGAAGCATGAGGATCTGGTACAGAAAGGTGCACCGTGCTGATCTGAGGTAATGGATGAACTCCTACGTGACTGCTTGGAGTCAGTGAACTGGTTCATATTCAAGAACCCAGCGGCCAACCTAAATGAGTGTGCCACTACCATCACATCACCAGTGAGCACGCAGAGGACTGCATGCCAAAGAAGTCAATCCAAGTGTTTCCCAACCGGAAACCATGGATGAACCCGGTGATCTACTCCCTACTGAAGTCTAGGTCTGTGGTTTTCAATATGTGTGACCCTGACTTACACAGGAAATCCAGGTACAATCTTCACAAAGCCATCAGAGATGCCAAGTGACAATATCAGACTAGAGTCCCAGATTAACCACTGTTGGGGTTAGAAGAAAATCCTGCGGTGGGTGGCTTGCTACAATTTAGAAGTGACGAATCACACACTGGTTTATTTGTCAGCTCATGGGGAGAGACAAGTCGACCGAATGGTCACAAGTCACTCTGACGAGGTACAGAGAGTAGCGTGATTATATAGGTTACAATTGTTTAACAATTAGCAAACCCTTTATTGCAGGATAATGAGCAAGCTAGGCACCTTGCCCAGTCATTAGCTTCAATCACGTAATGTCTCGACAGCGTCAGTTAGTAGCTGATAAGCAGGTGTTAGTATACAATAGGTCCTTGCAAAGAGAAGAATAATCCCATGCAAGGAAATAATTTGTTTATCAGGTATCAGTACAACTGCAAGGCCAACTATCTTAGCTGGGCATGGGAAACATAGGCCTTTAGTAAGCAGGCACCAAGATGAGATTCAAAATGGCTTCCGGGCTTTTAATATGTGACAATGGCTGCCACGAATCTAACAATTCTCCCACAACCACATACAAACACACTGACTGTGGCAAGGCTTACATTATAAAAGGAACTACAAAGCAGAGTAGAATTGTGGATAACAATACATCCCTCCCTGATGATCTTGATGCATTCTATACTTACTTTGAACAGGTCAGTGAAATGATGTCACGTGCCCTGACAGCCTGGGGTGTACCTGTACCCACAGGTTTGGCCTTCTCCAGGGTGAACCCACAGAAAGCGACTGGCCCGGATGGAGTCCCTGGCTGTGCACTCAGATCCTGCCAGACCAGCTGGCGGGAGTATTTACAGACATCTTTAGCCTGTTCTTACTACGCTGTGAGGTTCCCACCTTCTTCAAGAAGACTGCTATCATCCTGGTGCCAAAGAAAAATCAGGCAACGCGCCATAATGACTACCGTCCAGTGGCTCTGTCATCCATCATTATAAAGTGCTTAAGAGGTTAATGGCACACATCAACTCCTGCCTCCCAGATTGCCCTGATCCATAATAACTCACCTATAATTGCAATAGGTCCACTCCATCTACCTGGCCCCACACTCATCCTGGAACATCTGGATAACAAGGACACCTATGTCAGACTCCTATTTACTGACTTTAGCTCAGCCTTCAAAACCATAGTTCCAATCAAACTCATCTTCAAGCTCCGAGACCTAGGACTCTGCTCCCCTCTCTGCAACTGGATCCTCAACTTCCTGACCCACAGACTGCAATCAGCTAGGATCGGCAGCAACACCTCCTCCCCGATAATCCTCAACACCAGTGCCCTGTAAGGCTGCATTCTCAGCCCCTTACACACTCACTAATGTGTGGCCAAATTCAGCTCGAACTCTATTTACAAATTTGCTGATGACACCAGTGTAGAGGGCTGGATCTCAAACAATGATGAAACAGACTACAGAAAGGAGATAGACAGATCTATCCCTCAATGTCAGCAAAATTAAGGACCTGTTCATTGACTTCAGGAAGCGAAGTGGAAGACGTGCCCCTGTCTGTATCAATGGTTCTGATGTGAAATTGGTCAAGAGCTTCAAGCTCCTTGGAGTAAATATCACCAATGATCTATCCTGGTCCATCCACACCAGAAAGTACACCAATGCCTCTACTTCCTCAGAAGGCTAAAGAAATTTGGCATGTCCGGAATGACTCTTACCAATTTTTATAGAAATACCATAGGAAGCACCCTATCCAGATGCATCACAGCTTGGTACAGCAACTGCTCGGCCCAAGACTGCAAGAAATTACAGATTTGTGAACACAGTCCAGTCCATCACGAAAGCCTGCCCAGTCCATTATGAAAACCAATCTCACTGTCCATCCACTGACTCCATCTATACTTCTAATTGCCTCGGGCAAGCAGCCAACATAATCAAAGCCTTCTCCGAACCCAGTTACACCCTTTTCCACCCTCTTCCACTGGGCAGAAAATATAAGAGTTAGAAAACATGTACCAAAAGATTTAAGAACAGCTCCTTCCTACTGTTATCAGACTTCTGAATGGACCTCTCTCATATTAGAGTTGATCTTTCTCTGCCATTTTTCTGCAGTTGCAACATGATATTCTGCATTCTGCTTCCTGAAGCCAATGAACAGTTCCTTCATTTTGCTGACATTGAGGGAGAGATCTGTCTATCTCTTTTCTGTACTTACGTAAGGTATGATTTGTCTGGATACCATGCAAAACAATACTTTTCACTGTATCATGGTACATGCGAAAATAATAAAAGGTGCAGGTAAGCTGTTTCCCCTGGCTGGGGAGGCTAGAACTAGGGGGCAGAATTTAAAAATCAGGGAGATGCCACTTAAGTCTGAGATGAGGAAAGTCTTTTTACTCAGAAGGTTGTGAACGTTTGGAATCCTAGGCCATAGAGGACTGTGGAGGTTCAGTCTTTCAGTATGATTAAGGTAGAGATTGATAGATTTCTCATTACCAATGGTGTAGAGAGTAAAAGGCATTGAAGTATTTGTGCAGCCCTCATTGTGTTGAATGGTGGGACAAGTTTAATGGGCTGAATGGCCTACTCCTATGTTAACTACAACAAAAATTTTACTAATGGGCAACTACGGGACCAGGAGTATGCCGCTGATCAAGAGCTCCACATAATCAATGTAAAAACACAGAGTAATAGAAACGTAATGCAGGGAGTACACACATCACTGTTATACTTTATTTCCAGGCTAAATCCCTTACATAGTAATGCAACCTTGCCCTAAATAAAACTTAGCAGCAGAGGGCCTTCTCACTTGGACGCTCAACTGATTACTCGGAGATCATGATAGTACAATAAACTTCCGCCATTTCAGGTGTATAAAAGTTTTCCCAGTTTATCAAGAATGCCAGTTCATTAGGCGTCAGTTAAAACAAACTTTGCTGTATTTAGTTTTAATTATCTACTTATTATATTGCATAAACATGTGAACTAATGGGTGTTGCACAATATGTTTATATCTTAATTTGAGGCACTGACTATTTTGCACTCTCGACTTTGCTTTATCAGCCAGGGTATTGTGCAACTGCAAAATACACCGACAACGTCTTACCAAGGTTCCTGTTCATTCACGGGAAGGTGGCCGCAACAAGTGAACTCTCCAAAGCGCCATCTGCAAGCGGAAAGATTG
The DNA here is from genome assembly GCF_004010195.1 of Chiloscyllium plagiosum. NCBI lineage: Eukaryota > Metazoa > Chordata > Chondrichthyes > Orectolobiformes > Hemiscylliidae > Chiloscyllium > Chiloscyllium plagiosum. The sequence goes on along the minus strand of NC_057747.1, from coordinate 12,465,421 downwards.
CCAACATTGCAATGACATTTACCTGTATCTTTGTGAGCACGGCTCTGGTAATCCCTGGCTCTCCACCAACTCTGGAGGCTTTGCCTTATAAAAAGACATGATAAATAGTTAGCCACTGATGAGTGACTGCTGCCTGTGCCAGGAGATGCAGTGTTTTCATTCATTAAAATATTATTCATGACAGCTACAAAGAGCATTGAAGCTTCAGCCATCTCTTCACAATAAATCATATTTATATGATATCTTTCATATACAAAGGTGTCTTTAAGGTGCTTCACAAGGCATGGACACCAAGGACTTCAATAATAAAAAGGACAATTTAAGGAGTACAGGTTATTCTGCCATAATGCGCATTTTGTTAACACGATTGACAAATTGGGGACACTGTTTCTAAAGTGCAAACTTTTAAACATGTGTTAGCTGTAATGTAATGATATCGCCAACACTTAAAGCGCTGTTTCTAAAATGTGACTTGTCTGTAACACAGGGTTGCATGTTGCAGAAGAACTATCGGATTTATGACCATCTGGAAGATCATGGCTTGATTAAATGCAGGTCACCCCTCACAAATCTTATTGAGTTCTTCGAGAATGTTACTAGACAAGTTGAAGAGGGTCGAGCTGTGGATGTGGCGTATATGGACTTCAGCAAGGCATTTGATAAGGTTCCCCATGGGTAGGCTCGTTCAGAAGGTCAGGAGGAATTGGATACAGGGAAATTTAGCTGTCTGGATACAGAATTGGCTGGTCGACAGAAGACAGCGAGTGGTAGTGGAAGGAAAGTATTCTGCCTGGAATTCAGTGGTGAGTGGTGGTCCACAGGGCTCTGTTCTTGGGCTCTTTGTAATTTTTATTTATGACTTGAACGAGGAGATTGAAGGATGGGTTAGCAAGTTTGCAGACGACACAAAGGTTGGAAGTGTCATTGACAGTATAGAGGGCTGTTTTAGGCTGCAGCGTGATATTGACAGGATGCAGAGATGGGCTGAGAGGTGGCAGATGGAGTTCAACCTGGATAAATGCGAAGTGATGCATCTTGGAAGGTCGAACTTGAAAGTTGAGTACACGATTAAAGACAGGATTCTTGGCAGTGTGGAGGAACAGCGGGATCTCGGTATGCAGGTATATAGATCCCTTAAAATTGCCACCCAAGTGGACAGGGTTGTTAAGAAAGCATATGGTGTTTTGGCTTT
>NC_057747.1:12451202-12464148 GCF_004010195.1 Chiloscyllium plagiosum | reverse complement strand
GTCATAGTTTTAAGCTGTTTGGCGGAAAGTATAGAGGGGATGTCAGAGGTGGGTTCTTTACGCAGAGAGTTGAGAGAGCATGGAATGCGTTGCCAGCAGCAGTTGTGGAAGCGAGGTCATTGGGGATATTTAAGAGACTGCTGGACATGCATATGGTCACAGAATTTTGAGGGTTTATACATTAGGTTTACCTTACATGAGGATCAGTGGTCGGCACAACATCGTGGGCTGAAGGGCCTGTTCTGTGCTGTACTGTTCTATATTCTATAACTATCTTTGTCTTGAAAAAGAAAAGTGACAAGGTTTAGGGAGGAATTGTCAGAGTTTAGGGCCTTGGCAGCTGAAAGCATGGCTGTCGATGGTGGAAGGATTAAGACAGGGAATGTGGAAGGGGTCGGAATCAGAGCAGTGTACAGATCTTAGAGCACTGTAGATTGGAGGAGGTCACAGAAATAGAAAGGGTGACACCATGGAAGGATCTGAGATCAAGATGAGAACTTTATCACTGAGATGTTGCTGGAACTAATATTGTTTTTAATTCATTCATGGGACGTTGGTAGGCCAGAATTTATTGTCCATCCCTAATTACCCAGAGGGCATTGCTGTGGTCTGGAGTCACACCTAGACCAGGTAAGGACAGCAGATTTCCTTCCCTAAAGGGCTTTACTGAGCCAGATTGGTTTTGGCGAGAGGTTATTTGGTTACTCCAGATTTTTACTGAATTCAAATATCACATTTTGTTCAGTCACTCATGGCCAGCATTTATTGCCTGTCGCTCGTTGCCCCTGAGAAGGTGCTGATGAGCTGCCTTCTTGAACTGCTGCAGTCCACATGCTGTAGGTACACCTACAATGCCATTAGGAAGGTAATTCCAGGATTTCAGCCCAGTGATACTGAAGAAATGGCAATATATTTCCATTTGAGGATGGTGAGTGGTTTAGAGGGGATCTTGGTGGTGCTCCCATGTATCTGCAACGATGGGGATCAAACCCATCTCTCCAGAACATCAACCTGGGGTTCTGAATTACTAGCCCAGTGATATCACCACAATGCCACCGCTGTCAGTGAGCAGAGTGGTGGAGGCTGAACAGGACATGGTGCAAGTCAGAACATTTCCACCAGACTTCTGAATGAGCTCAACTTTGATTCTGCATAAACAGCGCAGGCCATCAGGGGAATTGTTGGAAATATCTAATTGTGAAAAAGGCAGGGGCTGGATTAGGCAAAGGTGCAGAGGTGGAAATGGGTGGTGTGAGTTGTGGTTAGGGAGGACAGCGGGCTCCAGTATGCGGCCTGATGCTTTCTTAGAAAGGATTAAAAAACAACTTTGTTCAGTCAGTTCAGACTCTTGTATAAGGTCAAATAGTTGGTTCGGCAGCAGTATTGAATAGCCTGGTGACAAGTTCTCACTCATTGATCAGAGAAAGGTGCACACTAGAAAGTTACATCTAATGGAGGCCTGAAGCAGAGGGACAGGTAGATGGCACAGTCTTCCTGGGACATACACACACATACTTTGTAACGGGGACCTTCGGTGGGGCACGTGTAAATGATGTTTCCCACTTTAACTGTTGAGGATAACGTTTCACACAAGGAAGCACCAAGGAACAAGACAGACAGTGTTGCTGGGTCAAAATCCTGGAATTCCCTTCCAAATGGCATTGTGGGTCGGCCTACAACAAATAGATTTTGACAAGTTCAAGAGGGCAGTTCATCGCCATCTTCTAAAGGGCAACTAGGGATGAGTAATAATTGCCAGCAGGGCCAGCAACACGCACCCCTCATTACGGAAAGTACTATCCAATATTATTTCAAAAAGAATGATGAAATGTTTAACTTTCAACATGAGACCTCCATGCTGCATTTCTGAGACCAACTGTGGAATTTTAGCACGAGTTCTTCTGTCCCGAGAAGCTTACGAAAGGAAATTTAGTCAAAAATAGATTCACAATACTGTCACTCCAATTCTGCCAACTGCAATTTTTACCAATGCAGCTCCCCACCAGCAGAGTGTGGGTTTCTCTTACTTAGTGTGACCCTCAGTCTTTAATCCATATCATTTTGGAATAAGCATCTTAGTGTTCTCACTTCACACCAGGCTCACTTATCTCTTTGTTCGCTTCATTCTTAAAATTAACTTAGCAGTTAAAAAGAAGTTAAAAACAGGTCTACAGCTTTGCAGCTAGCACTGCATTCAACATTAATTTATGCAGGTATTCAGAGCCACATGCCTATGTACAAAGTTTGGAGAAATACCACACCTTTTTTTAAATACATCCTTCGCATGGCATTAATGAGAGACGACTTGCCAACATTTGGTACACCAATTACCATCAAGCAATATTCTAAGTTCTGCAGAGAAACAAGATAAATGACAATATTATGCATCACCCCCGCCTTGTCCTGAATGACCAAGTGTGCATATTTCTAAACAAATGTGCTTGTAAACATTGTTGTCAATCTAACTTAAACTCACTACAGTCAGTACAGAAATCCAACAGTGGTGACAGCTAGCATTTCAAAGTACTTGATCAAACGTGAGAAAAAGCTACGAGAAAAGGGGACAGGAGAAAAAGAGCAGATTGCCAGGACCCTGGGAACGATGCAGACAGCGATGACTTGGGGAGCAGAGAGAGTGAAGTCTATGGAGAGGGAATGATGAACTTTTAAGCTCTTTTAGTTTTAGTAATATCAATTTAATATTAATCTATTCAGTATTTTACCATTTACATAATTTATTCAGTCATTTATTCTGTAATCCAAGATAGTGTCGGCACATAGGGACATTATATGCGTTTCACTGTACCTAGGTAGGAGTGACAATATTAAAGCAATCTATTCTCTCTCGATAGACCAACTTTTATAATATCATATCTGGCTTCATTCTCATCCTCCCTGAAAATTTCACTGTCACCGCCTTGACTAGTAAATCTTCCAAAAACGTCTCAATCTAACTGATATAAAGGGTGTCTCACTAACTTAAACCGAGGTGCTGCTTTCCTATTTTAATAATAACTCCTCTCAGAATTTCTCTGCTGAATAGCATTACAGTTCAGATACTTATCAATTTGCAAGTAATAGAGGGGATCAGTACAGTGAAGAGTGAGTTTGAGCTCAATTCAAAGAAAGTTGATGTATTTGAACATTTCAAATTTTGGTTATGACAAGGCAATGATGAATGGGGGAACAGAATAGATTTCCTTTGTAAATGATTATCAATTGAATTCCAAAGATGCTTTGCTTACAGGTTCGGCCTTACATGATGTGTTTTACAAGCCTGGTCAATGTTCCCATTAATATTTCATATTTGTGTATGGCAATTTATTTTGTGTAACAGTGAATAAATGGTTCCACTGAACAAGACCTGTGTTATACATTCTAGCCTCTGTGCAGCTTAGCAGGAAAGTCATCTCCTCTCAATAATTTGGTGACTCCCATGTTCCCAAACATACACAAATACTGTTCTCTATAATCTCTGTGATGCAGTTTACAGTCTTTCAGAAGAAAATTGATGAACAACACAGATTCGCATGCAGCAAGAGCGTGTATTCAGTCACTGTATAGATATTCTAAAGAGTAGCAACCTGAGCTGCTTACCTCTGTTCTGTGAAACCGGTCACTTTTCTGAATGAGCTCTGTAACAGCAGGAATAATCTGCCAATAAGCAGCAAGTAATGAGTAAGTTAAAAACTTAAACAGTTCATGTATTTCCAGCTAAGTATTTTTAAATCTGATAATTCGATACTCTTTATGGTGCTTAACATCAAAGAGAAATTTCAAATGTGGCTCACCAAAACATAACTCAGGACATGAGGAAGGGTCACCGGACCCAAAAAATTAACTTTGATTTCTCTGCACAGACATTGCCAGACTTGTTGAGTTTTTCCAGCAATTTCTGTTTTTGTCTCAGGTACATGCATTGGTTTTGGGCTATGTATTCTTATAATGGACTCTGGTTTATTTGGCTATTAATGATTTAGTAGTTCAAATGCTGCTGTTTTGCACATTCCCAGTGACTACAACGCAAGAATCTAGGAAGCGTTGGTTCACTATCTGGAGACAGGTGCAACTCAGCTATGAACACAGTATCATTATTTTTCAGCATTTTCAATTATGGACTGAAATGGGAAATGGAACCTTTTAAAAACCAAGGATTATTGAAGGATTGTTTTTTTTAAAAGCAGGTAACCCTGACACTCATTATAAGTACTGTTTACACAGCTGCTTGTTCAATAGTAATGGAAGCCCAATTTGCAGAATAACTGGAGCTAGGGATCTGTACATGAATGGAGCCTTGGTTGGTGACAAGAAGCTGATTGGTTGGTGTGCTCATGACCAGTTTTCAATGACAAACACTTTCTGCCTGTCAACTGCATTGTGATTGGCTCCCAGGTAACAGCACAGCTTGGAGGCATGAATGTTTTAGTCTAGAGTGGTGCTGGAAAAGTACAGCAGGTCAGGCAGCATCCGAGGAGCAGGAAAATCGACGTTTCGGGCAAAAGCCCTTCATCAGGAATCCTGGGCGGCACGGTGGCTCAGTGGTCAGCACTGCTGCTTCACAGCACCAGGGTCCCAGGTTCAATTCCAGCCTTGCGTGACTGTCTGTGTGGAGTTTGCACCTTCTCCCTGTGTCTGCGTAGGTTTCCTCCCACAGTCTAAAGATGTGCAGGTCAGGTGAATTGGCAATGCTAATTTGCCCATAGTCTTAGGTGCATTAGTCAGAGGGAAATGGGTCTGGGTGGGTTACTCTTTGGAGGGTCGGTGTGGACCTATTGGGCCGAAGGGCCTGTTTCTACACTGTAGGGAATCTAATCTAATCTAGACTCTGATTTCCAGCATCTGCAGTCCTCACTTTTGCCGGCATGAATGTTTTGGCAGACCTTTAGAGGAGGAATTGTTTTTGCCTTAAGTTAAAAAGCATCTCAAGGCTGAAGATAGATACCAAAGTAAAACCAAGGACTACAGATGCTGAAAATCTGAAACACAAACTGCTGGATAAACTCAGCAGGTCTGGCAGCATCTGTGGAGAGAAAGCAGAGTCAATGATTCAGATCCAGTAACCTTTCATCAGAACCCTGATGAGTGCTTACGAAGGGTCATGGAACCCAAAACAATGACTGCTTTATCTGCGCAGATGCAGTCAGACCTGCTGAGTTTCTCCAACAACTTATTTCTGCTGCTCGAACATAGCAGTTTTTCTCCCCTCTCCCACAGCAGTTGCTCTAAGCTGTGCCTCTTAACCAGTAAGTCAGAGAATTTGCATAGGAATCAATCATCCTGTACCTTCTACAGGTATATGGGGAGTGGAGACTGAGAATGAGTTGTAAGGACCATCTTATCAGCTTTCCCATCAAGAAATCTTACCAGCAGAGACTCAGTGATAAATAAAATGTCATACAGATATCTTGTGAAATATTTATGGACAGAGTTCCACAGGAGAACAGTGCAAATAGTTCTTAAATTTCATTTTATTTGTCTGACCTTCTCAAAAGCCAGGAAGCTTTGCTAAAACAAAGTTAGGTTTCTTTAATGAACAAACCAATTCAACTTAAGGAAATCATGCACCTGATCCACTACGAAAGTTAAGGTTAATTCGGGATCTGTTCGTAAAAGTGGATGTGCAGCTCAGGCTTGCAAACACAGACTATTCACAAATATTTAGCCATAACAGCAAAGATTTTCAACTTTATTGGCTCCTACCATATTTATAATGGGGTAGAATGTCTGATGGCTGTTTCTCTTAGTCCTGACAATGGCCAACATGGTGGAGATGAGCAGGATTCTTCACTGCCTCAAAAGGTTAATCAGAAGGGCAGGGAGTGAGGAAAACCTGTGTCTAACATTGCTACAGAGGTCAGAGTTTAAGGAGAGATTCATTGCTGAATGAATGCCCATCATTCAATGATTATTGTCGCTTTGAATCACAGAATTGTTATGGTGCTCTTCAAATGAGTATTGTTAGCTAGTGCCAAACTTCTGATTTCTCCCCATATCCTTGCACACTATTTTTGGACAAATAATCATTTGACACCCTCTTGAATGCCTTAATTGAATCAGCCTCAGCACATTTTCAGGCGGTGCAGTCCATATCCTAATGACTTGCTTTGAGAGAAAAGAGAACTTGTTCCTCACCTCTTTTGCACATCACTCTGATTGCATCCATGTTGGGGTGGATATCCATAATGGCTGCCACTAACTTGAGGAGAGATGTGACTGATCATGAGGGAGCTCACAGAATGGCCCACTGGCAGGTTCTCCATCCCACCCACTCTTTCAAACAAATTAAATTCCAAGTTAAAAACTTACTTTCTTCACATTTACATCTCTGTCTCGTAGGCAATCAGTGAAGAGAATGTTTTGGATTCTTTGCTGTTCCAACTGTCTCAGGATTCTCTAAATAATAAACACAGAATGACTGCCATGAGGCAAGACCTTTAACTTGACTTAAGGAAGGTTCTTAAAATTATTTGTTACATGACTAATGTGTGGCCATATTTACATCCGGCTTTAGTCAAGTGCTAAATTTTATTCTCAATGCAATGCTTTTCAAAGCTAAGATCTCCCAAAAATATTGTTTGCATCTGTTGTTGTGTTGTTCTACAGACTTGTGAAATTTTCCGACAAATGTGACTACACTTTGACACTAGTCTTTTGGAGGATGTGACAGGTGCTATATAAATGCAAGGCACACTGTCTTTATTTACATTCATTCAGAAAGAAGGACTCCCCTCCTCTAAGTCACATTTGATTCTGGAACTGAGAAGAAAATGGCTTCATAATTCCTATACAACATGAGGACAGCAAATATTTGTATAACTCATCATCCAAAACATTCATAACGCTGTTAGTCTCCAGTTCAATTTGTTCATGAGATCCTATACTATCAAATGATGACAAAGCTAACTCTATTTTCAAAACATGTGATTTTCCACATTCTTTTAATGATAGGATCTTGTGTTTAGTAAATAACTGCAGATTATGGGCTCATGTGATTAGATAAACATTACTTAAATATTATTGACTGCCTTGCAGCCTATTCCAATTGCTTAAAGAAAAAATCATTCATGCATGACAGCATTTATTATGAACATTTATTGCCCATCCCCGAGAGCCAACCACATTGCTATTGGTCTGGAGTCACACGTGGGCCAGACCAGGCAAGGATGGCAGTTTCCTTCCCTAACGGGCATGAGTGAACCAGATGAGTTTTTTTCTGACAATTGACAATGGATTCAGTGTCATCATTAAACCCTTAACTCCAGATTGTAAAAAAAAATGTTAATTCAAATTCCACCATCTGGCATTGCGCGATTTGAACTCGGGTCCCCAGAACACTCTCACTAATTAATTGGAGTAAATACAGCAAGGTGGCAGAGTCAGGGCACTGCAACAAAAAGCAATACTGTTTTGGTTGACACGTATATGTGGCAAATTTTCAACCATTGTAGGTCAACACCAAACTATCAGAGTCAAGATTAGAGTGGTGCTGGAAACGCGCAGCAGGTCAGGCAGCATCCGAACAGCAGGAAAATCGACGTTTCACCAAACTATCAGAGCCACTCCACTGAGACACTGAGTGAAAATCACAGGACTGTCACCATAAATTTCTCTGATATTTTACCTCAAATAGACATATAAGTCGCCCTCTTAGAAACAGGGAAATAGCATGTAATTACAGCTCAGCTTATTACAATACAGACCTGTTTACTTGTCAAATCAGCCAAATCCATTTTGTTTAGTACTAGTAGATGGGGTCTGACACCCAGGGCCTCCTGAAACATAGGGTTACGTCCAGACAAAGGAATGTAAGTTGATGGTTAAGGAATTTTGCACATAGAAAGGCAATTTAAAGCCACAGATAAACTGAAATGATTAAAATCATAACGATGCTGATCTATTCTTCTACAGACACCAACTGATTCAACATCATGATCATCAGCTGGTTATGGTGCTCCTCTTTACTTGGATTGGTCAATGGTGCGGCAAAGATATTGGAATATCCCAGTCACTGGTTTCTAACAGGCAGTGGGAAATGTTCCAAATGAGTTTATCACATAGACCAGGAAAGGTTTCAGTTTGGCTTTGCCTCTTCAGATAAATTCATACGAGACCTCAAAGCATTTCTTCACACAGTATTAATTGACACTAAATACATGACGACCTTGCAGGAGACATGTCAGTCTTTAATTGCTCTCGTTCCAACCTTCTGGCAGAGTCTCTGTCATGACTCCAGAGGTCACTATTATGTCACAGCATACCTCAGAGGCTATCTGCACATTCCTTAAAGCCGGAGGATCAAACCATGCCTTATCTCAGCCATGTTTTATGATAGGGCTATGTCAGTGCTAAATAATCTGCTAACATCCTTTCTTAGTTCGGGAGACTAAAACTGCACGAAATTCTCCTGTTGTGATCTTACCAAGTTTTGATAATGTTAGCAGATTATTTAGCACTGACATAGCCCTATCATAAGACATGGCTGAGATTTGTTTACTCAACATAAGGCATGGTTTGATCCTCCGGCCTTCCTGTAGAGGCAGGTTTTAAGGAATGTGCAGATAGCCTCTGAGGTATGCTGTGACGTAATAGTGACCTCTGAAGTCGTGACAGAGACTCTGCCAGAAGGTTGGAACGAGAGCAATTAAAGGCTGAGATGTCTCCTGCAAGGTCGTCATGTATTTAGTGTCAATTAATACTGTGTGAAGAAATGCTTTGAGGTCTCGCATGAGTTTATCTGAAGAGGCAAAGCCAAACTGAAACCTTTCCTGGTCTATGTGATAAACTCATTTGGAACATTTCCCACTGCCTGTTAGAAACCAGTGACTGGGATATTCCAATATCTTTGCCACACCATTGACCAATCCAAACAAAGAGGAGCATCGTAACCAGCTGATGATCCTCCAATTGAGCATAGGTAATAGGCTGTAATAAGGAAGTGCTGCACTTTGGATCAAGTATGAACAACTGCATAATAAAGGGAAAGAAGACTTTCTTCTCAATAACACACTGTCAGGAGAAAGAGATTAGAGTCAGAGTCAGACCGCACGGAAACAGACCCTTCAGTCCAACCAGTCCATGCCGACCAGATATCCCAACCCAATCTAGTCCTACCTGCCTGCCCTTGGCCCTTATCCCTCCAAACATTTCTTATTCATTAACTTATCTATTGACTATTGTGGGATTGATGCAACTACTGAGATAGGGAGGGACAATGCCATTGAAGGATTTGAAAATGAGGATGACAATTTTAAACTTGAGGTATTGCTACAATGGGAGTGTATAACAATGAGTATGTGGGTCTTAGCTGAACAGGGCTTGGTGTGATTGAGGAGATGGGTAGCAGAGTTTTGAAGAAGGTTACATTGACAAAGGGCAGACATTAGGTAATTCATTAAGCTGGCTCTGGAATAATCAAATTTAAAAATAACAAATCCAAGGATGAGAGGTTTAGCAGAAACCAAACAGAGGTAGAGGTGGAAGCAGTCAATATTACTGAGGTGGAAACAGGCAGTCTCAGTGATGATTGAATGTGGTAGGAAACACATTGGGATCAAATATGATACCAAGATTTCACACTTTCAGATCTTGTCTTAGACAATTGTCAGGGAGAATGAGCTGGTGCCAATGGAATAAAGTTTGTCGCAGGGTCTGAAGACGATGGCTTTGGTCTTCCCCATATTTCGACAGAAGAGCTTTTCCAACCAGCCAGTACTCAATGTTGAGCAAGCAGCGTGCCAACTTTGAGATGGAGTTCAGACTAGTAGGATCAAGGTAGAGCTGGTGTTGACATGGTGCTGTGGAATATGATGCTATTTTTGGGTGATGTCACTTTGAGGTAGCATGTACATAAGAAACAGGAGGGCGTCAAGAATAGAGTTTTGGAGAGGGATCTACAGGAAGATAATCTGTTGGGGGTGATTTTCTAGCTACAACTAACCAGGCAAAAAGTGAAACAAGCAAAAGCAACTCCACCGAGCTGATGCTGGAGGATCCTGTGCATAATCTTGTCAAAGGCTGCAAATAGGATCAGAGGAGATAGTTTACCCCTCTCTCAGTCACATAGGATGGTGTTTAAGACTTTGATAAGTGCCATTCCAATATTCTGGAAGTGCAAAAACCTGATTGGAGAGATTCAAACATGGAGCTGCGGGAAAGACAGACATAGATTTTGGAAATGATTTGGATGTGCCGGTGTTGGACTGGGGTGTACAAAGTTAAAAATCACACAACACCAGGTTATAGTCCAATGGGTTTAATTGGAAGCACACTAGCTTTCGGAGCGTCGCTCCTTCATCATGTGATCGACTTTGGACACTGGTTTGTTCAAGGACTTCGAAAAGAAGATTTTTTAAAATTCCATTCACAAGATGTGGATTCAAAGACAACATAGGCTGGGCCAGAATTTATTGCCCATCCCTAATTACCCAGAGGGCAGTTAAGAGATAACCATATTTCTGTGGGCGTGGAGTCACATGTAGGCCAGACCCAGTAAGGGTGGTTGTTTCCCTCTCTAAAGGGCATTAATGAATAAGATGGGACTTTGTACAGAGGAATTTTGTGTGTTTTTCCATTTGGCAGATTTGAGGGAGAGTGAGAACAGCACCTGAGGAGAGAGAACTCTTCACAATATGAACACCAACTTGTACTTAAGATTAGTTCTCAACAGGAGGCATATTTGCCTTGATACATGATCTATTTCTTTCTCCACAGATGAGTTTCTTGAGCACTTTTTTTTATTGCTTACATTAAATGTTGCTCTAATCTCAGCTAGCAATGGGGGCCAGGAAAGGATGATGGCTAGTTAGTGGTTTAGTGGGAATAAGGATGAGGGAGTGGGTTTCATGGTCAAGATGAGCTCAGAGAGCTCATGAGGGGAGACAGGAGAGACACAAATGGAAAATGAGAGTCTGATATATAAAAAAGAACGGAATCCTGAAGGACGTTAGACCAAGTGTGCTAGGTGGTGAAAGAGAAGTAACAGAGGCAGTTGAAGGAAAGACTCATAGCGACAAACAAGTTTATGGTCTCCTTGTACTTGTTATGGGGTGGATGAGTGGGGGAAGACAGGAGAGACAGTTTTAAAATGACAATTTGCAAGTGGCTAAAATTGATTTCAAGAACACCAGGATTGAAGGAAACCCCACTAAATTTTCCCCAACATTCTAATTTTACCACAGAGCTGTTGTATGTTAAACAAATTGGGCCTGACAGAGTTTGAACATGAAGTACATTATTAATGATGAATGCCTTCTCTGTACAGGGTATATTAAAATATCATATTGATGCACTGCCATTTTTAATTGCAAATACCTAACTTTTCTAAATGTTTGAATACACACTGAGATTTGGGTGTAAACTGCAGGAAAGAAAAACTCATAAAGGATATCCTGGCATCATGAACTTCAATAATGCAATCCACTTTTTTCAGACTGGCTTGCATCTTTTTGAGTCCTGGAGTGAAACACAAGAGAATCAGGCTTTAGGTTATGGATTTCAGTTCTGAAACATAACAAGAATTTACCTGGATGCCCATTATTGGCAAAACTAATTTAAATGCATTACCTCAACACAGTAACGTGGCCAAGATAAAACCTCTGCTAGCACGCGAGCTGCATCTCAGCAGGGTTTTCGTGTTTTTTTTTAAATTGGAACTTTAGCAGATAAGCTGTGGAAACCCATAATAGGGAAAGAACAATACAAGAGTGGGTCACCTTAGCTGTTTTTGACCACCTCCTGCACAGGAGTTGGTCAGAGTAACATTACTCAAAGTAAATAAGGCAATCCTTTAAGCCAAGACAAAGTACAACGTACACATTCAAAAGAACATTGTTAATAGATTTTATGGTTTCAACTTTAAATGCTTTATGGGATCAATAAAATGTTGCAATGAGCAATTCAAGCATATCGTCTTGGAGATCTGAAGTTTAATCTGGTCTTGGCTGATGAAAGAAAGCCTCTTTTAATCCAGTCAAGTGCGACCTGCATTGGGAGCCTTGACTCAGACATAGCAGGTCAAGTACAGGGAAACCTTGATTATCTGAATGACACGGGCAGGGAATATTTTGTTCAGATAATCAAATGTTCGGATTATTGAATGCCAGATAACAGTTTAGCCAAGCATTGGGACCTTGTGATCTTGCTGGATAATCCAAAATTCCGATTAGGGAGGTAGATTCAGGATTTTGACCCTTCATGGTGATATAGGGTCACCTTTAAGTGATATAGTTCCAAATCAGGATGGTGGACAGCTTAGAAAGAAACCTGTGTGTGGCGGTAATGCCTCTGAATGACGAGGAACAATGTTTAGGTTCTCTCTTGTTGGAGGTGGTAATGGCCTGCACTTGTGTGTTGAGTTATACTGTTAAAAATCACACAACACCAGGTAACTTTGTCCACCCCAGTCCAACACCAGCTCCTTCACATCCTGACTTACACTGAATTGTTTCAGACTGAGAGCTTTGTCTTTTTAAAAGTAGATTATTCCTCAGGGTAGCACACATCACTGGAGCAGGTGGGACTTGAACCTGGGCCTTCTGGTCCAGAGGGAGAGGCACTACCACTACATCACAGGCAGGCGTTTTGAGGCAGCCTGAGCCTGACCCTCACCCAGTCCCTGTCCGTGACCACTGACCCCAGGCCAGGTTAGTTTCTGACCTTGCCCCATCCCTGACCATGACCCTTGACCCCAGGCCAGGTTAGTTTCTGACTCTGACCCCATCCCTGACCATGACCCTTGACCCCAGGCTAGGTTAGTTTCTGGTGGTAAAAACAATGACTGCAGATGCTGGAAACCAGATTCTGGATCAGTGGTGCTGGAAGAGCACAGCAATTCAGGCAGCATCCGAGGACAGGCAAAATCGACGTTTCGGGCAAAAGCCCTTCATCAGGAATAAAGGCAGAGAGCCTGAAGCGTGGAGAGATAAGCTAGAGGAGGGTGGGGGTAGGG